>NC_069387.1:88778000-89095500 GCF_027475565.1 Acinonyx jubatus | reverse complement strand
TAATGCCATGTTTGGAATCTTAAAATTTCTCCTGAAATTCGATCACATACCTGCTGATCCTTTAATATTGCTACCTCTAATGTACATAAATCTTGTTTCAAGGTAAATTGAATTGACTCCCTTAAATGAAAGAGAACCTGGATTTCTTCCAAAAAGTCACCTCTTATTTTCATTCACTCGTTTGGCTGTCCCTCATACCTCCCTCCCTAAGTCATGTAAGTAAAGGCTGAGACGAAGATGATTTGCTCCCGCTGTGGCCAATTTCCACCACCGCCCTTTCCTTCTCTTTCGTGTTCAGCCTCACACACTGTGCAATTGACGTGGAGAATCTTTAAAAAAAATTTTTTTTTAACATTTATTTTTATTTTTGAGACAGACAGAGACAGAGCATGAACGGGGGAAGGTCAGAGAGAGAGGGAGACACAGATTCCGAAACAGGCTCCAGGCTCTGAGCTGTCAGCACAGAGCCCCACGTGGGGCCCGAACTCACGGACCGCGAGATCACGACCTGAGCCGAAGTCGGACGCTTAACCGACTGAGCCACCCAGGTGCCCCAACATGGAGAATCTTGCCAGATGCAAGCAACAGTAACTCTACAGAATTCTGTGATTATGGTCCCCAAAGAGCTTTGAATAATACTCAAAAATTCAAAATCAAGGACAACTGTTAATATCTTCATAAACTCTTCATTTACTTATTTATATTTTATTTATTTAAAAAAAATTTTTTTTAACGTTTATTTATTTTTGAGACAGAGAGAGACAGAGCATGAATGGGGGAAGGTCAGAGAGAGGGAGACACAGAATCTGAAACAGGCTCCAGGCTCTGAGCTGTCAGCACAGAGCCCGACGCGGGGCTCGAACTCATGGACTGTGAGATCATGACCTGAGCTGAAGTCGGCCGCTTAACCGACTGAGCCACCCAGGCGCCCCTACTTATTTATATTTTAAAAAACAAGTTCCACTGGGTTTTATTTGGCCTACTAGTTCAGCCCATTGATATAAATAATATAAATGTTATCTTATTAACATAATAAAAAAACCCCACCTAACATATAAACTACTTCTTTACTAGTTAAGAAGAAAGAACAAGTGAGATGCATGAAAAATTTAGGCAAGATGTTAAATTGCTGCTGAAAATGTAGAATGTCCTGGGCAGGGGGCTGCTATTCCTGTGAAGCTATCTTGCTGGTGGACTTTCCTGTGTGTGTGTGTGTGTGTGTGTGTGTGCGCGCGCGCACGCATGTGTGTGTGTTTACATTTATTTATTTATTTTGAGAGAGAAAGAGCACGAGCAGAAGAGGGGCAGAGAGAGAGAGAGAGAGGGAGAGAGAGAATCTCAAGCAGGCTCCACACTGTCCGCGTAGAGCCTGACACAGGGCTCGAGCTCAGAACTCATGAACCGTGAGATCACGATCTGAGCTGAAATTGAGACGGATGCTTAACTGACTGAGCCACCCAGGTGTCACGTGTTTTTGTTTTTTGAAATCATTTTTAAATTCGACACTGGAAAAGGCTCTTTTGGGGCCAGACATCAAAACGTCAAGTTGTGAGGAGTTGATAAAAGTAGGAAGATTATGAAATCTTCACTCTTTCTTATTTTAGCATACCACAGCCTTACACTGATGTATTTATCTCTGCTAGATCCTAAGGGTACTTATGAGAATGATGAAGAGGAAGTGATTTGTTTACTATCTTAATTACATTTGCTTTTTTTGGCTTCTTTATTCTTAATTTCCTTTATTCCAACCACAAATATGTACAATACAAAGTAGACAGAGCAGGGGTGCCTGGGTGGCTTAATCAGTTAAGCGTCCGACTTTGGCTCAGGTCATAATCTCGTGGTTCATGAGTTCGAGTCCCGTGTCAGGCTCTGTGCTGACAGCTCGGAGCCTGGAGCCTGCTTCAGAGTCTCCTTCTCTCTCTCTCTCCCTCCCCTGCTCGTTCTCTTTATCTCTCAAAAAAATAATAAATATTAAAAAAAAAAACCCCACAAAGTAGACAGAGTAAATGATAAGCACTGTGCTAGTCATTGTTATTTGCATAAAGAAATCCCCTAATGACTCAAGGAAGGAGCGATTGTAGGGAATGCAATCTGTTTTTGTTTTTTGGGTTTTTTTTTTTTTTTTACCTTATCACTTCCCTGCATTCTTGACCAGTTTCACTTGCCCTTGTCCTTGTCCTGAATGCCCCATGGCTTTTGCTTACTCAAGTCAGCTACCTCCAGCAGCTTTGTTCAAGATCACATAGTGACTTTTCTATTCCTTTCCTCGAATTCCCTGTTGCCCTCAATGAATGCATTTCCTGAAGATCAGTCAGATTGTCCTATCTCCTCAAGGGGAAACACTGAGTTCCCGTTGTAGGGCTTTGTGGCACTGAACAAATTCCATGACAGTGGTGACATTCCTGGTCAAAGCATGAAATGATTTACACTCTCATCAAATAAACCACAATTGTCCCTTGAATACAACCTCAGTTCAAAATGTTTTCTTGTTCCATGTACCACACCATTTCCGTTGGGCAGCCAAATATTTAAAATGAAAATAATTTTTTTTAATGTTTATTTATTTTTGAGAGAGACAGAGCACGAGCGGGAGAGGAGCAGAAAGAGAGGGAGACACAGCATCCGAAGCAGGCTCCAGGCTCCGAGCTGTCAGCACAGAGCCCGATGTGGGGCTCAAACTCACAAACCGTGAGATCATGACCTGAGTCGAAGCCAGACGCTCAACCAACTGAGCCACCCAGGCACCCCCAAATATTTAAAATTATACACACACACACATACACATACAACTATCAGTTATGGTTTTAAGTAACAGAAAAAAATTTTAATTCAATCTTTCTTAAGCAACAAGAGAAATTTATTGGCTCAGGTAATTGAAAAGCCTAGGGGTAGGTCTGGCTTCAAAGTGTGACTTGATGTAAGGACTTAAATGACATCTTTGGGATCTTTGAGTTTGGGTTTTGCCTTCCCTCTGTTAGTTTCAGGCCCCAGGGACCCGTATTCCCTGATACGAGTTGAGAGGGAAACTGAGTGCTTTGGCTTGGTGGTTCCCACCAAAATTCCAGAATTCATTTTTATTGCATCAGTTTGAGGCAGGTGCACATTTGTGAAATGTGCGGTCACTAAACAGAAGCAGCTCCATTGACGGACCAGGCTTAGGTCATAGGTTCCAATCCTAGAGTTGGAAATTGAGACCAATCTCATCATGTGGTCTGAGAGTAGATGAAAGGTGGTTCCCCAAAGCAATTCCGGTACTGTTTCCAAGAAGGGAAGATGACTGTTGGACAGTGTTATCTTCTCACCTCTGGGTGAAGATACAAACTATCCCATCCTGTTGTCAAAGTGGGCTTTCATTTGGCTCCAGGAAAAGGAGGACATGTTCAAGGAATATAAAAATCAGATCTTATACTCCAATCGCACACTAGAATATCTAATGCAATAGTTAGGTGCGTTTAAAATATTTAAGCAATATTTGCGTTCCTAATCAGTTCCTTCTCTTGTAATTCTCATTTCTATAAGTAGAATCAGCTTTCTTCCAATGGTCTAGGCCCAGATGATTCAGGGCCAGGACCAAGGTGAGGACAATAAGGGGAGTCACTTGCCTTAGACGCAAAATCTAAATAGATGTGAAAATGAGAAAAAAGAAACTGGCGTGGTAGGCTAACAATTAGCCTCCTCTCTCCGGCCCACATTCTGATCCCTGGAGCCTATGAATGTTACCTTATATGGCAGAGACTTCCTCAATGTGCTGAGGT
The DNA here is from genome assembly GCF_027475565.1 of Acinonyx jubatus. Lineage (NCBI taxonomy): Eukaryota > Metazoa > Chordata > Mammalia > Carnivora > Felidae > Acinonyx > Acinonyx jubatus. Next base: position 89,091,742 of record NC_069387.1, on the reverse strand, counting down.
TAAAGATCATGAGATGTGAATATTATCTAGGATTACGAGAGAGTCCTAAACGCGACCACCAATCCCCTTACGAGAGAGAGGCAGAATGAGATGTTACACAGGCAGAGGAAGAGGATGGTGTGACCACGAGGCAGCGGTGGAAAGGATGCAGAAAGAACGGAGAGCCCCCAGAAGCTGAAGGGGCAAAGGAGGGATTCGTCCCTCAGCCTCTGGAAGGGGTGTTGGCCCTACAGACGCTCTGGTTTCGGACTTCTGTCATCCAGAACTATGAAAGAATAAATCTCCGCTGTTTTAAGCAGCTACACTTGTAATAATTGGTCATAGTATCAACAGGAAACTAAGATACTCCGTGATCAAGACGGATGTTTAAATGCAATATTCACAGGGCGCCTGGGTGGCTCCGTGGGTTAAGCATCTGACTCTTGATATCGGTTCAGGTCATGATCTCAGGGTTCGTGAAATCAAAACCCCGAGTTGGGTTCTCAGCTGGCAGAACAGATCCTGCTTGGGATTCTCTCTCTCCCTCTTTCTCTGGCCCTGCCCTGCTCGCATCCTCTCTCTCAACATAAATAAATAAACTTCAAAAAAAATGCAATGTTTACTTTTAAAAATCAAAATTAAGGCAAAAAATTTTTAAATCAAAATTAATGCAAAAAAATCGATGATAAAACAGCGAAACTTTAAATAAAGACAGGCTCTCTCAGAGTAATTCTTAACTTCTCTTGTTCCTTTAGTCCCCAGAGCCCATCATTTGATTTGCTCCTGCGGTCTCTGCTACTATAATTTCTTTTGACTCTCTCTTTCGCTCTGTTTTCCAATGGGGCCACTTCTCCAGTTCAAATGCTCAAGATTTCTCACCGTCTGGATTTCAACAAACAGTAATCCCTTTTGCCTGGTTCTACTCTCTCCTCCCATCAAGGATGGGTTTTTCCTAAACATGTATTGGGTCCTGTTCTTCTATTGTTCAAAATCTTTAATGGGTTCTCAGGGTCATTGGAAATCCGATTACCAGCTTTCCAGTCCCATCTAAAACTTTTCCTTTTCACATACCCTTAGTCATCCAAATACACACTACTATTTTCTAGCCAGAAATCATTGTTCATGAACTTTCCTTATATGGCTCATCTGTTTGTGTTTTATGGACAGACTATGGTATAATCCTCAAAACTAAGGCCCAATATTATGTGCTGTCTTGACATTGGTAACATTAGAAGGGCCTTGGGGCACCTGGGTTGCTTCATTTGTTGAGCAGCCCACTCTTGATTTCAGCTCAGGTCATGATCCCAGGGTCGTGGGATTGAGCCCTGAGTCAGGCTCCATGCTGAGTGTGGAGACTGTTTGAGATTCTTTCTCTCTTTCCCTCTGCCCCCCTCCCCACTCACGTTGTCTCTCTCTCTCAAAAAAAAAAAAAAAAAAAAAAAAATTAGAAGGTCCTTTTCTGATCCCATCTGTAAGGTCCCCTAGTCCAACAAGGCTCCTTATCAGGAGGTCACAGTAGTTCCTCTTCGCCCCTGAGTAGCAGGTGTTAGACCCTTGCCAACCTGCAGAATTATTCGATTTAGTTTATGTAGTTTCAAGCCAATCATACTCTCCTGTCAGAAGGAGTATCAAAAGGGTGAAACTACAAAGCCTGCCTCTCACAACCCCTGTTTGTTTACTCTGTTCCCAAATGCAAGCCCTGTATGCCTCTGAGTGTCCTGCAGTGAGTGTGTGTGACTAACATACGGCTGTTGGTCTCATCTGTCCAGTATTGGACGTCAGCCATACCCAGAAGCCTAGGGCAGGGATCCCTCCCTTAATGAATGGGGTGAACAGAAGGCAATTAAAACAGATTCATGTACAGGTCCCAATATGTCACATCCTATCATTGTGACTTCAGGTAACTCAAAAGGACAGAAGACTCATCCTAAAATTTAACAAATTCTGACCACTACTCCCGCATTTTTTGTTGAAAAAAAAAAAATAGAAGTCTGCCAAGGACCTGCTTCAAAGTTCAGAACACTGGGACTCTATGCAGGTGACATTATCATGTAATGGTCAAAAGTTCAGGCTCTGGCTTTGAACTGTAGCTCTACCACCTACTAGCTGTGTGACCTTGGTCCGTTTTCTTCATCATCTTAAGTTTTGGTTTCCTCAAGAATTGGTACAATGATAATATCTACTCATAGTGTCGTTGTACCAACATTTAATGCAAACGAGATAACCCATACACTTACACAGTTCCTAGTATGATTACTCGGTAAATATTAACTTTTATTAGTATTCACATAACGGCGTGAGCCAGGGAGAGAGATGTATCTGGCTCAGCTACTGAGATCATATTTTGTTTCAAACAACGAAGCCTCTAAAGGCTCCTGGAGTCCTTGATCCCACAGTTTCACGCCCACCATTTCACATGTGTTGTCTTAATGGCAATAAAAGTCACTTTTCTAAGAATCCTACCACATAGCTTTCAGAGTTCAGGTGGCCCAGTGTAAAGCAACACCTTGTCTTTTGAGAACTTTCCTTTCATACTTTTTTGGTGAGGAAGGAAGAGGTTATTTTCAGGTTAATCCGAATAAGCACTAGATGACCATTCCAGTTCTTTAATGAGGGCTCCTTCTCGACACCCTGCAATGCATCTGGGCCAGGATGTCGGGGAGGGGGGGGTGCTGTTGGTAAGAAAAACAGTTTACACCCACACAGCATGTCTTTCTCCCACATGATATTCTCCCATATGGGGAGCAGAATGGAGATTTATTGTGCTTTGGATTTTGTCAAGTGCCAGATAGTTCAGGTAAATGAGATTATACTCTGTTATATCATTTCCATTTCTGACTTTTCAGATTGAATCCCAGAATGCTGTCTGGTTAGGCACGCTTTTGCTTCCTTTTGGTCTCTGGGTATAGTTGCATAAATCTTCATTTTTAATTGATCTTTCTACAGGATTCCATTACTGCCCCCAGAAGCACTGGGGTTAAGACAGCCTGGGAGTTAACCTCACTTTATAGCCCAGGGTAAATAAAACTCCAAAGACAAGTAGCAAAATGGCTGTCATCTTCCTTTCATAATGGGGGAGGTTAGACTGAGATTCAATTTCAGATCCTAGTGTGGCTAGTGATTTGTTCAGTGAAAGAAGAAGACATTTGGGTTTTTTTTTTCAACTTTTTATTTCTACTTTATAAAGCCCCCCATGGCATTTCTGTCTTCCTCACTTTCCCTTTCCTTCGTAAAAAGTCCCAAGGAAGCAGACTTGGATGGTGAGTGACCCAGGTTATTTCATTGGTGGTTGTTACTTATGGTGGGGGTAGGATGGGGCAGAAAGGGAAGAATGTTGGTGTCAGGAATAAGGAAGCTATAACGGGGGCAAGGGTTCCAGTCCTATCTCTCTTCAGTGTAATCTAGATCCCTGGCTGGGCTTTAGTATGTATTTGGTGAGTTGATGTTTGTACGTATCGAGGTCTCTTTAACTTAGTTGCGGAACATCTTTAACAAGCAGAAAATGTGCATAATGTACATACCTTTTCCTCAACAGCTGACATTAGAGTTCTCAGGCCCACCTCATCTGAAGAGAGAGAGAGAGAGAGGGAACAAAATTCCACCCTCATAGCAACCTGACCCCTGGGCAAACGGGAACACACACATCGAAATATGCAGTGAATGAGAGCTACGGTGCCGGCTGTCAGTGTTCACGCCACAGAAGGCCCTACTGTCTGCCTCCCGGGCCTTTGTGAGAGAATTCTCACACGGGAATATTTGCACGACCCACCGGAAGGAGAGCCATCCCCGAATAACTTCAAGAGACGTAGAATACCAACCTGGGGGGGCTAGGCTTGTCACGAAGCCAACGTTTTGGCATCAAGCACAGCTTCTACCAGCTGTGCGTGGTGACGTCCCATGGACATCTGTTGTTTTTGTCTGCCCAGCATCCAGCTCCTCTTCTGCTAAAAGCACCTCCATTTCCATTTGGGAAACCACCCAGCCATCATCACATATGGCATTGGCAGGACCAATACTTGATTAGCTAAGGAGTGGGAGCAAGACCCAAACGGGGGCTCTCTCATTGTTCCTCTTGGGAACGTGACCATCAAGTGGATTGACACAATGAAACGAAAGGTCCAGAGTTCATTCGTCCTGACTTCAGCATCCTGACAGATGGTCTATCAATGTCTGATACCTAAGTATTGACAACCCTAATGCCTGTCCTTCCTAAAGCCTGCGGTAGCCGATGTCCTCTTAATTCCAGGAACAATCTCAAATGCTTCTAATAATTGCTTTTTCCCTTAAATTAGCCAGAGTCCGTTTTCCTTAGCTTGGAACTGGAGAATCCTAACTTGCAACTGGTGTCATCACCAGGGCAAAAGGAGGAGGAATTGACTGGGGGGAGGGGGGAGGGTCTAAAACCTGGATTCTAGACTCAGCTCTGTCCTAGGATAGTCTAGGACTCAAAGGGGTCCCTTATCCTTTCTGAGACTCAATTTCTTCATCAGTAGATTAAATAATTGGGTTACATAATTCTAAGGTCCATTTATCTATAACGTTCTGGAATATTAGGTTCTTTTTAAAAACTTGTTGTCGGGTTGCATTCATTTCTAAACATAATCCCTTGACCTCCCATTGTGGCAGTCACTGGGAACACAGAAGTGAACCTGGGATACAGAGGTTACATTCTGATGTGGGAGATAAATTGTAAATAAGTAAGCAAATAAAAGAATTATGGACAGTGAGAAGTCACTGTCCTTTGCAAACGACAACAAAGTTGATAAGATTAGGAATCTGTGGGGAAGGCCAATTATACAGCATAGCCAGGGAGCCTCTCTGAGGTGGTGAGCTGGAATGGCAACTAAATGATAAGAATTGGTCAGCTGTGTAAAGAGATGGGGAAAGCACATTCTAGCAAGAGAGAACAACAACATGCTCAGGCCTGGGCTTGGAAAGGGAACCCGGTTTCTAAAGGACAGGGAGGAGTGGGCACAATGGGAAGAAAGAGACTGCAGAGGGAGGGAGACCAAGGGAGACCAAGAACTGCCAGGATCTTGTGGGTCCCAGCCAAAAGATCCAATGTTTAGATTAAGAGAATGACACTGTATGCTCTGTGGGTTTAGAGTGGGGTGGGAGAGGGAGGAAGAGGAGTCGGAATGTTATGGCAGCTGTCAAGAGGTGGGAGGATCCCAGCTTAGACTGAAAAGGCGTCATTGAAGATGGAGAGACATGGTGGCTTTGACATAATTTTGGAAGTGGCACCTGGAGAACTTGGTGGTTTGGGGGTCGAGGAAAAGGGAGAACTCTAAAGTGACCCCTAACTAGTTGGTTTGACCATGTGAGTGGAGATGGAACCCTTTATCGGAGAGGAGGCAGGGGAGCGGAAGGTATGGTATACAGAGTGGTGGGAGAGGGGAATCAGAGATTCATTTGCACGTATTAAGAGTCTGATATCCTTATTAGCTATTCAAGTGGAGTGGAGCTGTCACAGGGGAAATTGACTATAAATATCAGGAGCTCAAGGGAGGGGTCATGGTTGGAGATAAATATTTGAGAATCGGCAGCGTACAGATGGCATGCAAGGCCACAAGCATAGATGTGAGTCCTTAGGGGAGGAGTCTAAGTCGAAACAACGGCTGAAGACCAAAACCTGAAGCTCTCCAACATTAGAAGTCAGGTAACCTGTGAGATTCCAGTTGTGGAGACTGAGAAGTAACCAGTGAGGGGGTAAAAAATCCAGGAGAGTGTGGTGTGATCAAAGTCAGGAATGGAGAGTGTTTCATGAAGGAGGCAACGATCAACTGTGTTTAGTGCTCTCAACATCCCTGGAGCATGCATTTAGCAACGCGCAAGCCTGTGGTGGCCGTGATCAGAGTATTTGCATATAGAGTGGTAGAGATGCATTAAGGACGGGTGAACAGAGGTGACTAAAGACCTGACAGATGGCATGTGTAGAGGTCCTCTGAGAAATTCTGTCTGAAAGGACGCAGAGAAATGGGGCAATGGTTGACTAATTGAATGGAAGCTGATGTTAACATGGAAATGATTCCGTAGAGAGAAGGAGATTGGTGACTCATAGAAGCTGAAATAGTTGGCAAAGAAATGGCCATGTGAAGGAGAGAAGACATGGTATCTGAGCAGAAATGAGGGGACTTCTTGCCTTCTTTAGGTGTAGAGATGATTCTTCTACTGTAAAAGCAGGGAATATGCTTACAGGGGCAGATAATGTAACTATATAGATAAGCCACTGTAATGCTAGGGTGTTCGTTTCCTCCATAAGGTGAGACATCAACACCTGAGGCAGGATGGTAGAAACAAGGAGGAGGTTTGAGGCTAGAGGAGAAAGTTTTAAGTGATAACTTAAAGAGCAAGAAAGCAAGTTCAGAGGGAATAAGTTAAAACCATTGGACAGTGATTTGGGGATCTGGGATCATGATTTCAAAGTCGGTCTTATTGATGGGATCTTCTGCAGCAATATGGAGCACGGGTTCCTGCACAGAGACGGAGGGGAGCTGGGTTTGTCAGGTTGTTTTGTTTTGTTTTGTTTTGTTTTGCTTTTGCTTTGTTTTGCTTGAACCGGAAGAGTATGCTGAGGGAGAGTGAACAAAGGGAGTTGAGGGCATTCACAATGACACTCAGTGGAATCTAAACTGAATGAAAGTGGGAAGTGAAGATATGAAGGTTCACGAATAGAGCAACAACTGTAGGATAAACGAGCAGAGAAAAGGAGGTGGGATCCCCGGAGTGGAGAAAGGCTGCCACGGGAGGCATTGGAGTGAGTGAGCTGGAAGGGTAGGAGGTGGGCTTCAGGAAACAGGCTATTTAAAATCAAGAGTTTAGGGACTCCTGGGTGGCTCAGTCAGTTAGGGTTAGGCATCCAACTTCAGCGCACGTCATGATCTCCTGGTTCCGTTCATGAGTTAGGGCTCATGTTGGGCTCTGTGCTGACAGCTCAGAGCCTGGAGCCTGCTTTGGATTCTGTGTCTTCCTCTCTCTCTGCCCCTCACCCCTCTCACTTTGTCTCTGTCTCAAAAATAAATAAACATTAAAAATAAATCAAGAAGGCATGTTGGATCACTGGATTTGTGTTGGAGGTTGGAGAAACACACGAGCAATAGGAAAAGGGCTGCAGAGAGACAGGAAGGCCGACCATTCCCTCTTTTATTCCTTCTAGGTCTAGTGCTGCTTGAGTGCTTGAGTTTTAGTTACATCTATCTGATGAGATTTAGGCCTGCTTTCTAAAACTAAAGAGGTCAGTCCAAATCTAAGGTGGTTTGAGAGTGCCAGATTAAGGTGAGGCTGGGTGTGCTCAGATAGGAAGGTGTTTTGCCGACAAGAGTTAAAAACTCAACAGCCAGTGGCTGAAAGAATGGGACGGTCATTTTTCTAAGTTTGGAGAGAGGTGACCCCTGGCCTTGACTTAGTGCCTCGACAATGCAAAGGTCAGGGTCTGTGATTCTCATGGCCCTTTTCTCCTGGCTGCAAAGTGGCTGCTTCGTCTTCCCATATCATAGCTCCTGTGTCAGTTCTCTGCTAAGACCGGGTGGAACCATTTCAGACTCTAGAAAGAGGATGGGAGAGAAGAGTCACATTGGGCCACCACCAGGGTCTACAACTATTATTACTATCTGGACCTAGGTAAAAATGAGTATAAAACTAAAACTCTTTTCAGTCTGTCATCAACACCCCTCTCTCTCACCAAAAGAGTTGTACATAAATGTATTCACTGGATTCATCAGAAACCTGTAATTTTGGCTATGTTTGAGCAAAGAAACTGCTATACGCTGATTGTTGAGATTCTAGATATAAATGTAGAACTACAGGCAGTCAGAGAAATATGGGTTTCACCTACAGGGATTTTCCGGCCGTTTCTGAAACCTCACTTTAGGCAACCCCCTCCCACCACCCATAAATCCTAAAGAATATCAAGTTTCTTATTGAAAGCAGATGGGATGTGTTCAGGAGTTGCCACCTCTATGTCAATGACTTAAAGTTTAAGTGCCTGGGCATCTGTGGAATTCTAAAATGGATGAATGGGCTGATGAGTGGAAAGTCAGTAAAATGCCATATATATAAAATTAGTAACCATCCACTTCAGAAAGATTATTTAGCCATTTTCAATTCTTCTAATCTTGCTTATCTAAATAAAATCATACCTAGATATCCTTTCTCTATTTTAAGATATTTAATCTACCAGATTTATTATTTTAGAAATATTTGACTTCATTAAATTATTTAGAAATATTTTGTCATATTTCTTAATTCTTTTCTGCTTTCTGACTTTATTAAAGCCCATTATAAATATTTTTTATTGCTGAATTTAACACGCCCATTCATAAAGTGTGTGCCTTCAGCTGAAAGGGTGGCATCCATATACCTACATGTTATATACATTGCTATGTATAAAATCTATTCTGCACAGAATTTTTTTTTTTAAAGCACAGATGACCCAGGAAATCAAATCCTTGGGAAAGGTCAGGATAGCAAGAGTTTATTTCAGTACTGAGGTTTAAACAACTGTTAATTTTCAATTTCACTAAAGTGAATTTCAGTGGCTCTACACTTTTGTGGTTGATGCTGTTCTGAACTGGCCATCTTGTTATCGTTACTCTAGAATGTGCTGTTAATGTCAGTTGCCTTCCTAACTTAACTATGTCCCCACTTTCTATTTCAGAAAAAGAAAAGAAAAGAAGAAAAGAAACAAAAGGAAAGAGAAGAAAAGAAAAGAAAAAAGAAAGAAGGCAAGAGAGCCATAAAAACAATGGACAAGTTAAATATACATTCACTTTTGACCTTAATGTTGACCAATGAAGATCCTAATTATTTTCTTATATCTGAAGGGGAAGGGAGACTCCTCTGATTTATAGTGTCCTTAACTTAGTAACACTGTTATCTCAAAGTACTGTAGATCAGGGCACCATCAGTATTGTCATCGTCATAAATAATGACAAAATCTTCTGAAACTGCTGAAATATACGCCCGTAATTTCACTTTGATCTCATTTTCTTTAAGACTTGAATGACAGCATCTACCTTTTGCACTATCATTCAAAAGGAAAATAAGACTTCTAGGAGCTTATAATGGAACGACCCACCATGTGGGCAGGGTTTATAAGCTAACATGGAAATTCTCCATGAGCATCCAGAAAGATTCCCATTCCCGTTCATTGGTCTGTGTCCAGTTTTATGACGTTGGAATAAGTTTCAATTTCCCTTACATCCAAAGTTGCAAGGGACAAATGTTCACACTGGTTGGGATGCTGAATTCTTCCTGTCTTATCGTTAGCTTTACTTTTAACTACGAGGATGGATTGAGAGGCTCAGGACTTTGGTTGAGAGACGGGGGATTGAGCTTTTGGGGTAGAACAAAGATGTGAATGCTGGTTCAGAAATCAGGAAAGTGGATGTGAATGTACAGCTGAATAAGGTTTCCTGTGCGTCTATTTTAGGGTACACACTGTCTAAACACCGGCCATTCCACCCAAGACAAACGCTTCTTGCATTCTTATAGTGCGTCATCTCTTGGAGACTCTCTCAAGGCTTCGAAAAATGAAGAAGGGGCAGCAAGGAAGAGAGAAGATTAGTACCTACCGGAGGAAAGGGTTGCGGTGTTGCTTTTCTTAACCTTTTACTAAAGGAATTGTAAAGGTTACCACACTAGTAGATCATCGGCAAAACCACACTCTTTAAGTACTAATTGCTCTATGTCAGACGCAGGTGTCTTGAACCAAGTCTTGAGACTCCTAGAAACAGTTATCACCCTAGAAGACTAACAGGTCCAGCTTTGTTGACAAACCATAAGAACCATTACCAGGTGTTTAGTGCTGTCTTTGAGTCAAGCAGTTCAAAGCCTCGCAGACTCAGGAAAGTGTTAATAGCTCTCTTCCCACGCTTGGTTAGCATGCCAGATGGGGAGGTGAAAGACTCTTAGCTTTTCCATTCATATTAATTCAATTCAGTAATGTTCAATTCACTTAAAATGAACTTAGACATGACTTTGCTCTAGGTGTTTGGAAACTACCTCAGAGCCAGCCTATCCGCTAAAGCTAGGTCTAGCTGACTTCCTTCTGGGTTTTTCCACGCGGCAATCTCAAGGGCACCTAAAACTCTGTAAGTTCAGCATTTGTTGCCAAAAACGCCCCTCTGGTTTCACTATTCTGTGTTCCCCTGTGTTCCAGGGAGTAGAGCGCTGTGATCTCGGACAGCCACACCCGAGAAACAGGCATCTCCCTCTGCTTCATCCAAGCCATGCATCCACTCAGTCAGTAAAGATTTACTGAGGAGCTACATTCCCACCACTGGGATGCAGCAGCACAGAAGACAAACAAAATTCCCACCCTCAAGGAGCTTATATTCCAGTTGGGGGCAGACCATAAACACAGTACATAACATAAGAAAAGTGGTAAGATGGGTGGAGAAAAGTAAGTACAGTAGGGTGGATTTGACTTTAAAAATGATTTAACTATCTGGTCAGGTGGCTTTGAGAAAAGATTTGAAGACAGTGAGGGATAAAACCAAGCCTATATCTAGGGGAGGAACCTTCCACAAAGAGGCACTGGCGTGCCCAAAGACCTGAGCATGCGTGGAGCTTTTGAAAAATAGTCAAGGGACCGGATGGTTGGAGCTGTAGGCTCAATGAGAGGAGGCCAGAGAGGAACTGGGGACAGATCGTGCAGCACCTCCTAGGCCACCACAGAAACTTTGACTTTTACAGTGAGCGAGGGGAAAGTCAGGGCTGAGGTTTGAGTCGAGGAATAGAACATGCTGATACACGATTTACATATACCATTTTGTGGTAATTGATATATAACACACTGAATTAAAAGGAATAGGAATCTATTGTGAAAGTCAGACGCAAAAAGAAGAAGAAGAAGAAGAGGAGAGGGGGAGGACAAGAAAGAGACAGAGGGAGGGAGAAGGGAGGGAGAAGAGCCAAGAGCTGGTGGGTGGGAGGAAGGAGGATAAAACGAAAAATAAGGAAGGCTGTTTTTTTTTTTTTTTTTTTACAAAAAAAATAGAAGAAGTGGGAGTATTTTTTAAATCACCCTTTTACAAGGGCACCTGGGTGGCTCAGTCGGTTGAGCGTCCACTTCAGCTCAGGTCATAATCTCACGGTCCGTGAGTTCGAGCCCCGCGTCCGGCTCTGTGCCGACAGCTCGGAGCCTGGAGCCTGCTTCGGATTCTGTGTCTCCCTCTCTCTCTGCCCCTCCCCTGCTCGCCCTCTGTCTCTTTCTCTCTCTCTCAAAAGCAAATAAACATTAAAAAAATATTTAAAGGAAAAAAAGCTGCAACTTTTCTGTATGCTGGAAAAGTTTCAGATAAAACGTCGACAGAGCGGAGTTCAATCATGCTGGCTGCTCTGTAGAGAATAGACTACAGGGAGCATGGGAGGAAGCAAGGAGACCAGTTAGGACTTTTATAATTCTTGTTTTAATAATCCAGGAATAAAATTATGGTAGCTTCGATCAGGGTGGTGGCAGTGGGGGTGCTGGGTGGTAGTCAGCCTCTTTGTAAATTTTGAAGTTAAAGCCAGAGGGATGCACTCACGGGCTGAATGTGAAGTATCTAAAAAAAAAGGAGTCAACAGTTTCATCAAAGGTATGGATCTGAGCACCTGGAAGTAGAATTGCTATTAATAAAAGTGGAGAAGATTGCAAGTAGGAGAGGTTTCTGGGGGAAGTCTCCCATTGGGACTGGAGCATGGGAAGTTCGATATCTCTGTTAGACATCCAAGTGGATGTATCACATAGGCCATTGAATATTCAAGTCTAGAGTGCAGGGTAGCGTGAGCTGGAGACGTACATTTGGGTATCATCAGGGATTGGTTGAGATGGCCAAGGGAGTGAGTCTATCTAGAAAAAAGGCAGAGGACCGAGAATTGTGCCCTGGGGTTAGAACAGGGGGTTGGGTTCCAATGTCAAGAGTATGATCACTAGGAGTCTAAACCAGAGCGCAGAGTCAATAACCTAGTTGTTTCAACTCACTCCCTTCCCCTGCTGTCCATTCCCACTGATCTTGCTTTCATTCAGGCTCTAAACCACCTTCCCCTTGGATTATCGTGGTAGGCTCCTACCTGGTCTGCCCACCTGTAAATTGCTCTGTGTTCACCTAATCTTTCCTTAACACTTTGCAAATTGTCTCAGTGAACCTCTCTGCCAACACCTTTTAGGGCTCCTGCTGGATCTCTGCAGAAAGATCTAGCTCCAGGCTCCCCTTTCCAGTCTGGTCCCTCGTTTTCCCGAGTAATGCCCATACTCTGTGCTTCAGCTCTACTGAACCGATCTTTTAACAAGGGTCTTCTCTCCTGACTTTCCGCCTTTGTACATGCCTTCTTTCAGGTCTACCTCTTACTCATTTTGTGCACTTTGTGAACACCTCCGTCATGGCACTTGCAACACTTAATTGCATGTTTTCCCTACCACACTCTAAGATGCTTGGGTGCCGGGGCCTCCCCTTGATTCATCTCTGCCCATCTCAAAAAGTGGGGCGCACTTATTCATCCAATGAATACTTGTTGAATAGATGAATAAAAAAATATTTCCGTCAGGAAGGCTGAAGTTGAGGTGGCTATGCCTCAATCTGGACAAACCACAAACGTTTGTGGTATATCTACTGTTACAGTCTGAATGTTTTGTCTCCCCAAATTCATATGTTGCAACCCGAATGTGAATGTGATGATATTCGGAGGTGGGACCTTCAGGAGACGATTAGGTCATGAGGGTGGAGCCCTTATGAATGATATTAGTGCCTTTATAAGAGAGGCCAAGAGAACTCGCTCACCCCTTCCACCACATGAGGATACAGCGGGAGATTGGCCATCTATGAATAGGAAAGTCAGCTCTCACTGGACACCCAATCTGCTGGTGCCTTGAGCTTGGGCCTGCCAGCCTCCAGAACTGTTAGAAAGAAATCGTTGTTGGTAAGCCACCCAGTCTGTGATATTTTGTTCTAGTAGCTCAAACAGACTAGGACACCTACTTTACTTAGACCAAAAAGGGGGGGGCATTGTAGGTCTGTCAAAATAAGAATTACAAACCATCCTAGACCAGTTTGATTACAATCCTGCCAAAGGCTACGAAGAGGTGACCTCGGAAAAGTCCACTTCAAAGCAAGGACTTTTCAAAAAAGTCCATGTTCCAAGCAACATGATTACATGTTTCTGGTGTTTCTCCCTCCGTATGAAAACTGAGAGCAGCAGGGTGCCACATTACTGAATTTTAAACGCTACACTTTGGTGATCCATAGCAAGAGTCTATGAGTCAGGTGATGATCCATTCATCAGTCATAGGAAACATGAGGCACTGAAAATTTAGTACAAAACCCCAAACCCACAAAAACTGGCCACAGTTTCCTATCACAGGGGATGTGACTCATATCTCAGCAGGGGTACACATACCTTATTACAGTCACAAAAGAAAATGTTTCTCAAACAAACTTTTTCCCCCCAACATCATTTGCACAGAGCAGTAATTTGGTGAAAATCTTTTGAAACTTACAAAGTAATTTATTTCTTTGTGGTTTACCCATATTGCTACGCTTGGTTCTTACCACAATGACTCTTAATTTAGGGAACAAAATGATGGGCAATTAATCCTTTAACTATATTCAGCTGAATCCAGAGTCAAATTGAGGATGGATGGAAACAAAAAGCCCTTGGCTGACCTAACCTCTGGACCTCCCAGAAATTGCTCCCACACTCTAGGGATGCCCCCACCAACACCCACGAGGCGCTCCTAAACTGGCCATTTCAGTCCTGAGTGGATTCCTATAAACGCACTACTTTTCTGGCTTGTGGATAAGGAAGAGGTGCAAAGGTGTTGTTGAGAAAGAGAGAAATACCACAAAATGCATGTTTAGTACTGATTTGAATGTAGTTCTTAGAGCAAAGCACTTTTTCTTAAATACATCTTTAACGTTGCAGTGCAGATTTGATGATTTTGTTCATAAATAAAGAATAAGCGGGATGAATGAGTGGGTAACATGGAGACCTCACTTAAACATCCACTCAGTCATTCAACATGAATTCATTACATGTCTATTCTGTGCCAGGGATTTCATGGCAAAGGGACTAAAATATGAACCATACCTTACAGAGATCCAGGATATTGTGCTTAAGATAGCCACGTAAACAAGAAATTATAACCACATGATAGAATATTCATAAAAGGTCCCTTAGGGAACGTAAAGGGTAAACGTAATCTAATTCTGTCTGGAGGTCCGGAAAGACCAATCTGGAAGTGATGTTTGTAAGGTGAGGCTGGCAGAAGAGGTCTTGAGTTCTAGAATATGAAAACAGAGTAGAGATTTCCAGACAGAGGGAACAATACATACAAAAGCTGGAAGGTGAATAGCATCACCTGACTTCCACAAAACAAATTGAGGTGTCACAGAATATGTTTGATTCTCACTGCTTAGACCCTGAGGAAGTATTGAGGCTGAGATTGTGAAAATCAGCCTTTAAATGGGAATGGTAGCAACATGAATGTGTTTTTGTCAAAAAGGCGTTTTCTACAGTTTTCCTTCAATCTTAATTAATTCCTTGCTCAGTTAAAGGGCTTAGTGGGTTTTTTTTTCCATTTTAAATTTTATTTAAATTTTCATAGGGATCAATTCTTTCTTCTCTTGGCAAATATTTACAAAATTTGATTCCTTCAGTCTTTTGATCCTAATGATGTTATGCTCTCCAGTTTTCACTAGTGTGAAAGAAGGAGAGAGAGAGAGAGAGCGAGCGAGCGAGAGAGGCAATTACTTCAATTACTTCACTATCTCTGGGACAAACTTGGCAAATCTAAATTTTACTGACTATCATCTTACGTGTCGATTTTTATTTGCGTCGACTATGTCTTTTAACAGTATTCGTTAGAAATTGAATCAAAGACTGATATCCATTGCTCAGCCAATCAACCAGGAAAACAGAGACAAGTTCCTTTAAATGGTCTGGAATTGTTCTGTGATACTGGTCTTCTAAGTTTTTGACAAACCTATGCTCGCTAACAGTCTGTGCTGCTTGGGACCCAACAACAAATGACAAATGCTGAAGACAAAATGCCTGCTTCCGACCGAACCTATATCCAGGGCATGTCATATACCTGCTTCTTTTTTTTTTTTTTTAATTTTTTTAAAGGTTTTTTATTTATTTTTGAGACAGAGAGAGACAGAGCATGAACGGGGGAGGGGCAGAGAGAGAGGGAGACACAGAATCGGAAACAGGCTCCAGGCTCTGAGCCATCAGCCCAGAGCCCGACGCGGGGCTCGAACTCACGGACCACGAGATCGTGACCTGAGCTGAAGTCGGACGCTCAACCAACTGAGCCACCCAGGTGCCCCTTTCTTTCTTTTTTTTTTTTTTTAATTTTTTTTTTAAAGGTTTTTTATTTATTTTTGAGACAGAGAGACAGAGCATGAATGGGGGAGGGGCAGAGAGAGAGGGAGACACAGAATCGGAAGCAGGCTTATACCTGCTTCTTCACACCCGATTCGCACACAGACAGGCTCTGGAATGCCAGATTCCCTTTTGGAAATGTTGTAATCCTCCAGACCATAATCACTCAGTTAAACAGATTCTGTTTAATTGAAAGGATTCTTTCGGACCATGCCCATCACAGTTCAGTCTTAAATGAGATATTCCATTCCTCCTTGGTTCTCTGGATTCCACCCGGAAGCGCCAGGTACCATTGAAATCAGCACCTCCTTGCGTTAAGCCTACCTGTGTCAAGTTCAACCCTTTATCATCAGCTCTATTCAGCCTCTTTTAGTTCATTCATTTCTTGGGCCTCTACAGTGGTTACTCTCTATGGTGGTTACTATCTTTTTTTATAGAACCGACTTTCTTCAGAAGTTATGTTGAATTTATGATTCTTAACCACTGAGACAGATCTTTTTTTTACCTTTATCTTTTTGAAAAGTATCACCTTCATACACGATTTAGTCTTCATAGCTAGGATCTCCTAACATTTACTTTTATTAATATTTCAGCCACTAAGAAACGCATTCGGTATCCTCCCCTGAAATGAAGTAGAAGTTCTTAAAAGGGCAGCTCCATATGTCAGGAGTTTACAGATATATTTGTATTTGTTTTTCTTAGGGAATCAAGTCTAGTGTCGAGAGCCAAATTAATTATATTTTCACTTAGAATTCTTGACCCAAAGATATTCTCAGGCCGGCATGTTGGTGCCAGATGAGGAGGAAAACACCATCAGAATTCATGAGAATTTTTTGCCTCATTGCATTTAAATTTCAGGCATCTCTTTTTCTCTGATATGCTGCTTTCCTACCCACCCCATACAATGTCTTGCCAAATGTCTTACGATTGGTGGCCCCTGATGCAGAAAGGGCTCTGGGCTTACAGTTAATTAGTCTGACAAAAATACCTCAAACAACTTCTTTTCCCTAATAGTCTCCATTTAAACAACAACAACAACAAATCAAACTTTCACCTTCAAAGCGTTGTTAAATTTGATCTAAATGGTCCCCAAATCCTTAGAAAGAAACAAGGAGAAAAGAAATGAGTTGATAATTCTCCAAACAACACAGCACAGCTATCTCTACATTCTTTGTAAGGCATTTCCTAATTAAAAAGCCAGAAGATATCTTGTCTCTGTATATTAATTATAAATTTCAACATTGGGATCATTCAAAATATCTTATCTTACAGTTTGAACTGACACCGGAATTTTCAATGTTGTGCATTTCCTTTTGGCTGCAGGGGCGATTCTCACCACTCGTTTTCCTGCGAGCACAGCTAGGACAGTTTCTGCAATGGTGAACTTGGCATCATATAGACATTCACACACACACGGCGGGAGGGAGCCTCTCCTTTTGTCTTATGACCGGCCCAGCCAGGACCGCAGCTGTCTACAACTCATCTTTTATCTGCAAGGCCCTGTAGGGCAGTATGAGCTACTATTCTGATGATAAGTCAATTTCACTGATTGCTGCAAAGATGCAGTGAGTACGTGGCTCGAGAGAAACGGGGAACGCTTCAGTCAAAACTCAGTTTGGTCAAGCTGCCTGCGTGGGCACAGGTTCCCCCACATTTAACAGCAAAACTTCTGAACAAGGATATTTTTCAAAGGGGAAACAGAACAAGCTTGGCTTACTTCAGGCTCAGGCAAAGATCAATTTGAAAGATGGTTTAACTTGAAAATAATTTTAGATTTATGGAAACATGGCAAAGAGGGCACAGAGTTCACGTGCACTTCATGCCCAATTCCCTCTCTTACTTTTGTCTGTATTACTGAACTAATATGCATGCACTAGAATTGATGATGGCCTACATTTTATTCAGGATTCCTTAGCTTTTGCCTGATGTCCTTTTTTCTGTTTCAGGATCTCATCCAGTATACTACATTATATGTAGTGATTATGTCTCCTTAGGCTTCTCCTGTGACAGTCTCCCAGACTTCCCTTATTTTTGATGACCCTGACAACTTCGAGGAATACTTGTCGTGTATTACACAGAACATCCTCGGTTGCATTTAGATGGCTAATGTTTTTCTTATGATTAGCCTGGAGGTCTGGGGTCTGGGGAGGAAAACCATAGAGACAGAGTGTCGCTCTCATATTCTACCAAAGGTACGTACTATCGACATGCATCTTATCCTTATTGATGTTGACCTCGGTCACCTGGGTAAGGCAGTGTTTGTCGGTGTCCCCGCTGCAAAGTTTCCCTTGCTCCTCCCTTTTCCAACTCTACTCTTTGGAAGGAGTTTACTGGGGGCCCGCATTTTGGGAGAGAGGAGTTATGCTTCAGAAAGGCCAGTTTTTACATGGGCAGATTATAGAAGTTGATCCTTATCTCCTCAGCTTGTTCTACACAGCGTATACCTTGTATCTTGTAGTTCAGTTATCTTATAGGTATTGACACCCCTTGTCTTGTTCACAGAACCCTGATTTGGTTCAGGTATTCGACGGCCAAGGACAGAGACGGCCATGTGTTACCTTTTCCTCTTAGGCACTTGGCAAAACTACATGTCCCAGACTCCCCTATTTCTGACTAGTAGAATGTGGACAAAAGAGATGTGTGCAAGCAGAAACCTCCCATGCAGGCCAGCTTCTTTTCTGGGTCTCCTAAGGTGAGAAAATCATGATACCATACGGCAGTAACTGTAACCTGTATGCATTTTGAAGAATCGAAACTTCTCTGACATCAATAGCATCTTATATTTGTCAAAATGCAGCTGCTTAAGTCAAAGTGGCAATTCCATTTTCCCCTCCAGTGATTGGTTCTGGCCAATCGGATGGGAGGGAAAGCTTTCCGGGGCCCTTCATGAATGTTTTCTCAGTCTTAGAAAGGAGCACAAGAAAGGGATTTTTCCCCCCTAATGACTTGAAAACTTTTGTGAATTGCTATTACTATCTTGGGACATGATGGGGACCAAAGTTGAATGCTGAAAATGGCGAAGTGGAAATATGGAAAGAATCTGAGGGTTTGTTTTTTTTTTTTTTCTTAAGTTTATTTCTTTATTTTGAGAGACAGAGAGAGAATGAGTCGGGGAGGGCCAGAGAAAGGGAGAAAGAGACAATCCCAAGCAGTCTCCGTAGTCTCCGTGCCATCAGCACAGAGCCCATCACAGGGCTTGGTCTCCAAAATTGTGAGATCATGACCTGAGCTGAAATCAAGAGTCGGATGCTTAACTGACTGAGCCGCCCAGGCGCCCCAAGAATCTGAGTTTTTATGGATGCTGTTGATCTCTGGACTCACCAGCGGGGGAATCAGCCTTTGTCTGGACTTCTTGATATAGGAACAATAAATCTCTTAAGGAAACTCTTCATTTGAATTACCTGCAACCAAAACCATCCTGATAGATACAGTGTATGAAGATAATGATGAGACAAATGCGCCTCCAGGAAGTCTATCAAATGGTATTATGGAAAGGGCACTGAAATACGAGTCAGGAGGGGCAGGTGTGATCCTAAACAGCTGCCAACAGGCTGTATGATATTGATCAAGTGAACACCCCGCTCCCTGGGCCAGCGGTCTTCTCATTTCTAAAATAAAGGATCTCCAAGGTCTCTACTAGTTCTATTTCCTTTAGAGAATCTCCATCAAGCCCTTCTGTTACATTTCAGGAAGGGGAAGCTCAGAACTTAAATACCCAGCCTAAGTTTTCTTTAACAGACAGCGCCAACATTTTATCTCTGATGTCTTCACCAACAATCCACCGTGCTCTCTTATTTATGGCTCCCGGTGAAGGCATTTATTAGGACATATGTGATTGACACAAGGAGTGAATTATTTAGAGACTGTACCCGTCAGGGTCCTTTGGTCATAATAGACAGAAACTCAACGCAAATGAACTCAAGCGAAAAGGGAACTTATTAGTTTATATGATTGAGAAGTCCTGGGATTAATTTGGCTTCGCAGCTAGCTGGTTCTGGGAGCTCAGACAATGCTTTCGGGGGTCTCTCTCTCTCTCGCTCTCTTTTTCCTGGGGGCCAGTTTCACTCTTAGTCAAGATCTCTCCACATAGTGGAAAGATGGACATTCATGTCTATAGGCTTACATTGTCTTCACAGGTCACAATGTTAGAAGAATCACCTCCTTGTAGGGCATAAATGTTTGCTCAACAAATTTTGGAAGAAGAATCACACGTCTCTTAATTTGTATTATGAAAATGGGGAGTGACTCCCCCTTCTACCTGGGAAGGGTGGGGTGCATTATCAAGTTGGCCAATCATACTGTTCCATCCCCCTAGCCATAATAATTGGGTTGAGGGGCCCATCTCAGGGGCCTTCACAAAAAAGGTAGTGATCAGAAATGAAATGGCCTATCGATTACTTTGAAAAAGGGCCAGTAGTAATAAAAGCACCAATTTACCTCCCTCTAGATCAACAATGTAAGTCAATCCATTAGAAGGTACCATGAGAGGGTCACCTGGGTGGCTCAGTCGGTTAAAGCGTCCAACTTTGGCTCAGGTCATGATCTTGCAGTCCATGGGTTCGAGCCCCGCATCGGGCTCTGTGCTGACAGCTCAGAGCCTGGAGCCTGTTTCAGATTCTGTGTCTCCCCCTCTCTCTGACCCTCCCCCATTCATGCTCTGTCTCAAAAATAAATAAACGTTAAAAAAAAAAAAAAGAAGGTACCACGAGATAGGCTTTGGCATCTCTGTGTTGATAATTTTCAAAGCTACCAGAATAATTTTCAATTTGATTGAAGTTTTTTCTGTACTTCAGACCTCACATCACAACCAATGATCATATGCTTTTGAAGTCCTACTAAAGGTGGTTTAAAAGCAAAAACTCTCAAACTTGGGCCTACATCAGAATTACCTGGAGGGCTTTTTTTTTTTTAAGCTTATTTATTTATTTAGAGAGAGAGCGCACGGGCACACGCCTGTGAGCACGAGTCGGGGAAGGGCAGAGGGAGAGGGAGAGGGAGAATCCCGAGCAGGCTCCATGCTCTCAGCACCAAGCCCAACTCAAAGCTCGAACTCACGAACCGTGAGATCGTGACCTGAGCTGAAACCAAGAGTTGGCCGCTTAACCAAGTGAGCTGCCAGACACCCTAGAAGACTTGTTAAAACACAGACTGCTGGACCCCTTCTCCAAGGGTTCTGAGTCAGGAGGTCTGGGGTGGAGTTTGATACTCCACATTCTAGCAAGTTCCCAAGAAACTTGATGTGGTCCAGGGACCACACTTTGAGGCCTGCGCTCGAGCATTCATGGAGTCTGTTGACATCTGTATCACTTAGACATAAACATCATCATGACAGGAGAAGAGTCTTCTAAATATAAGATATTATATTTATTGTTACAAAAAAATTCTCTTATTTCTTATTCGAGGCAAAGAATAAAAGAGTTAATCAGGTATCATCCTGGAATTGGGGTTTTGAGAGAGGTTTTCCATTTGAACATATCAAGACATACTGAAAATCTTTCAGTGTGCCAGGAATCACCTGGGAATCTTATTAAAATAGAGATTTTTATTAGGGTTTCTGGGATGGGGCCTGGGATTTTGTATTTCTGGCGAGCTGCTGATAGCAAAGCGAGCCCACATAAACAAAACTGGCCCATATGAATTCTTGGGAAACAAAAGGTTTTCTGCACCTCTGGTCCCAGCCTTTAAACATCCGATGTCCGGGGGTAGAGAGGTGGCTTTCGCAGAGAGGGTTAATGGGTAGTTTGGAAACGACCCTCCACTTTTTTGCACTGTGCTCCC
This sequence comes from Acinonyx jubatus, assembly GCF_027475565.1. Classification (NCBI taxonomy): domain Eukaryota; kingdom Metazoa; phylum Chordata; class Mammalia; order Carnivora; family Felidae; genus Acinonyx; species Acinonyx jubatus. The sequence goes on along the minus strand of NC_069387.1, from coordinate 89,070,622 downwards.
TTTAATGGCTGGCCTCAAGATTCATATTTCAGCCTTTCTTCTTGGCAATTTACTTCGGATTCTCCAACTTTAAGTTTAGGGTAGACCTTGCTGTGACACTTTCATAATACAGGTGGAAATTCTCATCATCCAAACACTTTGTCATTAGAGAACCAACCACCTTGTTGTGGAGAATAAATTCAGGTCCTCTGGTGACTGTTTGTTTTTTACACATATCCAAATGACCTTATTTTTTCACCAGCTTAGATCAAGCTTGTACATCAAGCCCTCTTTGCCCTGTAGTGGCCATGCCCACAATAGCTCCTGAAACCCCTGCTTCCCTCCCCATCCTCATTCCTATTCATATCATTTGATCCCCGTGGTCCAAGAACGTCTGCTTTTGTTACTGTCTCCAAAGGATTAAGTAGCCAGATTTCTCAAGCAGTCGTGTTTATACAATTTAGGAGTGCACTTGGTTTTCAATCAAATTCTTACTTCCTCACTCAATGACCCACTGTGGCTCCCTACTGCCACCACATCAACTCTTTACTCTTCTGTCTGCATTGAAAAGCCATACTTTCTGATGGCCTGACATCTAGCATATGATGGATTTTTATATGTGTCTGTTCTAATAGAGACCAGGATCTACGTTATCAAACTAGTGATAATGTAGCCAGTGGCCAGCAGAACTCAATGTTCCTCTTGAGCTAAAAGCTACATAATTTAAGAGAAGGGATCCGTGGGGGTTCTCTATCATAGAACCACAGCTAGCTACTTTTTCCTGAAAAATCCTTGACTATTTTGGATTAATAAGAAACAGGCCAAATTCTTTCATAAGTTTTCCTGAGTGAAAATGTTCCACATCAGCCCAACAAGGATGCATCTCTGAACTTGTAACAAATGCGTGGGAGTTGCACAAAGGCAAATAAAACTCTAGTACATCCGATCTTGTGATTGGTAACATCTATGGGTATTCAGTTCAGTGTTGAATTCAATTTAATGCTGAATCACTTCAGGAAATCCAAAGCATTCCCATTACACATGGGTGAGTGTGTTTCCTCCCGGAAGTACACTGTTGGCATCTCCTAGATGAGTGTGAATCACCACTTTGTCTGGCTGCTATACAAGTACGTATTGTTTTATTGAAGAAGAGGGTAAAAAGTCACAGAAAACATTGCCTGCTACAAATGGCTGGGGCATAATTTGACTTGCTTTGGTGCAGCTTCATTTACACATTGAACTTCTAGAAGGAAACAAAAAAAGCAACTCTTCCAAAAATACAGCTTGGTCCGAGCACATGAACCGTGAATGGCTTTGATTATTATTTTTTTAGTTGCAATCCTGTCGCCGCTTGTTTTTTTTTTTTTTTTTTTTGGATTATAATATTTTAAAGATAAAACTACTTGAAGGCAAGGAAAAAAATTAAATAGAATGAAAATAAGATCAGAGGGGCTGGCAGTGGGACAAAATAGAAGAGAAAGACAAAGAGCATAGATTTTTCTCAGATTTCCACAACACTGCCATTTATTCCCAACCCTAGTGAATGAAATATACTTCGTATGTTTCAGGGCTGTCATTTCCCGCCTCCACCCTCAAACTTCTGATGTGTACCCATTTTTAATGTTTGACATATTGTCTTCAGAAAGAAACTATAGTGAACTTGTTTTCCAAGCTCAGACCACATCTAGGGAATATTGCTTTAAATAGAAGGGTCATACCGATTTTGCAAATCATGCTTGTTCTATGCAATGTCCACACCTCTGGGGATTCGCATACATGAGGTCGTTTAGGTAAATACCGTACCCAGAGATACGGATTTAAGCATTTGTAATAGTGGGGGGAAAAACTAGACCAAAACTAGACTATTCTCTAGATATTTCCAGACATGAACATGGTGTGCATTTGTCATGAAATATTCCGTTAAGTAATGCTAGAATGTTTCCTGAGGGTGGGGGGGGAGTCAGAGTCACTTGAAACATTTATAACAATGGATATGGATACACATAGACCTGGTCTGAGTTTGGTTTTAGACTAGGTGAGAATTAAGGAAAATGACAGTCACAAAAACATGTCCTGTGGCTGTTCTTGACCGCCACCCCCTGAAGCTATGGAGCCTTGATACACAGAGTTCCATTGTCGAGCAGAGTTGTTGATATGGATTTTTTAAAATTTTTAAAAAATTTTTTTAAATGTCTCATACATTTTAAACTTGGTTTCCAGTATTTCAATGCACTTTTTAATTTCTACACATCAATTAATTGTAACCTCTAGGTTATAATTGCTGTCCTTTCTGGAAGGCCATTTAACAGCAAACTGGGATTTTGTTGTGGTTTCATACAGTGCTAAGTTTTCCGAGATATTCTCTGGGTGGTAGATTATTCCAGCTCATATTCAACCATCAGGTTGGTCTTCCTGCGCCATGCTGAAGGTAGAGCAATCTTTGGTGAGCACCAGGCCTTGGGTCCACAACACCCCCCCTTCCTCTGCCCCTCCTCCCCAGTCACATCCCGGTCATTTCCCCTCATCTCTAACCATGTCCTCAGGTGGTGCCAGGAGAGAATGCAGACCCATTTTCCTTCCCCAAGTCTAAAAATGTCTTCTTAGTCTGCCTGAAGTCTCTCCTTCTTCAAACTCTCTCCTCTTGCATGTGCTATGACAGTCAGAAATAAAATCTGCGAAGTTCTATCTCAGACCTCCCACGGAAGCCTGGCCCAGAGTCTTCTACCTGCTTGAATTCAGGGACAGAAAATGAAAAGTGTCTCAAAATATTATCCTGCAACAAATACTTTCTTGCTTTTGGATTCTTCCGTTCCTGGACTTGGACCCCAGTATCTGACTTTTACAATACACCTTGGTTATGAAGGGTTTGTGGGAGTTTGAAGGCCAGCTTGCCATAATGTTGGTTAAGAAAGATGCGTCTCATGTGCATGGGCTTAGAGTTACAGGTTGGGGCCTGAATCCTGCCCCTTCCTACTCAATAGTGTGCTACATAACTGTCTCCACCCTTTTCCTTCCTCTTCCCCCCTTTCCCCCACCCCTACTACTTAGTTCAGCCCTCCATTATTTTTACCTGGACAATCATAATCATCTAACTGGTCCCTCATGTCCACTCTCACTCTCTCCAGTCTATCATCTATCTTAACGATATATACAAATATGGGCATTTGAAGTTCCGATCAAAAGCTTTTAGTGACTCCCCATTGACCAGAGGGCAAAGTTCAAATGTTATAGTAATGGTTCCAGACATTTCATGATTGTTTTCCTCATGCCACTCAGGGACAGATACTCCCAGTTGTCTTCCAAAGTCCATTTCCTCTCTTTTCCTATATTATTTATATTATATCACCCCGTATTTTAACTGAGTACATTGGCCACCATAACAGAATCTATTAGAAGTCCTCAGCAGTAGATGTGGCCATGCGGCTCAGTCCTGAACAATAAGTAGCAAGAAGTATCCCATGGCAACTTGTATGAATCTACCTTAAAAGACAAATGGCTATTGTTTTGTGCCTTTTTTCTTTTCCTTTACTCTTTTCTGTTGCTTTGAATGTGGATGCAATGACTGAATCTGGAGTAGCCATTTTGGACCACAAAGATATATTGCAAATGGAGGCCATGTGTGGTGAAAAAGGTTCAAATGAACCTGAGTTCCTGAAGACTTCATTTCACTAGCCCAACATACAGACCCAGGACCTCCTTATTCCTTATTGGTAACACATTCCTAAACAAGTCATTCTCCAATCTCATTTTCCTTTCTTCTGTACTCACAATCATGTTGAACTATTTGCTATTCTTAAACTTGTCACACAGTTTCTTGCTTCTGTGCTCACAAACTTCTTCTTATTAAGATCCCCCTTTAAGAAGACTACTCATTCACAATGAGGCAAAGTTGATAACTCTTTCCTTTTGTAATCATTGAAGGTCTGCCTAACATGCGACTCCTCACGTATCATGATCAACGTCCTATTTACCTATTTGTTCCACATAATAGAGAGTGAACTCCTTCAGGTCATGACTTTTTCTAAATTTTTTTTTTTAACGTTTATTTATTTTTGAGACAGAGAGAAAGCATGAACAGGGGAGGGTCAGAGAGAGGGAGACACAGAATCTGAAACAGGCTCCAGGCTCTGAGCCGTCAGCACAGAGCCCGACGCGGGGCTTGAACTCATGGACCGCGAGATCATGACCTGAGCCGAAGTCGGCCGCTTAACCGACTGAGCCACCCAGGTGCCCCTAGGTCATGACTTTTTCATCTTTGTATCTCCAGTACCTACATATAATTGGTTCCAAAGTGTAATTATTGAATGAATGAAAAATGGAGTCAAATTCTCTGAGCTTCCATTTCCTCATCTGTAAAATGATAACAATTGCCATCCTGTAGGGTTTTTTTTTTTTTGAGAATTACATGAAATGAGAAATGAGAAGGTTCTTTGTAACCTATAACACATCATCAAGAAAATGAAAATATTGTGGATTTATCAAAATTTCTATTACTTGGTCAGTCATCTTGCACAAATATAATTTCTATAGAATCCAGGGCTATTGATCTACTTTAAATCTACAGGAAATCTACAAAAGATGACTTGGAAAGAGGGCACACTTCTGATCTTAGCAATGTAAAATTGGGAATATAAGCAAGGTTAAGGTCCATTTAATACGCTTAACTATATTAAGTGTATCTGAGTACAGCTATCTTACAAACTCTTAGCTCCAAGTAACCTCTTCACCACTGGACAAACACAGCTCAATGCAAAATAGTTGTACTTAAGTTAAAACAAAAATAATACGTGTCAGACAACTTTCTCTTGCTGAATTCCCTTCTAGATCATAGAGTAAGTACAAGAGCCGGGAGCTCTGGACATTCATCATTCCCCCACGTTAGCTGATTTAAGAGAACATGGGATGGTCAGAGCTTGAGCCAGAGCAGATGCAGGATACATTCTCGCTTCTTCCATGTGAACCTCAGCATCCAGGGGACTCTGGAGAGCCTCTGGAGAAAATGGAGCCTACGGGGTGATGGGTCTGTTCAGCTCATACTCCCTTCTCTCTTGAGACTTGTATTCTAAGCTTTGCATTATCACGAGGTCATTCCCCAGAGCCGCTGTGTGATTCTGATTCTGCTATGGTTCTTTAACCATCTGCTGACCTGAGAACCTTGCTTCCGTTCTCCATGACTTCCCAGCACCAACATCTCCTGCCCAGGAGTCTAAGAGCCCCCTTTTATAGCAATCAGTGTGCTCCCACCAATCCCATGGAATCCAGTCCTGCTTTTGCCTTTATTTTCTTGTCTGGGAGGGTAAGAAGAGTAAGGAGGGGTGAGTTTAATGTCACCTCTTATATTATGAATCAATGACATAGGCTTTTAAAGCCAAAAGTATTTGTAAAGATCTCCCTTTAAAAATACAGAAGATTTAACTACCTTCACTCTTCTGTTTAAACTGATTTCAGAAGGAAATGTATAGTTCAAAGTGAACTTGGGGCTCTTCCTCTCTGTATATTTGCAAATGCACAAAGCTGGGTCTGTTATGTCCTGTCTGAAAGGCTATCTATTTGTACAGCTTTATGCATCTCTTCACAGAACACCCATGAAGTCACAGCTCATATTTCTGCTTTAAATATTCGATCTTTTGGCTTTAAACACCCATAAGGGTTATTTGTCAAAACGGATCTTAAACCTCTCCCCACAGCTCTGCAGCAGATCCTTAAAGTTATGCTGTAGGGGTGGGAAGGAAAGGGTGGGGGAGACGGGAAAAGTCAGCCATTCAGCAAGCATTTATTGAGTGCCAAGTACGTGCAGAGCATATGGTATCTAGTAATAGGTACTGTGAGGGGAATAAAAAAGAAATGGGATACACGTTGTTACCTTCCAGACGAAGGAGACAGAAACAAAGCACTGTCCGTTTGTTCAATCCTCGCTCCTGACATTTTAACTTGTTTTCCAAAGATGTTTGTATGAACAGCAGAAGCCAACAACTTGGGCCTTGTGTACACATTCTAGCAGCATCAGTGTGTGTATGCATGTGCGAATGTGCATGGGAAAGAGACAGAGAGAGAGAGAGAGGGGAAAGGGTATGTGGGTATTGGGGTGGAACTGGGGTGAACAAAGAGTCATGTCTTTTCTGGAAGGTCTTTTCTTGATGAGTTTTCCTCATTTTCTTTCTTTTTTTATTTTTTAATGTTCATTTATTTTTGAAAGAGAGAGAGACAGAGAGTGAGTGGGAGAGGAACAGAGAGAGAGGGAGACACAGAATCTGAAGCAAGCTCCAGGCTTCGAGCTGTCAGCACAGAGCCGGATGTGGGGCTCGAACTCACCAACTGAGAGATCATGACCTGAGCCAAAGTCAGACCCTTAACCAACTAAGCCACCCAGGCACCCCTCCTCAATCATCTTCTGACCCAACACACTTTTATTTAGTTTTCTGAGATCCCAAAAGCAAACTCCCAAGCTCTCTTTATAGCAGTGCATTTGTTCTCACATGTTTCTGGATCCTTGGGGTCCAGGCTCTTTGGTTTTCTAGACTTGTGTTTGTTTTTGTCTTTTATGAGGACCAAGTTTCCTTGCTTCTCTTGATCATTCATTTCTAACCCAAGTCTCTCTGGTTCTGCTGTTGTGCCCTTGGAAGAACACCTGTCGTGTGTGGGCTACGTGAACCTGAGAGGCTGTCTCCATGTGTTCAAGCAGTTGTGGCCTCTCTTAGCCTGCCCACAGGAGACCTGGCCACCCTGGCCCTCATGCTATGAGTGGAGACTTAGGTACGACTGCAAGGTACTCCATAGACCTTAGGGAGATGCACAGAGTAATGAAGGGGCAGGCAGGCTTGGATTTGAATCCGATTTCCACTATTAACTACCTTATATATTAATGAAACCACACAGAGCCTCATTTCTCCATCTGTCAAATGGAAATTCTTCCATAGCATTATTACAATAGTTAAATGAATTAATGCATGCAGAGTGGTTAGCACATAGTAGGCACTCAATAAAGCTTTATCTAGAATAATAATAATAATAATAATAATAAATAATAATACAGTTTTCATTAATAATCATGCATTTGCCTTGAGACTTTTCTTGGAGGACTAAGATAAATTTGTTCTGTCCTATAAAGTATGACTAAGAAAAACAGGAAATGTGACTTACTCCATTCATTAAACAAGCTTTTTTAAAGTGCTGACTGCATTGCCAAGTACTGTCGCAGATCCCTCCCTCCTGCTTCCCTTCCTTCATCCTTCCACAAACATTTATTGTGTTTCTATGAGGTGCCAGGCATTGCATTAGATTTTAGGAAAACAGCGATGAGATAGACATATGTGTCCTTCCATCACAGAGATTATGATCCAGAGGGAAAGACATATATTGCACAAGTACACCCAGGTGGAGAAGCAGAGATAAGTTCTAGGTGTTACAATAGCACTCATGGAATAAGGGAGGGGTCTTATCAGATCTGCCATGTCAGCAAGACCATGGTGATATGCATTTCCATTTATGAGGAAAGAGTAAGTGACTTGATTGCCATTAGGTCAGTGGTGTTTTCATTATGTTTCCCTAGACAAGGCTGGCATTTTCTAATGGGATATCAATCAAATCCATGAATTTCCAACTCCATATTTTAAGTGACATAATGGCTCTTCATCAGAAGATTTCAGTGTAATGCTTATTGGAAAAGGGACATATAAAGCATCAAGATTTAAAATAATAAATTCATAGGTACAGCCTGCAGTGTGCCTTACTAATACTGAACATAATGCGTTTTTATTAATTCTTCTATTCTGAACTTGGTCATCTGGTCCGAACTTTACAGGAATTTTTTTTCATTGATTAAGACAAAAGCCAAATGGTGGATATGGCTTTAAACTTCCTTCTGTAGCCAATGGCTTCAATGCCATTAGAAGGGGGGCAAAGGGATTGGGAACTCATGTTTATTGATTACTTATTACGGATGAATGCTAAATGCCATCTCATTTCATTCTCACAGGAACTCTGTAAAATAGATCTTATTTGTACCTCTTTTTAGATATTAGGAAATTGAGGCTCAGAGAAGTTAAGAAATGTATCCAAATCTGCACCACAGGGCTGGTATTCAAAGCCGACACCACTTGGTTCCGAATGGTACTCTCAGTTCACACATGAATGGTCTAACCATTCATGGAAAGCCACACAAAATAGTTTATTTCCACCCATGTACAGTACATTTTAGTTTATATAACCATTGCAAGGCCAAATACACAATAATCACAGTTTAACTTACAAAAATTCGGTTTATGGTCTTTGTATAACAAATTGCATACAATTTATTCTTGGCTTTGGGACACCCTTCACTTTTTTGCTCTAAATCTCTATTTCTTTGACATTCTTTCCATACGTTATAGTTTAAATTAAGAGGACAATAAAGGCCATTCAAGATGACACAAACAGGAAAATGGTAATGTATGTATCACTCTCTCTATGATTATGAGTTCACTTTCCTATACTCGTTAAAAGCTCTCCTTGCAGCATAGCAAACTTGCAGGATTTGCCCTCACTCAATGTGCCTAAAGGGCAACCAATCATCTTCCTGGGGGACCAGATTAATCTCCCCTCTTTCCTATTGCTTCCTACTGAGCCATGCGTTTTCCCCAGCATCGGGGGTCAAAGCTTCATAACCATCTTTGGCTCCCCAACCGTCTCACTCCCCCACACCCAAACAAGCATCATTCATGATGAGAACAGTTTCTGCACCAAGTGGAACAAACATGCACTCCCTCAGTTGACCCGTCTTCATAGCAACCCCTACCGGAATTGTTATTGATTCCATCTTACCAATGAGGAGACGAGCTTCAGAGAAGTTGGAAGCTAATAACTAGTGAAGCGAAGATTTGAACCCGGGTCTTTTTGGACTGCAAAAGACCATTCATTCTTCAACACTGACCTGCTCATCGATTTCGTTTCATTTTCCATGAACTCACCTTGCACAAATCCTGTATTTCTTTATGCTCCAGTTAGTGCTACAATTCCCTAGCCACTCTCTTGCCTCAACTTCAGTCTGAATTTTGTGCCCCACACCAAGTACATCTTCCCTGAGACTCATCATTTTTCATTGTCTAATGCAGGAATTCTGAATCTATTAGAGCTACTAAAAATCAAATGATAGTGGTGTTTCACTCACCTACAGGAAAAGGAAATGTTTGTTTCTTAACATCAACGTTCACAATTTAACATTTAAAATGTCTCTCCTTTAAGTTTTTTTCTTAAACTTTTATCCTGATCATCAGTTAACGGAGTATATATAGTTATTTCATATGCCTACAAGTGGTTTCTAGGGACTCTGTCATAGTCCATTTGAGAAGCGTAGCCCTAGATAGTAAGTGATAAGATGATGGTCAAGAGCTTCGAAACTCTGTCCTCAGGTCATATTTCTACCACTCTTCAACTTGCTCTCCTTCCCTATATGTGGTGGGTTGAAGTTCATAGCCCAATGCCAGATACACAGGAGTATACAATGAATGTCATCCGTCCACTCAGAACCCATAGAATGCACTCTGCTATGGTTCATTCCTGTGCTTTGCTCATGCAGGGACTCTTGGTCCCAACCTCTTCCTCTCCTGTTCTTTTCATTATGTTTTAAAAGATAATAGTATTTCTTGAATGCTTCTGATGCTCCAGACACTTCCCAAGGGGACTACATGTGTTAACTCATCTAGACTTCCCCAACCTTATGTGGTAGGTATTAGTAAGACCTCCTTCTGGGCCTCAGTTTCTGAATTTGTAACATTAACATTAAAATAATACTTACCTAATAGTATTGTTGTGAGGGTTGAGTTAATACACGAAGTGCGTAAGACATGGTAAGCATTTAATAAATATTAGCCATTATTATTATTATTATGATGCCACCTTCTAATTATGGAAATTAAAATTCATAATGATTAATAACTTGCCAGTAGCCGGTACAGCCAAGATTTGAACTTGGCCACATCTCCAAGGTTTGAACTCTCAAACACTGGGCTCCCCTCCCTTCCTTACTCTTTTTCCCTATTTAAACATCCCACTCCCTCCGGAAAGCCTTGGTCACTCGTTTGTCTCCCTAATATCTTCTTGGACCACATCATGATAGGTAACACCGTGCTGCACTCATACAAACCTTAAATATATGAAATGGTTTCCATCTTTGTGTCAATTGTATTGACAATTCGGGACAGATCTTAAACCATTTCTTACTTGTGCTGGGGGATCCTCCAAACCTCCCTCGGGTTCAGTGATTTGCTAGGACTCACAGAACTCGGCACATAATCCCAGACATCGCTAAGATTTATTACCGTAAAAGGATACAAAGGAAAAGCAGCAAAGGGAAAAGGTGCATGGGGCAAAATCTGGAAGAAACCAGGCACAAGCATCCAGGAGCCCTCGCGCACCGGGCTCACCCAGGAGGTGCTAAATTCCTCCAGCGAGGAGTTCTGGCAGCACATGTGTCTACTAGGGAAGCTCATTAGAGACTTGGTGCCCAGGGGTTTTACTGGAGACCAATCACACAGGCACTCTTTGCCTAGTGTGTAGTAAAATTCCAGACTGGGAAATTCCTTTCTTTACTCTTTCTGTTGAGACTAACGGAAGTAGCTGTTTAGCAGGAACCACGTTGTTTGGACCAACAGTTTAGGCACAGTGAGTCCCTCTTATCAGTTCCGGGAAGGGTGGGAGCTTTCTTATGATGGTTAATTTCATGTGTCACCCCTGGAGGGTGTTTTCAGATGAAAATAACGTTGAAGTCAGCGAACTCTGAATAAGCAAATCGCCTTCTATTTTATGGGTGGGCCTCATCCAAGCAGTTGAAGAACTGAACAGAACAAAAAGACCGTCCTCCCCAGAAGGGAGGAATTCTCAAGCAGACCGTCTTTGGACTTCACATCATTTCTCCCGGGTCTCTATCCTCTGGCCTTCCAGCTGGAACAGCACCATGGGCTCTCCTGGCTCTCAAGCCTAACAGCCCATGTTACAGAGCTTTAGGCTTGCCAGCCTCCACGATCATGTGAACCAATTGTTTACAATAAATCTCTTTCTACATAGACACATATGCACCCTTTTGGTTCTATTTCTCTGGAGAAACCTGACTAGCACACCTCCCCATATCCAAATCCCGGATGCCAGTCAAGGTCGACCTTGCAAGCAGGTGGTTCCTCAAGGTAGCAGTCTCAGACCTGCTGTGCTAACCTTTTCTGTGCGCCACTGGCTTTGATAGAGGCAGAAGCTACAAGGCAGTCATACCATGGAGCAGCAGGGCCCATGAATAACGAAACACTAGGAGTGGGGAGAAAGTGAGCGAAGAGAAGCTGGTTGGTAGTAATAGAGGAGTGGAAGCAGCAGACAGAGTCCCAGAGTAGGGGCTTCCCTATTTTCCGAATAGGAAGCGAGAGGTGTCTGTCACAGGGAGAGCAAAACGGAAAGGTGTTCTTTTACTCGGCAAGACCTGACTACCTCGCTGTGCTTGTGGTGGATTAGAGACGGCCAAAAATGCTTCGCCACGCCTTCCCTGAAGATGTGGAATGTTTCACCTCTCGTTGAATCGGGGTTGGCCTGCAACATGCTCTACCCCATAGAACACCACAGAATGACCTTGTGGCTGTTCCAGGCACAAGCCTTGAGAAGGCCTGGCTGCTTCTGCTTCCGTGCTCTTGGGATCCATGAGTCACCCTGTCATGAAGTTTGGCTTTTCTGCTGGGGAAACGGCTTAAAGAGAAAACGAGAGAGAGAGAGAGAGAGAAGAGTGGGAGAGAGATGGCCGGCCAGGCCCCAGCGATTCCAGCTATCCTAGCTGAGGCTCATGCATGTGAAGGAAGTTATTCCAGATGTTCTAGCCCATTTGAGACTCCTGCGTGAGTGCCCCCAGGCAAGACCAGCAAAAGAATCACCCTAGTGAGCCCCACTCAAATGACAGAATTATGAGCGAATAGCAAAATGTTACGACCTTGAACCGTTCACTTATTTAGAAGGGATCATTTCAGAGCCACACAGATACCTGACTGAGGGAAGCAGATGAAAGGGTCTGCGAGCAGTGACTTCCCCGAAGCAGTGGGACACCAGAGAAGAAAGTGGGAGCCGTCCGTGGTGGGGGCAGCAGGATGACTCCATGAGACTTGACACAAGGTACTCTTTCCCAGTTTCCGCTGTTTCACAACACTGACATGTGTCACCTCTCAGAGGAAACAATCTGTACCCTTCCGAATTAAGCTTTACCCCAGAATCTTTTCCAGACCTTCCCAACCCTCAAACCGAAGTTTGTGAACAGTTGATTGAGATCCCATGCACCATGAGTCATGTTTGTCTTCTGGATGCCTGTTGCCTTAGTGGAAACCTTAGCTCATCAGAAGTCCCATGACCCGAAGCTCATTTCTTCACTCGGGGAGCCAAAATCCGATGCGTAACCTCATCCCCGGCAAAGATTCTCCACACGTGTGTGAGGATGTGGGTGCAGGATGCCGAGGCCGTGAGTCCAAAAATGTGATAGTGACCCTCCCCCTCGCCTCCAGCCAGTCTGACCGGTTTTATTGACAGGGCTGATGGGTCGTTCGGTTGTAGCAGACACTGGACCCAGGACCGGTTGTTGCGAATATTTTCAACTCTCTTTTATGGATGAAGAAACCAAGAGGGAGAGACAGAGAGGGAAGAGATCCCTGAATTGCCAGAGCCACTCAACAAGTCGGAGTTGAAGGCAGGGACATAATCCAAGGCTCCCAAGTCTTTCTTTGGGGCTTTCTCCAACATTCACAGCACAGCCTTAGTTTTCGTTCATATGTTTATATACTCCTTTGCTGGAGAGGGCACGGGTACAGCTCAGCATTTTTTTTTTTATTATTATTATTACCTCAAACAAAACGTGCTTCCTCTTTGTGATATCACTGTTTTACCCTGCACGCTTTCTTAGTTTTTTAGTGGGCGGTCTCAACCATCTCTTGGCGGGGAGGGTGGGGGGGGAGTTCTGATAAGAAATAAATTCCCGAAGGACCACGTGTTGAGAAAGAATGTATAAGCCCAGCCAGTGGGGGGAGTATGGAGAGGCTCTCCCTGCTGATAATTTGGGGAGGAATAATTGCCTGACTTAGAAATATGACATTTTTCTAGGCCACCTCATTTCATCTGATAAAAAAGGACCCCTTTCCCATATGTTTGTATTAAGGAAAATGAATGAAAATATAGCCAGGAGGTGATGCAGACCGGTAAATCAGACTGAGCAAAATCTACTTGTGTATATGCAGTCAGGAGGCAGTCTGTGTTATTTACAGCACACGGAGGTTTCCTCCATGCATCCATCCATCCCTTCCAGAAACCTTGACTGAACACCTACCACGTGCAAAGCCACATTAGCTGGAGGCCATCCTTCCCGCTCTCCAGAGACTGCTTTTACAGTCTCATAAAGGAGATAAGACAAGATGCTAACACAAAGAACTACGATCAAGGTAATAAGTGAGGAAGTACCACCGGAGAGAAAAATAAGGTGGGATGAGGGTTCAGAAAAGGGAGACATCACTTCTAGCCAAAGGAAATAGCGAGTAGAACGATTTCTTAAAAGTATAATCTATCACCTTCCAACTCCTGGTTTACAGTCTCACAGTTATTAGCTGGGTGACCCTGGGCAAATCATAAATTTCCTGCGTCTTACTTCTCTTATCTTTTAAAAGGAAGGGTTGGACTAAATGATCTTGAAGGTCCTTTCCGTTCTAAAGTACTGGGATACATAATTTTTCATGAGAAGCCCCGGCTAAGTATGTGACAATCTATTCTTTATACAACCAGAGTAACTCTTTAAACCTAAATAAGATCATGTTACCCATGGCTTAAAACCCTTTTATGGCTGCATTTCAAAGAAAACCTACACTCCTTCTGATGGGCGCACCAGGTCCTGCAGCATCTGGCCAGCCCTCCTCTGCCCCATCTCTCAGGCTCCTCCTCTCTCTCCTGCTCTCCGCCAGTCACTGGAACCTCTTTTCCATCCCAAGTGCACAATTCAGCACCGTCACCAGCGCTGTTCCTTCTATCCGGAATGCCTTTCCTCTTAGAAAAAAAAAAAAAGAATATGTGTATGTGTGCATATCGTTTTTACGAAAGAAATCAAAGCACACAATTTAAAAGAGTCAGATGATACCACGGGATTATAGCGCAAACCCAGGGGGCTGGGAGGCTGGGGGGACTAGAAAGCAGGTTCCAGTATATAGACTTGGGCTTAAACCCTTGTTTCCACGAACCTCTCACACTTCCTCCTGGCCTGGCATGCTGGGTATGGAGACACTCAACTTTTCCATGCAGTCTAAATCCCCTGGGGTCCTGGCAGGAGGAGGGAAGGACTTGCCTGGATGCGTGGGATGGAGGACAGAATCAGGGGGTCTAAGTGAGCTTTATACTGACTTTCAAATCGTTTTCCGGATTTCCTTCCCATACCTCCACCCATGCCTGCCACAAGTCAGGTGCCCTCAATTCCTGAGACTTTTCTGGGGAGCTCAGTGCTCCTTTTACATCGGCATTCTGTCTGCAAGCATTTGCTATTTGGCATTCTTAGTTTTGCTAAGTCCTCCTTCTACTCGTCCATCCCCCCAAAATGTTTTCACTCTTTATGACTACAGTGCTCTCTCTCTTCACCCATTCGCTTTGTCTTCCGAGTTTCTTTCTCATTCATTCTTTTTATGTTCAATTTTAGTAGGGCTGTAGAAGAGGTAAGGATGAAAAATGTCTCATATCTGCCATTTTAACCAGAGTGCCTCTCTTATCTCATTTTTAAGCTTTTCATCCTTTAGGTATCAGGTTCACAGTCGGAGGTAGACGTCCCTGACCACAGGTTTGAGTAGATCCTGCCGGGATCATTGAGGACGGTGGAAACACCCTATTTGCTTCCGCTGTAACATTTACTGTTCTTTAAAGCTGTATCCTTACTTATTAACTCACTAACCTCAAATACATCTGTTGGCTGTTTTGTTCAAGGTCTCTGATCCCATTGGAATGCAAGCTCAGGGAAGGCAGGGACAGGCTAAGAAAAAAAAAAAAAAGACAAAGATGTAGCAAATTGTAGCAAGAGCCAAACTTCCTGTGTTCAAATCCCAGAACAACCACTCCTTTTGCTGTGCAACCTTGTGGATACATTGCATTAAGATGGAGATATTAACAGCATTCCTATCTCATGAGACTATTGTAAAGATTAAAACAAAGCTAGAGGTCTTGGAACAATGTCTAGCACACGGCGAGTACTACACTAATGTTGGCTTGGGAAGGCCTTGGCTGAGTGAGGATTAAAATTGTGCTCTGGGGGTGCCTGGGTGGCTCAGTAGGTTAAGCATCCAACTCTCGGTTTCAACTCAGGTCACGATCACGCGGTTTTGTGGGCTGAAGCCCCACGTCAGGCTCCACACTGTCAGCTTGGGATTCTGTCTCCCTCTCGCTCTGCCGCTCACGCTGTCCCTGTCTCTCTCAAAATAAATAAATACACTTAAAAAAAAAAGTTATGCTATGAAAATTTAAGGCTCAACGTCCTGAGAGTATAAACAGGCTGGCGTTGCATTTCTGGACTGTTGAGACTCTAATTTTGAATTCTGAGTTTTACTTCTTAAGTTTCCATGGTGTCCCCAGTTATGTCCGGTAATTGGTAAAGCAAGGTCCCTTGGGGTATCCCCAAACAGAAGACTCCCCCTTTGGGACAAGCTGGGGTAGGGAGGATGGGGTGAAGGATTACAGAAAGGGAGTAATGTGACAGACTTCGAAGAATAGAAAGCTTGGAAAGAGCGGGGTATGAAGGTGAAGAGAGTGGGGGTTAGACATCAGACAAACTTTGGCTGGAATGCCAACTCTACCTCCAGGAGCTCTATGCCCTTGAGCAATTTGCTACACTTCCTGGTGCCTCGGTTCCCTTAACTATGGCAAATATGATAGGAGGTGATGTATATAGGAAACGTAGGCCAGTACCTGATGGAGAGGAAAGTGCTTTAGCATTTAAATTATTATCACTATTATTAGGATTAGTCAGGAGACCTGCGCTGTCACCCCACCTCTGAATCTGACTGGCAATGTGGCCTTGGAGAATTCGTTTCCTTTTCTGTGTCCAAGAGGCTCACCCATGAAACCAAGTCATGCTTTTTATTTCTTTGCAGCTTGTGAATCAGAATTCTGCCAGTGGTTGCCTCTGGAGACCATCTCCCATCTCGCCACTCCCTTTTGGCACACACACACACACACACACACACACACACAAACTCCTGAGATCTTAGGCCTTTTCTCACTTTTTTCAGGACAGTATTTCCAAATTTTGCTCTGCTGCTGTACAAAATTAACCTATATTACAGTGAGAAGGGTCAGCAGAAGCCAGCTCCCAAGAAGGCTCTCTTGATCCCTTGATCCCCACCTCCTGGTATTCACACTCTTGTGTGGTCCCCTCCCACAGTGGATACAGCTTAGTAATAAGCTTTTGGTATAACCAATGGAATCATTCAGAAATGTCAGTGTGCAATTTTTTTTTAAATTTTAATTCCAGTGTAGACAACATACTGTGTTATATTAGTTTCAGGTGTACAATATAGCGATTCAACACTTCCATATACTACTCAGTGCTCATCAACCTGAGGGTATTCTTAATCCTCTTTCCCTATTTCACCCATCCCCCAACCCCCTCTGGGGACCCTCAGTTTATTCTCTATAGCTAAGAGTCTGCTTTTTGGTTTGTCTCTCTCGCTTTTTTCCCCCTTTGTTCATTTGTTTTGTTTCTTAAATTCCACATAGGAGTGAAATCATATGGTGTCTGTCTTTGACTTTCTTATTTTACTTAGCATTATACCCTCTAGGCCTCTAGATCCATCCATGTTGGTGCAAATGGCAAGATTTCATTCTTTTTTATGACTGAATAATATTCTATTGTGTATATATACCACATCTTCTTTATCTATTCATCTATCGATGGACACTTGGGCTGCTTCCATAGCTTGGCTATTGTAAAGAATGCTGCATTAAACATAGGGGTGCATATATCCCTTCAGATTAGTGTTCTTGCATTCTTTGGGTAAATACTCAGTAGTGTAATCGTTGGATCACAAAGTAGTTCTAGCTCTAACTTTTTGAGGAACTTCCCTACTGTTTTCCACAGTGGCCGCACCGGTTTGCATTCCCACCAACAGCGCATGAGGCTTCCTTTTTCTCCACTTCCTCAACAACACTTGTTGTTTCTTGTTTGTTATTTTAGCCGTGATAACAGGTGTGAGGTGGTGTCCCATTGTGGGTTTTGCCTGATTTTCCCTGATGAGGGATACTGAGCATCTTTTCATGTGTCTGTTGGCCATCTGGATGTCTTCTTTGGAGAGATGTCTGTTCATCAGAGTGTCACTTCTGAGATTAGGTCATGAAAGACATCGAGGCTTTCCCTTTACTTCTGGATTACTCACTCTTGAGAAACCCGGCTGCCATGTCATAAAGATAAACAACCAATGGGGAGGTCCAGGTGGTAAGGAACTCAGGCTTGTCAACAACCAGTCTCAATTTGCCAGGCATGAGAGTGACAGGATCCTCCAGCCTCAGCCAAACCTTCAAGTGATTCATCCCAGTCAACATCATGACTGCAACCTGACAGGAGACCCTGAGCCAGAACCACACGGTTAAGCGTTTCCAAATACTTCACCCACAGAAACTGTGTGAGGATACATGTTTATTGTTGTTTCACATCTCTAAGTTTTGGAGTAATTTGTTATGCAGCAATAGATAACGAATACAGGGTCCCCAGGGACACGCTATGTACAGATGAATGGGTTTATAAGTGCAGACCCTGGAGTGCATCTGGGGACTGGCTGAAACCCTATGAACCTTTCCAAAAATCTTGCTTATTTCTCTTCCCCTTTAGGTAGCAGACTGTTTCCTAGAATTTAACACTTTGGATCATAGTTCCTTTTGTTTTTCTGAGCGGTGTTATTTTGGGTTTGTTTTTTTGGGGTTTTTGGGGTTTTTTTAATGCATATTAGGGCCCTACTCTGAGGCAGGCCCTCCACAGGCCTACTCCAGGGTCTGACAAGTTTCAAAGTCCTCCTGGTGCACGGTTATCTTTTCATGTCCTGACTGGGCCCATGCCACGTGCCACACGGTCCTACAGCTAATAAAATTTGTGAAAGAACAATAGTTAACTACAATAGGTTAATACCACTGTTTGTTTCTACATCAGCTTCCACCCGGTCATTCTTGCCCTCACCTTCAGTGGTGTTAGAACGGCCGCAGGCATTTTTGGCATCCAGCCAAGGGAAAACTGGATGTAATTTGGATTTCGTAGGACATGTTTTTGTGGCTCGCAGACACTCGTGTGTGGAGGTGAATAATTTCTTGTCTTCTCAGGGTTGGAGTGGTTTCCCACGATACTCCTGGAAGTATTGCTTTGCTGACACAATAGCATATCATGGTAAGAAGATGCCCTAACCCAGGTCATATGGGTGCCAGGGGCATGTGGGGATCTGGAGGAGGAACGAAGGGTGAAACACGCAGAGCTGGACGCTACCCCATGAACAGGTCTTCCAATCTTTATTTTTTTTTTTTAATTTTTTTTTTAACGTTTATTTATTTTTGAGACAGAGAGAGACAGAGCGTGGACAGGGGAGGGGCAGAGAGAGAGGGAGACACAGAATCCGAAACAGGCCCCAGGCTCTGAGCTGTCGGCACAGAGCCCGACGCGGGGCTCGAACCCACGGACCGTGAGATCGTGACCTGAGCCGAAGTCGGACGCCCAACCGACTGAGCCACCCAGGCGCCCCTCTTCCAATCTTTAGATGGATAAGACTGTAATCCAAAGGTTGACTAGGCTGGCATCTAGTCAAAACTATGCCCTCCCCACCAAAAAAACCACAACTACTCATCCATTATAGCAGAAAGACTGAATTATTTTTCTGCTCACTCTTTAGAGTATTACCCCACAATATAACTTACGTATAAAGAAATGAATAACCAAAAATAAAACGGCAACCAGAGACTAAAAATGTGGAAAACAAATATAAAAGCGCATCAGAAACCTTATTATATTTTCTGGGGTGTGGTGAAGCCTGAGGTATTTGTCAACTTGGCAAAACCTGTCACACGTGGTGATAGCCAAAATTCGCTTTCAAGCCTTTTTTTCTATTTACAGATTTTTCGTTCTTCTTCGGGAGAGTCCTCAAAATTGTCTCTGCTTTGGGTTCCACAAAAGCCGGCTTCGCTTGTGTGCCTTCCCACTGAGCTCCAGAGTCCAGCAGAAAGATTTCCTTCCTGTCCGGGACCGGCCTTGGCTTTGGTTTTGATCTGAGCTCCTCTCCACTCTCCTCACTTGTTCTCAGCAGCATTCATGTGGACCCACTAGCTCCCCTGGCTCTTGGCTGAGAGCCTTTCATATTCTGAGGTCAAGTTCTATCTCCGCCAGCAAATTTGGAATCCCCTCGCCTGAAGCCCGGTTTCTTTCCGAAGACCTCGTGTTCTTTTTCCCTGACAGGAGCCCATGACAGCCTCGACACTCTCTCCCCCTCACCACCACCTCAAGGAATAACACTTCCAAGTCTCCGGCATTTCCACCTGCTTCGTGACCACCGTTATTATTACCCTGGCAGCATCATGAGAGCAGGAAAACACATCTAAACCATTCACTTTTGCCTAGTTGCAAGTGTGGACACAGCAAAGTTTGGTGAAGAAATAAGTACACGAATCATTATATTATCTACCTATTGGCATAAAATTTGAATATTTATGTGGCCAACCTTCACGTACGATTCAAAATCTCCTAGCTCTAACTAGGCAAAATTCCATGAACTTTGGGGGTGGGGCGGAATAAACTGTTTCACGACAGGGACATCTTCTTTGCTTTTCCCTTGTTGAGACTTCATCCCTCAGTTTTCTTCTCCTTCCTTTTTTCTTCCTTTTCCCCATCCTCCTTCTTTCTCTCCCCTAACACACGCATCTGCGCGTGCACTCACAAGCATACCTGCATTTATACTTGTAGGAACCAGAAGAATCCATTGGGAATTAGCCAAAGCTATGGTTCGAGTTATTTATTTAAGACTTTCATTTGTTGCCCAAGTTGCTTTGAAATCTGGACAGGGGGAGAACAGAGTAAACCCTGTGGTCAGGAAGCTGCGATGCCCTGGTGGAGATCGGAGAGGCTCTGTTCCAGCTCACAGATGAGAGACACTGATCTTCAAATGGGCCTCGGGAGAGACGACGCATGTCCAGGAATACATCTCTGCTCGTTTCTTGTAAGTCAACAGGAAGGATTCCTTATTTTCCAAGCAATAATACGTTTCCTTCATTGAGATAAGTGACCTCCAGTTTTATTTCCTTGCAAACTAGATTATAACCCTCTAAAATGAAACACCTCACCCTATGGTATTTTCACAGAATGGAGTGGACAGCTGTTGTATTTGTCTGTCCAGTATCCACCCTTGTTATTCTGAAAACAGTCCACGGGGTTCAGGATGGCGGGGCTCACCCCTTGTCTGCACCCAGCAGTGCACCTAGACTCAAGCTCAGTCAGACACTCTTACCCTAGAAAGCAAAACCTGAACAAAGTGCCAAAAAATGAAAAGTGTTGCAATCCGTTTGTCTCAACCTCAGTGTCCTGAAGAAATGTCCAATTATGGCCTCAGATCCTCAAAGCTGTTCCTACGCTAAGACCTGGTTTTGCTATTTTCGCTTCTAGCTTAGGAGCCGCTCCTTCATCTTCCAATTAGTTACTTACTTTCTTTTTTTTCCTCTTTTTCTTTATTCCAGGGTGGATGCTCGTAACTTGCAAAGAACCTAGCAGCTACAGACAGGTGAAGTAGATCTGAGATGTGAAGAAGACCAAAATCTGGGGCCAGACCCAGTTATAATTGTAGAGCAGGAAAAACCAGTTTTCCTAACGTCCGTTTCACCTCACCGCTGGCCAGCAAAGCCACAAATCTCTGCTCCCACACCGTCACTTCCACAACGCTCTGTGCTCTGGTGCCTTCTCCAATTTCTTCCTAGCAACACTCATCTCTGAAAAGGCACGGAATCAGTCATGGTTTATTTGGTCAATACTTTTCAAACACCTACTGTATGTTGGACACCGTTCTAGGTGCTTGGGGTGAATCAGCAAAATCTCTGCCGCAGTGCGGCTTTCATTCTAGTGGCGGAAAGCAATCAAGTCAACAAATAAATGAGCAATATAATTGGGCAGAGTGATAAGTATAATGAAGGCCAAGGCGATAGAGAATGACTGGGTGGTTTGGGAGGGTTTCCCTGAAGGGCACACATTTGAGCTAGGAGGAGGATGCTTTGTGGGACATGAAAATATTGGGGGGGGGGGGGGGAGGCAAAGCTATCCGGGCACATAAAACAGCAGGTGCAAAAGCCCTGACGTGGGGAAGAGCATGTATGTATGGAAGAAAGAAGTACAAAAGGTCAGGGACATATGCAGGGGACAGATCCTACTGGGGTTTGTAGACTATGGTGCAAAGTTTGTGTTTTATCCTCATTGCCATGCAAAACATCAGAGGAGGGTGGCACGATACGACTTACTGATTTGAAAAAGATAACTGACTACAGTGTGGATAATCAGTTGTAGAGCAGGGATATCAGCGGGGAGGCCATAACCATAATTGTTACAAGAGCTAATGGGACTCGGGCACGAGCACAGATGGGGACAAGTGGGAGGACACAAGACATACGTGGGCGCAGAGCTGCCGGTGCCAGCAACAGAGGAGTGATGGTACATTTGCCGAGATGAGGACAAGAGAAGAGGCAGCCCCACGTTCAAGCGGTGGGAGGTGGATGTCAAGGGTGTCGTTTTGGTCCTGTTCAGTGTGGCACCGTCCATCAGAGGTGCCCAAGTGGAACTGTCCAGAGCCTAGTGAAGGAGTCAGAGCTGATCTAAAGTTGAGTCATTTGGATATGGCTGGTATTTAAAGCCATGGGGCTGGATGAAATATCCAAGGGGAAAATACAGTAAGAGACGAGAAAGGGCCTTTGACTATTACAAAGTTTGAGGATCATTAATATTTTTCAGTCACAAACTTCTCAAGGTTCTTATTCACTTCATTCAGATACGTGACCTTGATGAGTTTACAATCTAACACAGTGTTTTAAAACATTTATTATTATTGTTTTCAATGGCAAGCTAGCCCTTAAAAGTAATCCGATGTTAAATCTGACTTTAAAATTGGGAGAGCTCTGGTTGTTGCCGGGTGGAGGTGGGGGCTTATCCAAAGCCCTCCACTCATAGTGTCCCCTCAAACGCCACCACCCCCCAGCACTCACACTCAGAATCATCTCTGAGGACCCACTATGGGATTCTGGCTGTAGGGAGAACAGAGTGAGAAGCTCTTTACCTCCTTCAAGTCGAATGTCACCCTTGTCGTAAGACTTACCCCTAGAAAAATTATGGACTGTACTCTCTACCCTTAGTCCTAATGCTTTTAGCATGGTCTTTGTTGAAAGCACCTATCTGATGCTAACTTATTACAAGCTTTACTCATTATTTGTATTTTATTTTAAATTGTTATCTAGGGACACCTGGGTGGTTCAGTCAGTTAAGTGTCCGCCTTTGGCTCAGGTCACGGTCTTGAGGTTCGTGAGTTGGATCCCCGCATTGGGCTCTATGCTGACAGCTCAGAGCGTGGAGCCTAATTCGGATTCTATGTCTCCCTCCCTCTCTCTTTCTCTCTGCCTCTCCCCCACTTACGCTCTGTCTCTCTCTCTCTCTCTCTCTCTCTCAAAAATAAATGTTAAAAAAAAAAGTAAAATAAACTGTCTCTCCTTGCTTGAACACAAGCTCCATAAGGAATAGTATATTCTTATTCATAAGAACACTCATATATCTTACCCACTTACAAATAGTAGCTGGCTCATGGTGGCACTAAATAAATATTCCTTAACTGAATGAATACATGAATGAACTAAAGAAGCAATTCCGTAGGTGGACGCAGCATTTTTTTTTAACTCCCCAGATAGGTATTGAGTATCTAGATCATCAATCTGTGCTCAATAATGTAGGAAAAATAAAGGCATCTAGAAAACTATTTTTTTGTAGAAAATCACATTTTATTTATTTTTTAAAGTTTTTAATTAATTAATTAATTAGTTAATTATTGTGCATGAGTGGGAGAGAGGCAGAGAGAGAGAGAGGAGACACAGAATGCCAAGCAGGCTCCACGCTGACAGCGCAGAGCCTGACGCGGGGCTAGAACTCACGGACCGCAAGATCATGACCTGAGCCGAAGTTGGCCACCTAACCGACTGAGCCACCCAGGCGCCCCAGAAAATTACATTTTAAATAAGGTTTGATCTTACTCCAGAAATCCTGGAGAACTCAGTAATTTCTGATTCTAGAGAAAAATACTTCCTTCCTCATTTAAATTGTCCCACTGCTAGACTGGAACGCTCATCTGAGCCTTCCACTCCCGCCCCAGAAGAGCTCTCTGCACCCACACCTCTCCCCATGTGACTCTGCCGCGCCCCCTAGGGGAGCCAGCCCGACTTGCATCTCGGACTTGGGGCTTTGCCATGTGACTTGCTTTGGCCAATGCAAAGGAGATGTGCTGAGCAGAGACTTTCTCTGTGCTTGCGTGGTCCGGCGTGTCCTGGGCTTTCACCATCTGCCACGAGATGAACAAGTCCCAGGCAGCCTCTGGTCCCAGGATTAGAGAAAGTAGAGCAAACCTCAACTCAACCCACAACCTGTAGTTGAGCCTCCTGCCGGTCCACAGACCCATGAGCAAGAAGTTCATGTTTGTTGCTATAAGCCGCTGAGATTGAGGGAGTGTTTGTTACCCAGGACTAGTGCATTAAAAACAAACATAATGAACCTAAAAATAGTGGCTCTCAGGGGCACCTTGATGGCTCAGCCAGTTAACCTTCCAACTCTTGATCTCAGCTCAGGTCTTGGTCTCTGGGTGGCGAGTTCAAGCCCCGCGTTTATTATTATTATTACTTAATAAATTTACAAAAATTTTTAAGTAAACAAATAGTGGTTCTCCTCACTGTAATTTAAAATGGAATGGGGCGCCTGGGTGGCTCAGTCGGTTGAGTGTCCGACTTCGGCTTAGGTCACGATCTCTCGGTCTGTGAGTTCGAGCCCCGTGTCGGGCTCTGGGCTGACAGCTCAGAGCCTGGAGCCTGTTTCGGATTCTGTGTCTCCCTCTCTCTCTGCCCCTCCCTTGCTTGTGCTCTGTCTCTGTCTCAAAAGTAAATAAACATTAAAAAAAAATGATAAAAAATAAATAAAAAGGAAAGAAAATTCCACTTTTCATTAAAATCAGAATTAAAAGGCATTTTGTGAGGTTTTAAAAAATGTTTATTTATTTTTGAGAGAGGGTCCAAAGCGGGCTCTGTGCTGATAGCGGTGAGCCCGATTTGGGGCTTGAACTCATGAACTGTGAGATCATGACCTGGGCCAAAGTGGGACGTTTAACCCACTGAGCTACCCAGGCTCCCCCATTTTGTGGTTTTTCTGAAACTTCTTTGAAGGTGGGCACACTGAAAAAACCCAAAGTGAGGCATATTTCCTACGGGAAATATGATTTAAGGGGCTGCTCTAATGAAGGCAAAATGACTTGCAGTAAAGAGCACAAGAGTAGAAACAAAGATGAGTCCCAGCCAGACTTTGTCCGCTCCTTCCCTGAGTGAGCCTTGGGCAGGCCAGTGATCCCTGGGGACTCCTGCATCCAGACCAGCAGGGCAATGAAGTAGATGGTTGCTAAGATAGCTTTCTGTTCCAACATCAGATTACCCATTTTATGGAGAAGCCGGAAAAAGTTATTACGTAGCAGTAGAAGTAAAGTACTAATGGATGGAAACAATGAAGCATTTTTTTACAGAATAAAAAAGATACTCCATGTAATTGAATTAGTCTGCCATTATTAACGGAATTTAAAAAGCAAATGGAAAGAAAAAGGACAGCCTCAAACCAAACCACATCAAAAGGACAAAACTCTCTCAGGTAAGGCAGAGTATCCTGCAGAAAGGCTTGTGGGCATCTTTTTCCGATAAGAAAATCAGTGGAGAAGCAGAGTATCATTTTTGTATATAAGAATAAACTTTTTAAAAAACGTTTATTCTTCTTTGAGAAACAGACAGAGAGAGAGAGAGAGAGAGAGAGAGAGAGGAGAACACGAGCCGGGGAGGGGCAGAGAGAGAGGGATACACAGCATCCAAAGCAGACTCCAGGCTCTGAGCTGTCAGCACAGCCCGACGTGGGGCTCGAACCCACGAACCGTGAGATCATGACCTGAGCCACCCAGGTGCCCCTAAGAATAAACTTTTTTAAAAATGACGAGTGGCTAGAAAGTAAACACATTGAATATTGTTCTTGTCTAACTTTGATAGAGCTAACAGGTCAAGTGTGGGGGTGCTTCTGAAGTATGCTCCGCCCCTGTTTTTAGAACTGCTTTTAGCTTTGCCAAGCTTCACCCCAGCTTAAGTCCAACATGCTGGGGGCAGAGGCAGAGCTGTAGAAATGGTTGCTCTTTGAAAGGCAGACTTTAAGGGGGAATTCCTTTTTAGTTGTCTTTCCACCCCCCCCCCACCCCCAACTCCTCTTCAAGAAGGATTATCTGTCTCAGTAAAATGTCTTGTCTTTTCCTGATCACTTTTTGCAGCCTGCCTTCACCCAGCAATCTGCTTTGTTCCGTCAGGGAGCCCTGTCATCTCTCAAGGCAGGGAGAATCATCAATGGCATCTCACTTCAACAAATTAGCCACAGTGTTTACACTGCAAGTCCTGGGGGCTGAGCTTTCTTGCATCTCAAGAAATTCCCAGGATTCTAATGTTTTTGCAAGTGGGAGGATTTTGAACCAATGCATTTTACTTATTTAGCTTAGCATACATTATTTTATATGATGGGGCTGAATGCTCTGAGCTGAGCTCTTGGAAATATTCACGTACGCACATGCACACACACACACACACACACACACACTCTCTCTCTCTTTCTCTTCTGTCTCATCCATTGCTGCACATAAGGAAGCCAGTCTGGTGCAAGAGAAAGAAACTGATCTGAAGATTAGGGCACTGAGAGCCTTGTGTTCTAGTTCTGACTCAGGTAAACCAATAGTTCATTGTGGGACCTTAGGCAATTCACTTTTCCCCAAGATTCTCTTTCTTCCACTGTAATCCACGGTGAAATGAGGAAGGAAGGGGCTAGGTGATTCCTAATGGCTCCTCCAGATCAAACATTCCATAACTTTAGGCTTCTAGTTAGTAGCTAGATAGGGATGAACTTTCTTAAGGCAAGATGGTAGGAAACCAGCATGAATCCCTTCAAGGGTCAGCTTTCACCTCAAGCGGGAAACATCACACGACGGGGACAGACTGGAAAGACAGTGCTGAAAGAGCCACAAATCCCTGCCTCTATTTGCTCACCGTGTCACTGATATACCCACAAAAGAGTCCTGTCACCAGGCTTTTTTCTACAGATGCCATCACTGTATTGTATTGTACTGGTCCTCATGCAGAACGCGAAGGATGCGGTCTCAGCTTTTGAAGAGCTCATATTATGGGGCCAAGGGTAAAAGAACCACACAGGAAAACATCACAGTCAAGGGCGACCTAAGTAACTTGCTGAAGTTCCTTTTAGACCCATGAGTCAATGCATAGGAAGAACGAACTTATTAATCAAAAAGCTGTGGACCTGCTCAATGTCTAATTATACCTGTCACTTCTGTAGCCCACACTGCAGCCTGACATGGCTTCACTCTCTGAAGTCACAAAGCCGTATTTGCAGACCAGTTCTTAGTTGATCTGTGTATTTTCTGTGTCATACGCCTTTTCCACATGACAGTTCAAAATTGTCCAGAGAAACACTGAAACCTCTCTATAGAACAACCCAGCAACCCAGACCACACAAACCCTTTCTGTCCTCTTCTCCTTCTGAGCCTCTTGTTAAATTCCCAGCCATCTCCCAAGGCCAAGCTCAAATCCTTCCTCCTCCAAGAAGCCTTTCTTGATCCCCTCCCCATCAGACTTAATCCCCCCCATTTCTTCTACTCCCCAAGCACTTTGTACCTTTATTATTTTAGCACTTACTTACCTGAGTCTGTCTTATATTAAGGCTATTTTATGCATATGTCTTTCCTATGACATTTTGAGCTTCTAGAGGGCAGAAATAAGTCTTATTTTTCTTTCTATTGTCTGCAGCATCCAGTTAAATGCTTTGCACACAGTAGGCACTTAAAGCTGTCCCGTGAAGTATGGAGGTGGAAAATGAGTGAAGCAGAAAGCATGTCTTATCCATTCTTTTATTTTCAACAGCAATGTGGGTTTTTTTTTTTGAACATAGCAAATTCTTAAAATTTTTGGATCACTTATAAATGCATAAAATAATGCAAAAGCACTAAGGTAGAAAACCAATTAGCCTTGTAATTTGTTCATATTGCACATTAAAATAAATTCAGTCTATTTAATCAATGTCAAGAATGAAATTTGCCAGTAATGTTCATTTAGAAGTAAATGCTCCTTTCATTCACCCAATGAATTTATTTATAACAAGTCTCTACACACTTTAATTTGGAAGGAATGCATACTTTTAATGAAACACTCAGAGTATTTAATTAATCATTTACAACAAGCCATAAAAGACATGAAAAACCATCTTTCCACTTAAATGACTATTTCCTAGGATAAGAAACTTTTCCACTCCTACTCAAGGCAACATAATTTCTGTTACAGTATTTTATATTTGTCAATTTTACCATCTCCTCATTCTTTTTCTTCCTTCTGTGTGTACATGTTTGATCAATTAAACTAAATCGAAGGCTGTTAAAAGCGACCTTGGTCTATCTCAGCCTCTCTCTGCTCCTCCCTCCACTTTGCCTGATGTCATAACATCCTTCACGTGCACTTCTTAAATTTTCAAAAGTATTCTCTTAACTTGTAGAAAATTTCAATATCTTGCTTAATTGCCATTCTTTCACACCTCTTTTCTACATTGGGCTCTGTGCAGTTCACTAAAATCCAAATCTTTTTTGAATGACCTGTGTTCCTTGAGCACAGGTAAGCAAGAAAATGTTCTCATTGTCTATGGCAAGTGGTTCCTCCCCACAGCAGGGCTATTATAAAATGGTAACATTAGTTTGATATCACTGAATGCTTAAACACCAAGTGTAGAACAGCTCCGTTGGAAGAGGGTTACGTTTTGCTTTTAACACAAGACAGAGAAATTAGATGACCTTTCCATCAACAAACAGTTGTTTACTGTTTATTGAGCCTCTGTTTTGAGATACGTGCTATTCTGAAAGGGTTAGTAATCTTGTTGGGGAAGGGATTATTATCAAATGTTTTCAATACATTGGAGTCGATGCTGTAATAAAAGCACATGCTAGAGCCTCCCATAGGGAAACAGAGACGAAAGTGAAAATAATCTCTGGAATGTGTGCAAGGAACTGTGCAAGGTTGTGTGGAGAATCCATGCGAAGATAAATCAGACCTTAAAGAGTTGAGAGTGCATTGGGAAAGTGAGGGCTCGTGCTTACATAGCGATGACATAGTAGAGAACCGATTAAGTATCGAAAGAAAGACACAGCATGTTATGGAGATTGCTTTCAGATGGAGAGATGAGAGCAGTCTTCAAGGAGGAGGTGGCCTTGGAGCTTAGCCTTGAAAGGAGAGTGGAATACAGGTGCACACGGATAGGGAGGGAAAGAGAAAATGGGAATGTGAGCGTTGGCGGTAGGAGAGCACATGACATCGTTCTGCTCTGTACCTTTCTGAATAGGCACCACATACTATAATGTTGCCTTTTACTTCTGAAAATGCTGCTTTGCTACCAAATATGCGTGACCTAACCAGCCTCCACTCTCTCCTCTTTGACCTTCTCATCTGCTACAAATTGTGAGAACTTCTCGATGGAAATAGAGCTTTATTGTAGTCCTCCTTAACAGCCGGGGAATAAATGGGGGATGACACCAGCTGAGTCATTAGCTCATTCTTCTCCCATAAACTCACATCTCACATTGTTTATCATAATTAGACAGCAAAGGCACCAGGCAGGAGCTCTGTTTTGCAGAAGAATCCCCCTAGGTTCTTAGTTTTCTGTTTAAAAAAGAGAGAGAAAGAAAAGAACCATAGCACAAAAGTACAGAGAATGGACTTCAGCTGCTGGGCCAATGACAGGAAGCACTAGGTAGACATATGTGGCTACTTCTGTTTCAACCAATTAAAATTAAATAAATTAAAACTTAAAATAAAAAAAAATTGGTTCCTCAGTCGCATGAGCCACATTTCAAGTGCTCAGTAGCCACAGGGAGTCAGTGGCTATCCTGCTGGACAATGCAGATGTACAACACAGATGAGAGAAAGTTCTGTTGGACGGTATTGCTCTGGAGCCTTACCACTTGGAGACCTCGGATGAATTCCTTTATGCCTCAGTTTCCTTATCTGTAAATGGGATGATAAAGAGGGCCTATTTCCAAGGACTCCTATGAGGAATAAACGAGCTAATGTTTGTAAAGAGCTTGGAACAATGCATCGCATGTGGCAAGCCCTGTATAAGCACAGGTCAAGCAAATAAAAACACACATAATTTACATATCTGCAATATGGCAGTCGAGTCCAAAGAGTGTCCAACAGGAATAAAAGGGAGTGGGGTGGAGAGTCGACTCCTATTGTTTCCCACCAGCTGATGTTCTGTTTCCACTGCTTCTCTTGGCCTCTACTCCTGTTTATTTTGTTCATCTGGGAAGACCACCAAGCAGGAGCTGTTCTCTATTGCACAGTGAGTGCTTGATAAATATTTATACTAGAAATAATAATGATGTATATGGAAAAGAATCGTTCCATCATCTCGGAATTGTGGCCACTGCCAAAAAGTAGATGACTTCGAGCAACTCGGCTGTGCTCCATGGCAGATTAGGGGAGGAAGTGAAAAATTCAACTTGTTGGGGGATTTATGATGAGAAATAGTTCTGGTAACCAAAGTCTCTTGGATCCAACCCAGACTGGTAATCCCACTTGGATATATATTTGGGTGTTTTATCATAAATATAAAAAGGGGAAAAAAAAGTCCCCTTGCCTGAGATACTCAAACTGTGTGTTGTTGAATGGGACACTCCCTCGCTCCCCATCCCATGCAGATGATGGACAGACTATGAAGAGAGACACTGATGTCATTAGGGTATGTACCCCGACTACAGACATCAGTCTCTCCTTGCCTCGGAAGTTTCTGTGCCTGTGCAGAACATAATTATGTGTCAGTGACAGGCATAGCCCTCATTATCAAACAACAATGTGCCTTCTCTCATGCCATTCACATACCAATTTGTCCTCTATCCCACCTCTTACTACCCAACTTCTTTCTATTCCTCTAGGTCCTTGTAAAATATCCTTACCTCCAGAAGGCCTTCTCTGATCACCCCAGCTGGGCATATTCATGTCCTCTTCTAAAATTGTCTTAGCATTGACAAATCGCCGCCCTATATAATGTCTGTGTGCTTACGTGTTTATTTCCGCTATTGATCTAA
Organism: Acinonyx jubatus; assembly: GCF_027475565.1. NCBI lineage: Eukaryota > Metazoa > Chordata > Mammalia > Carnivora > Felidae > Acinonyx > Acinonyx jubatus. The sequence continues at coordinate 89,040,230 of NC_069387.1, read as the reverse complement.
TGTCCTTGTATCCTTTGTATCCGGCACTGTATTTTAAACATGGCAACTGTTGCTCAATGTGTCAGACTGCCAGCTGTCTACCTTAATATTCTCCCCTCTTTTTATGTAGAAACAGAGCCCTGATTTTTAGCTAGCTCTTCTCTTTCTATTTTTTAAAATTTAATATAAATCGAATAGCTAAGTTTGCCAGATTGCTCGATAGGTAGGTGTGGCTATTTGTCGAAGTCCTGACCAACGAGATAGAAACAGAAGTATAATATGGAGCTTCCAGCACGTCTCTATGAAAGTGAGGAGGCATGCCATTATTCTCCCTTTCCTCAGTCTCCGCTTCTTGGAACACAGATGTAATGGCTGGCGCTCTGGAAATCATACCAGACCATGGGGCAGTAGTTAAGTGCTAAAGTGACAGCCTCAGATCTACAAAGTCTCTATGGTGGTATCACCATTCTAGCCAAGGACCGATGACTTATATACTTATTTTACATGACAGAGAAATAGTGTATTTTTTCTAAGTGACCATTTTATTGTTGCTCTTGTTCTTGTTACATATAGCTAAACCTAGTCCTAAAGCATTCAGGTAACAATTATTTTTATTAATTTATATACAATTATGTGATTATACTTACTTTCTGCCTGGTTGTGATTTGTTTAGATTTTTGATTTATTTATTTTAAATCAATAGGCTATATTTTAGAGCAATTTTCAGTTCACAGCAAAACTGAGTAGAAACTACAGAGTTTCATCATAACTCTTCTCCCCTCCCTCACCCTCATGCACATACAGCCTCCCCCACCATCAGCATCCCACACTCCCAACCAAAGTCCATAGTTAACATCATGGATCACTCCTGGGATGTACATTGGTTACATTCTATGAGTTTTGACAAATGTATAACAACATGTATCCATCGTTATAGCATCATGCAGAATAGTTTCATTTCCTTAAAAACCCCCTGTGTTCTGCCTATGAATCTCTCCTCTCCTCCCCCAGACCCCTGGCAACCACCGATCATTCTACTCTCTCCATAACATTGCTTCCCTCAGAATTTCATGTAGTTGGAATCATACAATGTGTAGCCTTTTCGGATTGGCTTCGTTCACTTATCAGTATGCCTTTAATGCTCCTCCATGTGTTTTTGTGACTTGATAGTTCATTTCTTTTTAATGTTGACTAATATTCCATTGTGTGGATAATACCACGGTTTCTGTATCCATTCACCTACCAAAGGACATCTTGATTATATCGAAGTTTTGGCGTTTCTAAATAAAGTTGCTATAAACATCCGTGTGCAGGTTTTGTGCGCACGTAAGTTTTCAACTCCTCTGGGTAAATGCCCAGGAGCACGATTGCTGGATGGTATAGTAGGAGGATGTTTAGTTCGTTTAGTAAGAAACCATCAAACTGTCTTCCAAAGTGATTGTATTGTTTTGTATTTCCCCCTGCAATGAGTAAGAAAGTTCCTGGTATCTCATTATTGCTTCAATTTGCAATTCCTTAATCACAACTGGGACAAATTGGCAAATTATATATATATATATATATATATATATAGTATATAAATAAATTTACATGTATATAAATTTATATTTTAATATTTATATATACATAAATTTAAATTTATATTATATATATATATACATATATATATATACACACACACACACACACACAGAGAAGGGAAGAGGGGCAGAGAGAGAGAGAGAGTGAGAGAGAGAGAACCTTAAGCAATCTGCACACTTAGTGTGGACTCAGTCCCACGACCCTGGGATCATGACCTGAGCCAAAATCAAGAGTCAGATGCTGAACCGAATGAACCATCCAGGCATCCCCAGCATGTTTTTAGAATTACTTTTAATAATCAGTCCTTCATGCAACATTGTGAGGAAAGGTTGCATTGTTACCACTGCTACTCAGCAGCAGAGGAAACAGATGAGAAAACTTCCTGACTTGTAATCTTTATAGGTAAGGTATAGTAAGTCATAATTAGACTTCTCAGCCAACCAGCTAATGGCAGCTTCACAGTTGAACTTCCAAGGATTGTTCCTCTTGTTCGACAGGAACCAAGAAGCTTTCTCAACACTTTGATGGCAGGCTATGTCTGGCCATGCCTGTATAATATGGAAGAAAGGTGATGTTTGGTAAATCAACACCTGCAAGGTGTGAGCACTAAATTTTTTGTCCTCTAGGAAACTGAATTTCCTATGCATTACTCTCAGTACTGACCTTGGTTGCTAATCAGCTCTGATTCCATGCTTTGAGCTAATCATGCCTTGGTTGCTAATCAGCTCTGATTCCATGCTTTGAGCTCAGGATGATATTACTGTTAATAAAAAATCTGACAGATAAAAGAAAAAAAGTGCATATCTTCAAATTAACTAAATTACAAAACACGGCATACGTCATAATTCCCTGCTCGTGTATAATGAAAATCAAACTCATAAGAAGGGAAATCAGGACAGGACCATCTGAAATAAATAAATTTTAAAAGTGTAAAACTGAGAACAAACTGAGGGTTGATGGGGGGTGGGAGGGAGGGGAGGGTGGGTGATGGGTATTGAGGAGGGCACCTTTGGGGATGAGCACTGGGTGTTGTATGGAAACCAATTTGACAATAAATTTCATAAATTGAAAATAAGATAAAATAAAATAAAATAAAATAAAATAAAATAAAATAAAAATAAAAGTGAATATGCCCCTGAGAGCGAAATTTCTCCCAGGCCTTTGAGCTGTACCATTTTCAATAATAGTAGTTTGGGATTTTTAGTTTAGGATATGAAGAATGGAAGATAGGCCAATCTGGGAAGTCACTTATTTAGTAGACTAGAGGGTGAGAAATTTGGGCAGTGACGGTGGTGGGGAGAGGAGAGGGTTGGATTCCTTTGAAGATTAACTAAATTTCTGCTTATTCAATAGAGCATGTCCTAACGTTCCATACATAAGTTTTTGGCATTGTTCTAAGCCAGTTAGCCAGCTTCTTTTTATTGCTTTGCCATATTGAAAAAGTAAGTAACATCCGAATTAACAAAATAGAAAAAAATAAAAGAGGTTCTCTGAGGCCAAAGTAAGAAACAAAGAAGAGGTAAGTTTGCGGGAAATAAGAAAGGAAGGTAAAGAAACATCGCACAAAGTGTGGTGTAGAGTTCCTCTTTTTCTTTCTCATGTTGAATGGTAACATTGATGATTGCTGCTTTCTCGGTGATGGTGAGGATGAGAGTGTTCATGGCCTTGGGCTGTGCCAGCATTAGCCGATGGATTCTCACACCGCAATCAAACAGATGCTGGTTGTCTCCTTTTTGCAGGAGGAATATGCCTAAGTACATCTATGAATGTCAGAGACTCAAGATGACCAGAGGCCACAGGCTATGTGTTTCTTCAGGGTTCTGTGCCCTACTGAAACACATGGCCACTCTTCCACTGTTTGTATTTAATTAGAAGGCTTTGGCCTATGATGGAATATCTGTCTGAAAGTGGCTTCCACAGCAAACCAAGAGGTCCCAGGGTTGTAACAGTGGCTCGATGACAAAATCACAGCATCAAGATGTTTCTGCCCTGTCATCTAGTCAATGCTCTGATGGTGACTTTGATCCTCAGACTTGTCATTTCATGGTCACAATTTTTTTTTTAATTTTTGGTTTAACCTTTATTCATTTTTGAGACACAGAGAGAGGGAGACAGAGCATGGGGGGGGAGGGGCAGAGAGAGAAGGAGACACAAAATCCAAAGCAGCTCCAGACTCTGAGCTGACAGCACAGAGCCCGACCCAAGGCTCACAGACCGCAAGATCATGACCTGAGCTGAAGTCGGATGCTTAACTGACTGAACCACCCAGGTGCCCTTCGTGGCCACAACTTAAAGCATCATATTGTTTCACAACTACATCAAAGAGAAGAAGTAGGGGTAGCAGGGGAAAAAAATGCTCCTCCCATACCTCTCTCCTTTTATCAAAAAGAAAAATATTTTCCAGAATCCCCCAAGCTAGAAGTGGTCAGAACTGAATCGCGCAGCCAGTCGAAGGTGCGAGATACAGCTAGAAAACTGGATGCCTATCTAAATTTTCCAAGTATTCTTTTACGTTTTATTTATTTATTTATTTTGAGAGAGAGAGAGAGAGAGAGAGAGAGAGGAGAGAGAGGGTGCACGTGCACATGAGGGGAAGAGGGGCAGAGAGAGGAAGAGAGAGAGAATCCCAAGCAGGCTCTGCACTGTCAGCCAGGAGCCGCTCCACCTCACAAACCGTGAGGTCACGGCCTGAGCCAAAATCAAGAGTTAGCCACTTAACCAACTGAGCCACCCAGGCGCCCCCTCAAGTTGTTGTCATGGCAAGTGGGGTCTACTAGAAAAGAAGGGGTAGGAAGATGGGTTGAATAGATGACAGTGTCTGCCATTGCTGTAAGTTCAGAAAGATTGCCGTGTTTCAAGAGGCACAATCCTTCCTGACACGAATGATACTTAGGGTTTTTGTCGGAATGCAGGATCGTCGCACATCCAAATCATTCAGGCCAGAGGAAAAGGTCAACTAAGATTCTGCAATGAAAAAACCCCATCACCCCTGAGGTAATTGATTCTTTACCCTAGTCTTTTTTATTTTTTTAATTATTTTTTTTTCAACGTTTATTTATTTTTGGGACAGAGAGAGACAGAGCATGAACGGGGGAGGGGCAGAGAGAGAGGGAGACACAGAATCGGAAACAGGCTCCAGGCTCTGAGCCATCAGCCCAGAGCCCGACGCGGGGCTCGAACTCGCGGACCGCGGGATCGTGACCTGGCTGAAGTCCGACGCTTAACCGACTGCGCCACCCAGGCGCCCCTTTACTCTAGTCTTGATAGAGAAAATCATAAGGCAGAGAAATCGACTTGTTATAAGCTAACAGACGAACCTTTTGTACCGTGAGGCTGGTTTTGCTATTCTTGTGGCCTGTCTCCCATAGTTCTGTTTCTTAATTCATCTGGCCCCAGATAAGATTCACTTTATAAAACTTAGCTCTCATTGATTCCCTGGGGCCCAAATGTTTTTCACTGAACCACTGGAGTTGAATATTTTCACAAAATTTCCCAGAGAGAGATAGAGGGTGAGAACCCACCCAGCCCAATAAAACCTGCCATCTCCTCCTGCAAGGCCTTCAATCATCACCAAGCTCAGAATACTGCAGCTCAAAAACACACCGTATTTTTCTGCTTAAGATGAACGGAGTATTTCGAAATAGCCAGCACTTGAAGATTGGGTTTATCCCTGCTCGAGAGTCTCGGCTAATTAAGATGATCTTACCTTACTTCGCACAAACTCTCCAGTTCTTTTTAATTGCTTACACAATGTGTTGGTTGGGAATTCCAAATTTTTCCCATGCTAGGAATAAAAATATTCTTAGCGCTCATAAAATGATCTTCCCTTAATAAAAGAACAAAAAGATCGCCCACTAAACAAAATACTTAGCCTGGGTTCAACTTGAAGAATTGAAAATATTTGTGTTATCTTGGTTTTCAATAGGAGTTGCCCTGTGGGATCAAATTGCTATTTGTCAGGGCTAATATCCCCACCTCCTGTTTAGCCAGAATCAGATGTACCGGAGAAAAGGAAAAGGAAAATAAAGAGGGAAAGTCAAGCCTATTGCACCTGGCCCATTGTGTAATATCCCACGCTGGACTGCGAGGTGGGAATTTCTTCTTGCCCCTCCCTCCACATGTGATCAATTTACATCCTGGAACATGAGACTTCATTTCCTTGTATCTTTTTTGTTCTAGCTCACACAGCTTTAAATGTTAGTCACGCTCATAAAATTATCTAATCCTTCCTCAAATCCTACTCTCCCCTGCCTCAGCAGCCCCCTGCGGTAGTAAAGGCTGCAGGTTGACTCTGCTGGTTGGGTTGAATACGAGTTGGTTGATTTACATCTCCTTTTCCCCTGTTTATTTATATTTTCTTTCTTCCAGTGGCAATGATGTGCCCTGCTCCTATTTGGAATAAGCTTTAAAATAAACAAACAAACAAATAAATAAATACATTTAACTTTTAAAATCCCCTGGAAGTCCCCTTTGATCTTGGCTAAACGGGCGTATTTGAGAATTTTGTGGTCCCCAACACTAACTGAGAAATATACTCTGAGAGGAAGTAAACAAACAAAAGTGGCAGTGGGGGGCGATAGAGAGCTGAGAAACTTACCTAGAGCAACCTTTCCCAAAGTATGTTCCCACATCCACTACTCCTGATGACTTACTGTAAAAGAGCTCCATAGTCAGAGAAGAGACTCGCGCCACATCCCTTTGAGTTTCCAGCTCGTAAGTTAAAGGCTCTGAGAGCTCGGCAACAAATATAAAACTGCTGGTCACGTTTGTTTAATCCAGTGTTTCCCAAACTCATTTGTCCTTGGAGCTCCATCTTTTGGGTTGTATATTAACTTCCTGCCGAACAAATGCTTCAGAAATACTGCCTAGACCATTGAGGCAACATACGTTCTTCTATATAAGCATTTCAATCACCAGTCGTTGCTCTGAACTCTGTAGTTCTAGAGGCCAAGAGTCAACGTGCCATAGGGGAAGGGCACAGAATTTGGAGTCGGAAAATTTTGGTGTTCGCCTAGGCCGCAAGATGAAGTCGTTTCTTAAATTGCGACACAGCTCACCAAGATTCATAACAAATTGGGTCGAGCAATGAAGCAAATGGTCTTGGGGAAAAGCAAAGCATTATTATAGTCTACTCTTCATATGACGCTTAGACTATGTTATCTTGGATTCTTTACTACTTGTATAATTTTATGTTATTAGTCAGGGGAGAGTTATCATGGGCACAAATAATTCGTGAATCTCAATGCCTTTATAGAATAAAAGTCTTGGCTTTATAACACTGTTCATTTCAGATGCTTCTGTTTAGGTAAGTCTCTTGCGTGGTTCTTCTCAGAGACCAAGGTCGTTTCTATCTTGTGACTCTATCGTACTGTGGCTTCAAGGTCACCCTGGTACCGTCCAGCCAGTAGCCATCAGGGGAAACATGAGATCATGGAGGAACATACAAAATGACTTAGGGCCTGGAAGTGACATACACCACTTCTTCTCCCATTCCACTGGTCAGAACTGGTCGTGTGACCCTCCTCAATGTAAGGGGCCTTGTAATGTGACATTTCTGTGCCCTGGGAGGAAATGAAATAGCCGCATAAATACATAGCATTGTCTCAGGCACAAGGCTGGATTCCCAACTGGTTTATGAGCCTCTCCATTCCTAACATCTGAGCCCTAGCCCCCAGTAAATGTTAATACTAATAATGAGCCAATTTAAGCAAGTTTGCTTTTCTCCCTGAATTATTTTCAATGACCTCAGTCCGTTAAAGTTTGGGACAAAGATCTTCCAAGTCACTATGCACAATTCTAGACAAATCATAAGGCAAATACTCTGGTGGAAATGCGGTCTGATGAGGGAGAGAGAACCCACATAAGTAGATCTAAACACCAACTACAGACTCTGCCAAACGTTCAGAACCAACTGCTGCTGTGCAGAGGAAATATAAATCTGTAGAATGAGAAAGGCAGGAAAGGAAGGGGGGTAGGCTGGATGTCTGAATGAACTGGAGCCCGGAGGAGATCATCAGAGAAGGCTAACCTCTATACAGTATTTTTCAATAGCATATAATTTTCCTACTTATAAAAGGGACACAATTTGGAAACAGGGAAAAGTACAAAATATTTTTTAAAAACCATCTGTAATCCCAATACCTATCCACACTCCCTACACATGATCTCCATGGAGATGATTATAATTTACTTTTTGGTATAGGTTTTTCCCATTTTTTTTTCTAAGCAACATTTCTGCCTATTTGACTCTCCCCCCCCCGCCCCCCCCCCCCCGCCTCCGACCCCATATCACACTCTAGAGATTCTGTGGTTCCTTTTTCAAAATCTCACCAATACAGTCTAAACAGCTCTCAGTATTCAGAACATGGCTTTGAACAGGCTGTATACTCAACCATGGTTGGGCATACATTGCTTTTCATTTTTCCTTCTCATAGAGGATGGTGTGAACATCTCTTTGTACACATCTCCTATTATTTGGCCCTCTAAAAGGATTGTAAGAAATGGGGACCAACATCTGTTGAAGTCTATGACGTGCGGACCCTGAATTAAGTTCCTTCCATGCAAGATCTCATTCATTCAATCCTTAGAACAGCTGTGTTGCCATTGCTATCAGTGACTTAGGTCCAATAGCTTGCCCCACAGGGCACAGCTGGCATCACGCAGAACTGGAATTTGAACCTGGACTGGTTGACTTCGGAGTCTCTGCCCAATCCACTGTGAGAATACTCTGCCCCAGGAGCCCATGTACATTCTCACTAGCAGATTAACCTCCATGGAAAGTTGACAGGGTAATGGATATGGCTTGAGAAGAGGCATGTATAATCAGGAGGAATGGTTTATGTGATGGCTTAGAGAGGAGAGAGGGTAAAGTTTTATGAGGGATAATAACTTCTGCCAGGTTGAAGTAAAAAAAAAAATATATGAGCTAGTAGGTTCAGGGAGGAAAATTGGTTTCAAAGGAGGGTCTCCAAGCCAAATTTCAGGAGTGTTTAAAAATTATTTAAGGAGACAATGGGAGTGCCTGTCCAGTCATACAAAGGGGAGTGATGTCAAAACAATACTTGATAAAGATGTACTTTGTTTCATTCTTTGATTTAGGAAACTGGCTTTGGCTTGTGCAATGAGATAAGATCCAAGTTTCAGAGGTCCTCTTGGAGACCTTTTGTCATAATTCTCTTGCAGCCTGACATGTTCTCTGTGGGAATACAACTTTCTTCACAGTAGCTGTAGAATTTGAAGGAAGACTGAAGGGCATGACCTTGGATGCCCCTTCCAGTTCCCGGCTCCATACACAGCCACTTCTCTGAATGCATTCCAAATCCCAGATGGAATCAGAACAGGAGAAATTGCTGACAAGAGACAAGAATGTTGACCGGGGAGATATCAGGGCAGAGGGTAGCATCATGGTTGTGATCACAAGCTCTGTCCTCAGACTACCTGGGTACAAATAGTGACCTCACCATTTACTAGCCATATGGCTTCATGCCACGTATCTATCTTCTCTGTGCCTCAGTTTCCTCAACTGTAAAGTGGGGTAATAATAACAATATCTGTCATGAAGGTTAAGTGAGTAAAAACAAGTAATGCATATTATCTCCACAAGGTAACGCATGATCACCTGCTAATTTCTGCAGTTGGTCCTCTATCCCCAGTTCTTGGAACACTAGGTCCTTGGTAGATATGTGTGGATTCAAACTGGGAGTCCAGGTTTTCCTAGGTCGGGCAACTCTTGCCCCTGCGGAACAAACATCTCTTACTGCACCTTCTAAACATCAGTGCATACGATCACAACAGACTACCCCAAGGAAAACTTTGGCTTTCCTTTTCTTTTCTCAACCTCTGGATAGTTACAAGGAGTCCCAAGGCCAGCACTGGCTCTTTATGAACCACACAGGTCAATGTCCCTTCCCTTCCTCTCTCGTCATTCACTGCTCAGATCCTCTCTGCTCACACGCAGGGGCACATGATTTAACCTCTCTGCTCCTTTCCTTCTCTTTCATTTCTTGTCATGTCATCTTGGTGGCGGTGGAGGTTGAAGTGGGGACCCAGGGCCTTTCTCTCTCTGTTTCCCCCTTTAGTCATAGTGATCAGATCGAATTAGACAACTTGAGACTCAGCATCGTCTATGTGTAGAGTCTTGAAAGTGCCCCCCAAAGCCTGCTATAGAAATTACTCAAAAGTAGCCGTCTACCATCGTGAAAACCTAAAACTGAAGTTGATCTTTCTAGAAGTTAGCATTTGAGATAATGTATAAGTTGATCAATGACTTTTGAACCAATTAATAAGGAATATTAAACTTAAAATGGTAATTCTAAAATGCACAATAGTCTGCTACACTATGGGTTAAATAGAGCTTTAAGGGTAGTCTGGGAACCAAGTCCTATGGGTGACATTGTTTCTATGGGAAAATGTACTCTGAATTCCAGACAACCTGTTTACCCACTAACTTTCGGGAAAGGACCCTTTGGTAAGTTGGAGACTGACTAAAAATACCAAATATTTTCATGTATTTTTTATCGATGTATTAAAAACACATTTTTAGGTTTTATCTTAATAGACTGAAACAAATTCTAGACTCTTCCATGAGTTGATTTCCTGACCTCTGAAGCATAATTAAAAGTAGGTTTGTGGATTTTCTGCAAAGAAAGGGCCTGGCTCTTTTAATTAGCTTAATGTACGTAAAATCAATTATTTTGAGACGGTAGACAAACAAAATCATTCATATTGTTGGCAGGTTTGCACAAATGATTTCACAAGGGTAAATCATTTTCAGGTTACATAGGACAGATGCATGCGGCCTATGTGAGAACGTTTGGAAGTATTCTGGACTCTTTTTTTCAAAGGCACACACTGCACGTGCAATCAATTGGAATCTGTTTCTTCAGTTATTTCTTTATTACCCACCCAGTAATGATGGCTGCCTCCTCGCAGGGCAATGTGACATTTTTATGTTATCAGGTGGTCTTTCTTTTGACCATTTTAGAAAAGACACAATACCTTCCCTTCACCATCGGAAGTCAGCTTCCCTGTGAGGTTTTACACAGGAGGATGAGTTGAGGAAATACATTTATAGTATTTCAAACTCATGTTAACAGAAACTCATTTTAACAAAAACAGAAAAGCTGTAGGTCACAGAGTAGAAGGGACCCAGATCTGGCCACAAGACCTGAGTTTTGGCCCTGACTCTTGAACGGAGTCACCTCAGACCCTTTGTCTGCACGACGAAGGCTTTGGCATCTTGCCTTGAAGTTCCTTTCCAGTCTTATGTTTTGTGTCAGGGGTAGCTAATAATGTAAGGATTGGGGTGATGCTTTCTTCCAAAATCTTGTCTTTCCACTCACATCAGTTTAGTGGGGAGCAGACAGAGGCTGCCAATATCACAATAACTTTTTCTCCACTCACATTAACTTTAAAATGTATTTTAACAAATAGCAGGTTAGGTGTCTGTGAATAATAATCAATATTCTCCAAACTTTCAGTTTTCTTTCTTTCTTTCTCTTTCTTTCTTTCTTTCTTTCTTTCTTTCTTTCTTTCTTTCTTTCTTTCTTTCTTCTTTCTTTCTTTCTTCTTTCTTTCTTTCTTTCTTTCTTCTTTCTTTCTTCTTTCTTCTTTCTTTCTCTCTTTCTTTCTTCTTTCTTTCTCTCTTTCTTTCTTTCTTTCTTCTTTCTTTCTTTCCCTTTTATGTTACCCTTCCTCCCTCCCTTCCTTCCTCTCCTCCTTCCATCTTTCCTTCTTTCCTTCCCTTGCCTTTAAAAGGCAGACCAATGGATTTGGCTCGGGATCAGCTCTGCAGGTCAGGATCTAACAAAGGGAAATCCCCTATGTGTTGGAACTTCGCAACTCCAGAGATGGGCCGTTTATGAAAGCTGAAGTACCGCTGGGGTGAGCCAAGAAGCCACTTGTGATTCCTGCCAGTTGTCCCCAGTCCAGACCATTTCACAGTGAAGGGCTCCGCCGTCCTCCGGCCTCCAGCTGTCCAAACCCAGGAGACGCAGCACCTGCCGCCGAAAGCCGTAACAGCCTGTGGACATGGCTGCCTGGGAGGTCACGCTTTCTCTTTTGCGTGGGCAAAACTGCCTTTTCCTTAACTGCTAGTATTCTTTCCCCGGGCTTCGGAGGTCTGACTATCGGAAGATTGCTTTCGGACATTTAGTTTCCCCCATGTTAGTGTTTGTTAACTTTTAAAGCCCAAGATGAATGGGAGGAGGGATGGGGCAGCGGGGGAGGATTGGGAGGGGAGTGGGGGCAGGGGATGGCAGCTAAGCCAGCGTAGGCTGGACTGGGATGGGAAAGGGTGGAGATAAAGCAATGAATAAATGGCCAAATGAAAGAACAGCACAAAGCAGCAGGCAGATCAGCAAGCCAGACAAAATCTTTACGGAGTGCCTAGCGCTTGTAGGTGTTGTGTTAGGCGCAGGCGCGTTCCGGTGGACAGTGCAGCCGTGTCCCCACCTTACAGAAACTTACAGTCCGGGGTGGGGGGGGGGGGGGGAGACATTAGACAAATAATTCAGTGTGTTAATGATTAATAACTGAATTAAAAACTTGAACAGTTACAACTGTGATACAGCTGCAAGGAAGAAATTTAAGGGACGGCAACCGAATCCAGGAGGCGACCAGGGTGGTGTTCGATGCAAGTTGGGTATTTTTACAGCATTTTTTTCAAATAGAAATCTGAAAGTAAACTGTATTGCAATATGATGTATGTTTTTTTTCCAAACGAAACCCAAGCACACATCCTGCTCTGCCCCACCCTACACCCCCACACGGGAAGCTCCCGCCCTCATCTCAGAATCAGCCTGGGTGTTCTGTGGTTTTACTACATCCTGAGAGCTCCGCTGTCCGGCTCCTTCCTCCACCCACCACGGGTTTTTGTGGGGCGCCACCTAGAGTTTGACTGTCGCATTGCCAAAACCTAGGATATTTGCTTTTTTTTTTTTTTTTTGAAAATAAGTAAATAATCAATTAAAAAAAAAAACAAATGAAAGAATGAGTGAGCAAAGCGGCAAGCAAATACACAAACAAGACAAAAATTTCCATTCACTGTCCTTGGCATCCAGAGTGAATTTAAAAGACTCCAAGTTTTCTAGGAAGAATGGCTTTCTCTAGGCTCCTTCCAAGATTTGTTTTGCAAAGCTGCCAAAGGGAATTATAGACAATGAATTGGAAGTAACAAGTCTCATGGTGACACCCAAAGTGTTTTAGATCCAAACCTCAGAGCTAGAAGGTTCCAAGAAGATGCCTACGGTTAAATCAAATTTGTCCTGTTTTTACTAATAACTGCCTGATAATTCATTGAATAGTCTGTATTACAGAAATACCTGTGGCATTAAGACAAAACCGACTGTTGTGATTTATGGGGTGGGCTAATATTACGGCTTTTAAGGAAATGAAAAAAAATGCATGAGGTTTGTCATTTTTAAATCACCTTAAGGCAAGACACCTAGCACTCTCGGTTACCACATTCCAAAGAGCCTGATAAGAACAGCCACGCTCATTTCAAAGGTGTTCTCACATATATAAAGATAGAGATGGAACTGTGCCTTCCTCCTCGTGCTAGACATATCCTTTCTCTCCCAAAAATTGCCCCAAAGGAAAAAAATTCGGATAAGGAAAACTCACATTCATTCCTCCATTCACTCGTTTTATTGAGGCATTTGTTTAGCATGTACAGTGGTGATGTAGAGAAGGTAGGAGGATTCTGCCCCAGGGTGCTTATTGTCTAGTCACATTAGGTTGACAGGAGATGCCAAGAAAGTAGATAGGACAAGAGTGAGCTATTTCTCAACACTGTCTAGAAATGAGAAGCTTGGGGTGGTGACACATTACTAAGGGGGCTCCTGTCCAGTTTGGAGGGGACAGAGAAGGCTTCTCCTAGGTTAGCGTGCTATGTCTTCAAATACCAACTTCTTGGAAGGCGAAGTTAAACACAGACATATCTATAAACACAGAAAGATGAAGGTATCACTTTCCTGGAAAACTTTTCCGCCTAAGATACAGAGCCAAGAGAGAAAAACATAATGAAAATGAATATTACTGGGATATAAATTCCAGGAGTATAGAGACCATTTTGATCGTCGTTTTGATCTTGTTCCCTCCTATACAGCTCTGTCACTTTCGTAATGTCTAGTAGACAATAGTACTCAATAAAAATAGTACTCAATAAAAATTTGTCGAAAGCTGGTGGGATGCAGAAATCCTGTTGCACGCAGTAAAAAATCACCACGTGTGTATTTCAGTGATCTATAGTTTAGCGCAAGTTGGTTTATTGGCATGCTTTCTTAAAAGCTTTCATTGGCTTTCTGTTTTCTGCTTGACCAAATTTCAATGCTTCTACCTATTTTTTCAATCTAATTGATCAGATTTCAATGCTCTTTCCTATTTTCTTTTTGTTCCCACCTATTTTTAATTTGCCCACTTCAATTAAATGGTTTCCTGCGTTTCCAAATTTGTTTTCCTCTATTCTCCAGTAGAATTGCCATTTGCCATTCACGTTGGTTTGTTTACAGCTGCACTACAGTCTCGTTCATTCCCACTTGCAAACATTCACTGGATTCCTTCTTCTTTTCTCTTCCCCTCCACCCACCCTTCCTTCTGATCTGTTGAAATTCTCAACATTCTTCAAGAACCATTTTGAATTTACCTTGCTTTCTCTGACTAATACATTCTCTCTCTCTCTCTCTCTGGGTGTTTTGATTTCAAACTCACGTAAACTCTACAGTCTATGTCACATTAATGAGTCTTCCTTATATAACCCCCTTACATCTTTCACTTTTATGGGTGTTAGCCTTACCTTCTCAACTAGATTCTAAACTCCTAACAGTTATGCTTTATGCCTTGTTATTCATGTGTACAAAATACCCACATGGCTGGCACAGCGATCCTAAATAAGACAGTGGGGGGAGATAATAATGCTTGGAAAGCTGGGTCCAAATTATGGAAAATCTGGAATTCTAGGTTAAAAGACTGACGTTAGCCTTTAGGCATAAATAAGAGCATGTTCTACCATATTAGTCAAAGGAAAGGCAAGCTTTTCTGAAAAGGATCTTTGTTACCATAGATACTTCACCATTATCAACCAGTCATTATGAAGTAGTTACCAATCATTCATTATGAAGAAAAATCATGGAGAGGAAAAAAATTAGGAAATATCTTCTCTGGTTTTTAGCATCTTGATTTCCATGTTCCATAGAACAGTTTCCTGTTTCTGTTATTGAAGAAGATTGAGTCTGGTGGTCTCCATGAGGTTTCAAATAAGCTGTGTTCTACCCAGGGTTTGGACAGCACTGAAGTGGCTGATAATAGCTACTCTTTTTTTTTTTTTTTTTAATGTTTATTTATTCTTGAGAGAGACAGAGCATGAGCCGGGGAGGGGCAGAGTGAGAGAGGGACACAGAATCCCAAGCAGACTCCAGGCGCCGAACTGTCAGCACAGAGCCTGATGCGGGGCTCAAACTCATGAGCGGTGGGATCATGACCTGAGCCAAAGTCAGCCACTTAACCGATTGAGCCACCCAAGTGCCCCTGATAATAACTACTCTTGACTCCAGAAGCTTTGGGAAGAAATGATAAAAGAATGAAAAATAAAATAGTATTGCGCTTATGGAATCTCTTGTTTGATGAACTCTTCTCTCGAGAGGCAAAAATTTCATTAAGAAATTTCTTTTATACAAATCACAACCACACTCGGATACCACCTCACGCCAGTCAGAGTGGCTAAAATGAACAAATCAGGAGACTATAGATGCTGGAGAGGATGTGGAGAAACGGGAACACTCTTGCACTATTGGTGGGAATGCACACTGGTGCAGCCGCTCTGGAAAACAGTGTGGAGGTTCCTCAAAAAATTAAAAATAGATCTACCCTATGACCCAGCAATAGCACTGCTAGGAATTTACCCAAGGGATACGGGAGTACTGATGCATAGGGGCACTTGTACCCCAATGTTTACAGCAGCACTCTCAACAATAGCCAAATTATGGAAAGAGCCTAAATGTCCATCAACTGACGAATGGATAAAGAAATTGTGGTTTATATACACAATGGAATACTACATGGCAATGAGAAAGAATGAAATATGGCCCTTTGTAGCAACGTGGATGGAACTGGAGAGTGTTATCTTAAGTGAAATAAGTCATACAGAGAAAGACAGATACCATATGTTTTCTCTCTTATGTGGATCCTGAGAAACTTAACAGAAGCCTATGGCGTGGGGGGTGGGGGGGAGAAATAAAAAGAGGTTAGAGAGGGAGGGATCCAAAGCATAAGAGACTCTTAAAAACTGAGAACAAACTGAGGGTTGATGGGGGGTGGGAGGGAGGGGAGGGTGGGTGATGGGCATTGAGGAGGGCACCTTTTGGGATGAGCACTGGGTGTTGTATGGAAACCAATTTGACAATAAATTTCATATTTAAAAAAAAGAAATTTCTTTTAGAGATTTTAGTAACTTCAAAGGTAAGTGCTTTTATAAACCCATCTTCCATATGGGGCAATGCAATAAACTAAGAGTGGCATCCTTAGACTCAGAGAACTTAAACAAGCAGAAACTAAAGGAATGTATTTAGCAATTAACTGGTTTTTGCATTCAAACATTTAGGCAATGTTTCATTTGCCTAATGAAACAGCAATATTTCATTTTCCCCCTGAAATGTGGGATTTCTTTGTCTGGCCTAGCTTAATAGCAATGTCAGAAAGTAGTCAAGCCACATTATTCATGGATTCTGTAATTGCAAATTTTCCTACTCACTATAATTTGCTTGTAACCCTAATATCAATAGTCACAGCCCTTTTACAGTTATTCACCAACATGGACAGAATGACGAAAATGTTGAGCTGCCCAACACATACGTTCCTAGCTGAGGTTGAACAGGATGATGCTCTGCCCTTTTGTTTCAGCTCCCATGGCAAGAGCAAAAATAATGTCCTTTATGTGATCTATTGAGTGCCATGTGTTTGCATTCCTGCTGAGGGGCTCCCAGAGTCCTATTTACCTAGAACTGTGTGTTAAGAGCCAGACAGGAAGCTGGAAGACCAACTTACAAATGATCTGCTTTTAGTTTTAGCCTATTCCCAGGCATTTTTTTTTTTTTTTTTTTTTTTGGTCAAAAATCTGGCCCTAGAGTTATCACGTGGAAGGCACTGTCCTAAGCTCTACACACATTCAGCTCATTTAAGTATAAACGGCAGCAAAACAGTCCCACTTTCAACACCCAATCCCAAGCACGGAGTCCTGAAAATTGTCCAACCTGTCCTTCGGTTTAAATGTAAACACCATATCCCAATTCATACAGAGTTCACAGTGCTGGATACGGAAGAGTAACTTATCCAAACTATTGAACTTGCCCCATGCTCTCTCCTCAAGTGGGAAGCATTAGTCTTGGCCTCCAAGGAAACCCACCTGGCTGTGCCCTTGGCTATCAGAAAGCACTCCTCTCTGAAACCTTGTCTCTCAGATGGCCTCTGGCATGGCTATGGACAGTCATTCACAGACCCAGCCCAATCCACTCCTGTGTGGAGAGCTGAAAATGGACTTCAGATTCTGCTGACATAGGGGCAGAGGTTTTTGGTTTGGCATGGAAGGGAAGCATCTAAAAATTAATCATAGCCTTTTCACTGAGAAAATTAGACCCCAGTTACCATCTCTCCTTTGCCTCCTTATTCTCAAAGAATGAATGACCCCTCCCTGGCCTTGCGTCCTGTCTCCAAAATGTCTCTGCCCTCGTCTTACCTCCATAGCACATACTTGTCAGGAGCAGGAAGAAAACTCACCCCACTTTGCTTGCTTTTCAGAAAGTCGTCATGTCTTCATTTTCAAAAACCTTGCTTTCTTCTCCGTTAGCGGATACAATGAAGCCTCATCTCTTATTTGAAGGGAAAAACGAGAGGTTAGGTAGACCCCGAAAATAAGGAGAAATCGCACTTTCAATCTCAGAATCTCTGTTGACTGAGCACTGCTGGGGATATTAATCATGAGGGCTTATTTTCCAAAGAACATCAGAGCACATCTGGAAATTTAAAATAACAGGAGGGTTCAAATCAACTGACGTTTTCCAGAGAATTCCTTGAGATAATTAACAAGATGCTGCCCACAGAGGCACAGAGAAATCCTGATTCTGTTCTGCCTAAACAAGCCTTAAAAAAAAAAGTATAAAAATTCACCTCAAATAGTTGGGTTTTTATTAACTGCCCTGTCTCGAGTGGATCCACACATACAACTGAAATCTGCCTTCTTTAGATTTGTTTCATTTGATTTGCTTTTATCCAAATGGAATTGACAAGTGGCCATTTCTAAGTGATCTTTTTGACACTACATAATTCTCGCTGCCCAAGTTACCGTGAGCCCTAAGAAAGGAGGCTCTTTGCTGTGGGAGACAAAGATGTGGAGACCGCACCTCTCTTGAGAAATACTCTGATTAGGTGGCTCTCACCGAAGAGCCAAGGTCAAAATCGACTCTGGATTAGGCTCTCCCATGACAAGAGGGAGGCATTCTTCTGGAGAAGATCTTCTTTGTTAGCAAGATGGCTGTTAGAGGGTGCAAAGGAAGAGAAAGGAAGTGACTTCAACCTTTTCCTTATCTCTGAGAAGCCATGATTACTCCTTGTGGTTTGGTACAGACAGCTTGTCAAGAATCATGGATTTAGGCCAAATGGAGGCAAAAGTAGGGAAAGAGCCAACTTTGGTCTTTGCAGCTCCCTCTCTTCTCTTCCCCTTTCTTGCTCTCTCTCCCCGTCGTCCTGCTCCACCAGGTACCCGGAAACCTCTAGAAAGTTGGCAACATGCTCTGGGTCCTGGAACACTCTTTGAGTCATTTGACTTGAGTATTACAAGTTGAATTGTTAAAGTTCATATGATGACATCCTAACACCCAGTGCCTGAGAATGTGACTATTTTGGAGATGGGGTCTTTGTAGAGGCACTCAACTTAAAATGAGATTCTTCAGAGTAGTCCCTAGAATAATATGACTGGTGTCCTTATGAAAAGCTGAAATGTGGAGGCAGATACGTATACAGGAAGAACATCGGGTGCACACAAAGATAGCCATCAATAAGCCAAGGAGAGAGACCTAAAACAGATCTTTCCCTCATGGCCCTCAGAGGGAATCAATCCTGCTGCCATTTTGATTCAGACAGCCAGCCGCCATAGCTGCGAGACAATACATTTCCGCTGTTTAAGCCAGTCAATCTGCGGGACTTTGTTACGGCGGCCCTGGCAAACTGATGCACTGGGCTTCACACTTCCACTTGCTGTACGTTTGGTTCCCAAAGTGTGAACCTCCAATCTGAGGGACACTTGGAATTCTTGTCAGGGTCTCAAGATTTGTAGAGCCATTTTGTTGTTAATTTAAAGCCCAGTAAATATGCTCTGTGAATAATACACACAGATTGCTCCGTGATGGTCCTTTGCATTCCTTTCTAGATTAAACCCCATGACTGTCTACCTCTCCTCACTTCGTTCTAGCTGTACTGATCCGCTCATTTCCTGGAAGGAAACCTGTTTTCTTACCTCAGAACCTTTGTATATACTGTTCTCCTCTCCTTGAAATACCCTACATATGCCAAGTGTTGGCCAACTGCCACAGATACTTTAGTCTTGGCTGAGTTGCCACATCTTCGGGGAGGTCTTCCCTGAGCTCTGCCAAAATCGAGTTAGATACCCTTCCTATGTGACCCCCACAGCACTACACCACGTGCTCGCTTCTCTTCTATCAGTAAACAGATTCTTTGGCGATCATCCCTCTACTTGGTCACCTCACTTACTAGACTGGGCAAGGGGGTATTTTGTGTTGGATCTCATATTCACAGCACCAGGCTCAGTGCCTATCACAAAATTTGTTTTTACACGTTATAACAATGCATCAAAACATTGTGTTTTGGTGAATTTTCATCGCCAATAAATATGAAACTACTATATTAGGAATCCTTACCTTTTTTACGCTGAGAAGTGGTCCTCAGCCTCAAAAGTTTGGAAACCATTTCTCTAATCTAGAGGTCCCACAATGGTGGCCCAAAGGCTTTGTCCAGCCAGCAGATGCTTTGGTTTGGCTGGTGCTCCAGATATCTCTGGATGTGGACAGCTCTCCCCGGGGTATATGTGCTTACAGTCACTGTAGGCTCCCCATTCCCACTGTGGGCCATTCACTCTTTCCTCATTAGTGTTACCTGTCTGGCCTCTGAGGGAGTGGTTCCTCGAAAAAGTTCCCCTAGATTCTTCATCAAAATGTATTTTCCTGATTGTCCCCTCCTCAAACGTACTAATTTAATTGAAAATAAAATTTAAGAGGTTGTCTCCTTCAGAAAAAAACCCATATCCTATCCAGAACCTACGAGGAGAATTATTTGGGGTATAGATGAGCAGGGGATTTTTCCTATAATCGTCTAAAATGAAACACTCAAAGGAAGGTTAGTGGTTACTCCCCTAGAATTTTACCTTGTCTTGTAGAAAGGATGCAAGACTTGAAGACAAATTAATTTTTTAGGGGCGCCTGGGTGGCTCAGCCGGTTAAGCGTCCGACTTCAGCTCAGGTCACGATCTCGCGGTCCGCGAGTTCGAGCCCCGCGTCGAGCTCTGGGCTGATGGCTCAGAGCCTGGAGCCTGCTTCCGATTCTGTGTCTCCCTCTCTCTCTGCCCCTCCCCGGTTCATGCTGTGTCTCTCTCTGTCTCAAAAATAAATAAACGTTAAAAAAAAAAAATAAAAAAAAAAGAAAACAAATTAATTTTTTAAAAAAACTTTCCTTTTTGGACACTGCCGGAGACACTAACAAGTACAGGAACAGCCAAATCAGGAGGAAATTGCGGAAGTGGACTGGGTAGAAGGCTCCACATAACCCCTAGTTAAAATTGTCAATCTCTAGGCAACAGAACATTAAATCACTGAAATTTTTTCATGATTATGAACCCTCTTTCTGATCTCTTTAAACAACTTCAGAAAAGGAAAAAGCTAATTTCATCCTAGAATATATCCAGATTGCTCTGGGTTCATGCTGTGATAGGGTTTAAATCCAATAGAACTGCTTTGTGTATTTATTTTGGAGACTCTCAAAAGAAAAAAAAAAAGTGCTACGTAGCTCAGGCTGACAACCAGGACACGATAATGCAGGGCCCTTCGAAGTGGAAGAAAAGTCCCCACTCAAAAAGAATGTCTGCCTTCTGTACAATTCTCTCTAGAGTTCCCCCATCCCCCACTCCCGCTCCCTTCCGTATAAACTTCTCAGAGGGACACCTTCGGTGACCCCGGAAAGTGCCGGTTCATATGTCAAATGCAGCTTCTCTTCTGACCCCACTTCTGATCCTGCTTTCAAGGCTGACACATTTCTGTTCATAGTTACCCTTTCTTTCCTTTCCTTTTGCCAGTTTTTAGTCCAATATGCCAATTGTCCTACACTTCCATGACTTCAGACCTTAAACATTTTAACCAGCAGTAGAGAATTCTGTAGAGCCCTTTCTGAAAAACCCAGTCTATAATCTCCTCCCTTCCCCCCAGCCAGTTCACTGGGGCAGTGATTTCCTCAAAGAATTCCAACAAATTAGTTAGGCACGACTCCCCTTCCTGAAATGATGTTAGCTGTCTTTAATCAAGCTTGCTTTTCCAACTGTTCTCGATCTGATACCTTAAAGTAGTTACAGAGTCCTTCCCCCTAAATGAAGCTAGACTGACTGGCTTATCTTCTTATTCCTGGCATTCCCCACAAATACTGATACTGTTTCAGGGAGGGGGTGTGGATGATGAAGAGGGAAAGGATTCATTAAATCTTTTAACTTCTCCTCGTCTTTTCAGAGACAGAGACTTTTTCCTTAAGCCCAAAGATAAACATGTAAAATCAGCATCCCGGAGAGAGGCCTCTCAAAATCAGTCTTGGTCCTTTAAAAATGTTAGTACATATTCTTGTAGCTATGTATATTTTAAGATACATATGTATCTCCACAACACCTCATGTGTGGTCATGATATCCATCACATAAACTTCTGCATTCTCCAAACCCTGGGATACAATTTCAAACCATATATAAACTGACTTTATACTGCACATATGCACCGCGCTGGGCCCTACCACGCGGATGGCATCATTGTTTCCACACGGTCTGATTCACAGTCCAAACCCAGGAAAGGGTCTCAAGGAAAAGACGTTTAGGACCAGGTTTCCAACTTGAAACTCTCCATGGGAATTTCCAGGAAAAAAAAACTCTGACACTTCAAGGGAAAAAGAGTGAAGAAGGACCACAAACCAGAACCAAAACCAAACAAAAGGAGAAGCATTAAAAAGTTATGTGATGAAGCGGGATACTATAAAGTTTTTATTATGACTTGTTTGGAAAGAGCTTGTTTAACAAATGCAGTCACCCTCTATTCAAGCACAAAGCAATAAAAAATTTTATAGTCCACTATCACATGCCATAATGCATATGGAATGGTTAAGCCCAATCAGATCTTGGAAAAGAATGTTTTGTTTGCTCTTCTAGGAAAGTTCGCCCTTTAAAAGAAAAAAAAAAAAGTGAAGGGAGAAAGAAACCTCCACAAACTATGGGGATGGGGAATTGTCTGGAAAGTATATCAACTGAGGAATGGGTAAAGAAAGGGGAACTATGTCTTTACCTGGAAGGAGAAAACTGGTGAGGGAAATGAGGATTGTCTTCACCTATTTTGAGGGAAGTTTTGCAGAAGAGTTACTAATTTTCGAGTTCTGATGTGAAATAATGACGGAAGAACTAGATCCGACTGGTACGTGTTAGGGTGAAGGGAGGAAGGTAGATTTGACTCAGGAAAGAACCTTCTGAATGATAGCTTCTCACAAAGGCACGATCTGCCTTGGGAATTATTGAATTCCCTGTGTCTAGAAGCTCAAGCAGAAGCAGTTAGCATCTAATATGGGTATCATGCACGTAAGGGGATTCCTGCAGCAGGTGAAGCTTGGATGAGTTGACCTGGATGGTACCTTCCATCCATATCTAGGTACCTGTGATTCTGAGATTTGCTTAAAATCCCAAATGGGTGATTGGAGACATTTCATATTCCCTATAAATCTGAGCATGCATCAGAATAGGATGTTCATTAGAAAAAAAAAAAATGAAAAAGTATAAATTGGTTCTTATTGTTTAGTGTTCCCTATGGAAAAAAAAGGAAGTGTCAGAATAAAGTCTTTTTTGATCTCGGGTTTGGAGCACAGAGTTTTTCTGTTGTTTATTCATCACCCTTTTGTCAAATGTTTTCAAGTTGGAGATCACGACATGTTGAAAGGCTGTGGGGAATTCCAAACGGCTTAAAGAAATCAGAGCCCTCCCATTCTGAACAGAAATTTGATGTAAAGTGTATTAGTAGATTCTTTTCCTTCCACATTATCACCCCCAAATCTCAGTTTCTCCCAGTCACACATCTGCCAAAGCCCCCCTTTCCTTTTGATGCTCCCTCCTTTGTTTTCACCTCCTGTGTCCTTCTGGGTTTGGTGTCTGCCTCCCATGGCATATTTTCCTTCTGAGATGAAACAAAGGAAAGCTATTCCGTAGCTCTCTGCTTAATAAGAGAGACCAAACAAGCTCACTGAAGGGATAAAGGATAAGAACGTTGGAGAATTGCTGAGCTAGTCTCATTATCTCACTCCCTGTTTATCCTCAAACTTGCCAAAAATTGCCCAGGAACAGACTTCCTGCTCCATCGTTTAAAATGATCTCTCTTTCTTCTACTTTCTTGCCAAACTTATTTCATGATACAAGAGACTCTGAGACGGAAGAGGGCAGAGTAATAAGCCCAGGATGAATTTTATCCTTATTAAGTACCTTTCATTCCTCAGAATCCCCAAAGGCCTGACAATCTATATTTCATGCCCTCCCTACCTCACCGCAGAAAGCTGGACTCCATGCCGTAAAGGGAAAACACAGTAAGAGCAGAGGTAAACTCTCTTCGAGTCTGATCGCCACTTCCATTATGCATTAGCATTTCTATGACACACTGTATTGGTCGATGTTATATTACTCAGTCTAGACAGGAGGGAGAGGAGGTCTTCCTGTAAATGGTATTTCCACACATTTTCCTCTCTCTACTGACTTTCCTTCTTGGGTCCCCTTTTTGGGTCCTAAATTTTCCCTCTCACATAGAATTCTTCTTATTTAAAAAAAATTTTTTTTCTTAATGTTTTTATTTATTTTGAGACAGAGAGAGACAGAGCATGAACGGGGGAGGGGCAGAGAGAGAGGGAGACACAGAATCCGAAGCAGGCTCCAGGCTCTGAGCCATCAGCACAGAGCCCGATGCGGGGCTCGAACCCACAGACCGTGAGATCGTAACCTGAGCCGAAGTCGGACGCTCAACCGACTGAGCCACCCAGGCGCCCCGAATTCTTCTTATTTTTAAACCCATCAGAATCCATTTCAGGGAGAAGCTCTACGAGGAGGGCATCTTCTTCACAGAGCACAGAGCAACAGCCACGGAGCGAAAGTGTCCTTTTGGAGTTTGTCATTACGTAGAAACATGTTATGATGTCAAATATTAAATGTAAATAGCGCGTGACCCCTACCTTATAGGAAAAGATAACTCACCCTCCAAGCGAAGGAAAGAGAGACGCAGCGACTATACCAGTCTACCACTATCCATGGAAACACTGAAAGAGCTGATACATAAAGTGTGTGCTTAGCAGGTATCACCTGTTTTGCGTTTAATATCTCCCTTACTTCCCATAACAATCTTATGAGGCAACACTATATGATTCTCACCATGAAAGAAAAATGGCACTCAGTGAGAATAAGCAAGACACGCACATGCGAGGTCATGCCAATTCTTTAAGTGGAACCCACATTATTCTGGCTCCAGAGTCCACTTTCTGAACCACCAGTTTCTCTCCTACCTCAGGCATCTCTTCAAGGATGAACATGAGGACAGACACCCTTCTATTTGAGTGGCTCCTTCTAACTTCTTCCACCTCTACACAGAGTTAATGCAGCCTTTCCCCCATCTCTATACGGGGTCAATGCAGTGACGGTGGGGGTGAGCCCCCACGCACTTGGGCTTCTCCGTTCCTGGCTGACTCCTGGCCAGTGGAATCTCCCTTCGGGGATCACGATTTTTTCACCGCTCTTTCCAGTTCAAGTTCATCCTTCTCTATAGAGTCTGTGCTTGAACTTGGGGGGGAAGGCAGAGTGCAGCGCAGGCATTCGTTTCTCGCTGAAAGGGCAGCTGTCCACTGAGTTCACAGAGTAACTTGAGTAGGTGTGTTACTTAATACGCCACAAGAAAATGCCCACCCCGAGAGTCTAAAATTGTGGATTTCGGAGGCCTCCTGCTGCTGCTCGGCTGTCTTCCAAAGCCCCGCTGAATTGCTTCCTCTGCAAGCAGGACCTTCTGCTGGAGACGTTGGGGGAAATGTGGTTGTTGATCTGTGGCAAGAGGTGACGGGTGGCCGCTCTGCGACGGTGGGACGTTAAAATTGATCTGAAAATATTTTTTTCCAAAGGGTGAGTAGAGACTAGGTAAAGAAAGCAAGCCCTGATGTTCCTGCGCCTCTAGAGAAGGTGTGCTGGCTACCAACCAGCTTTCCACACTCAGAGACCTAAATCCTCTAAAGACTCCTTCTGGGAAGATCTTGGCATGGGGATACTGGCCATGCCTGAGCTGGGCCTTCGCTGAGGTTTGGTTCCCTGGGACCCTTCACCCCGTCATACCTCATCACCAGCATCAAGGAGGGGGCTCCGCCGAGAGCGTAACAGCTGCTTCTACGGAGGCGATTGCCTTTTCTCTCTTTTCTCGACAATAGCAAGCAAGTACCTCAAACGGTCTAAAACGTGACAACTTGGGGCCAAATTACCTTTGACCCAAGGCGCAGCAAACTTCGCCGAGTGACTTCTACAGCTCACCAAATGAAAATTCGTCACCATGGTGCAAGGTGGAAGGCAGCCCGCCAGCAGTGTGTTGCTTCCTGAGCTGGAAGAGCCCGAACAGTCATCTCCTCCTAGAGACAGCAGGGGGGGCATTTGTAGAAACGTTTTTCTGGAGAAGCGTGGGATGTTTTGATGGTACCTGATGGCAGGTATTCTCATCTCCGAGTTACAGATGAGGAAACCAAGGCCCAGGGTAACCCAGTGGATTAATTGCTGAGCCGAGACCAGATGGCTATGCTTTTGTTCTTTATTCAGGTGTCTGTTGTTTAGACCTTCGCGGAAATAGCTCTTCCTCGGGCCTAAGCTGTGTTGCGTTGTTACTGTTGCCATATATTCCCGGGGGGGTTGGGCAGCTGCTCCTGAGACCAGGCATTCACTGTGTAGGCTTCCTTTCTCAAGGATTTTTCTAGAGGACGGAGCCAGGCTCCACCTTCTGTCTTTGGAGTTGGCATCTGTTCGAACTACTAGGTCGCCGGGGAGGTTTGTCATTCTTTGGGGTTGCCCACCTTAGGATTTTCGGTGGAAGGCCATTGCGATGAACTCGCACAGAAGCCAAAACTGCTGTATCCTCGTTGTTTTCCAACTTTCCGTACAGCTAGGACCCAAACGTCCACCCAGGCTCCCGCGATCGGATGCACCGAGTGCAGACCTCGAACCTGGGATCCCTGCTGCCGTGAGTGCGGATGGCAAAGAAGATTGTGGCCGTGGTGGCAGCTCAGGCTAATCAAGACCCCTCGCCAGCAGGGGCGGCAATGGCAGAAGCAGCATCCGGGGCTCGGAGCTGGCAGCCCAAGGATGTGGGTTGCGGAGTGTAGCGGTCATAGGCTGCCACGATGCCCTCACCAGAGCAGTCCGGCGGTTTGATTCGGGGCATTCCTCCTGGTTGGAGGATTCAGCCTCCTGTGCTCTACGTTACTTTGCCATTCCCTGAGCTACTGAACAGCCTTTAATAAATTCTTCCCATAGAGTGGCTCTCTACCCGCTGCTTACAAGGAAAACCGCTGCCTTGAAACAATCGAAACAAACTCAGAATAGATAAGCGTCTCGATTTCTTAAAGTAACAAATCACCTTAGAGTATAAAACTGTACCCTAGTATAGCCCACAGCCCGTGGCACTCGATAAGGGTGCATCACGAATAAAACCACACGTATTTACAGCTCCATGCAAACATATCTGCATAGACTCATAAGCCTGTACATGTGTGAAAGTGTGTATGTGTGCCTATCTGAGTCCCCCAATGCAATATGTCACAGTTAGGACTGTGCAATATGCAATATTGCAAATGCAATTGCAATATTGCAATGCAATTTGCAATATTGCAATGCAATATGTCACAGTTAGGACTTTTAGCCCCAAAGCCAAACTTCAAATTCCCTTCTGTAGTTGTCAGACCACCCTCCTTCTCCCTATTCCATTGCTTTCTGTTCACTGCCTTTCTTTCCCGAAAGAATGTATTTGCTTTTTATCGGGCAGAACAGCATTCTCCTTCATTCGCATCCAATTTCAGCTGCGTTAATCACTGACACAAAATGAACTAAGACCAACGTGGGATACTCAGCCAACACCGGCCGCGGGGTGGCATTCATTTTGCAGCAGAAACGCGGAGCATGAAGCGAAATGTGAAGTTGTTCAAAGGGGTGTGTGCACCGTGTACCCTCGGGGACATGTGCCGTAACTGTTAGGAAGCCTACGGTTCTGAAATCCTGGTTCACAAAGCACACACACTTTTGTGCAACAAGAAATCCAATCAGGCAGAGGAAACTGAAGCAAACTTCCCTGGGGTCGCCCCTTAACCAGTGCTTTCCAAAGCTCTTAGCCAAAGCACGGAAATGTTTTCAAAGTTTGCTCCCCCTGCGGATAACATAATTGAATCACAATGACTGGGGGCTACACCGAGGCAGGTATTGCCATCTCTGATTTACAGATGAAGAAACCAAGGCCCAGGGTAACCCAGTGACTTAATTGCCGAGCTGCGACTAGAATCATGGGCTCCTGGTTCATTGTTCTTCCCCCGTTTCTTAACACTTCGTGGCTCTTCTTGCTTTTAGATGGTAATGTGTGGATCTCTCTCTCTATATATCTATGTTTGTATAGGCATATATTTACTTATATTATGCATGTATATATATTGTGTATTTTTATATATTTGTTAAAATATTTAACATACACGATATATATATAAAATATGTCATTAAAAGATTTACAGTCGAGGGAGAAGATGGAGAAATTGTCTGCATGTTCTTCTGAAAATAGTGAGTGACCAGCCTTCAGAAGAAACCAGCCATGAGGGGACCGGGAGGTGGAGGGGGGAGTTCGTCTTCGACATCTGCTTCCCTTTATAACTATTCTTGCGCCTCTTTCTTGAGGTAACTCCCATCCATCCTCTGTGGTTCAGTGTAAACATCCCTTCTTCTGGGAAGCCTCCTTTGATCCCCCTGTCTAGGTCAAGGTCTTTTTATTATGTGTATTCTTTTCTCACTTTGTCATTCATTATACATGAGTTGGTGTGACTGCTTTTATCTTTTTGTTTTGTTTTGTTTTTTTAAAATTTTTATTTTTTGAGAAAGAGAGAGAGCACAAGGGGGGAAGGTGCAGAGGGAGAGAATCTTAAGCAGGCTCCACACACAGCACAGAGCCCCACGTGGGGCTCCATCTCATGACCGTGAGATCGTGATCTGAGCCGAAATCAAGAGTCCGATGATGCTTGCGGGGCTCCTGGGCGGCTCAGTCGGTTAAGCGTCCGACTTCGGCTCAGGTCATGATCTCGCGGTTTGTGAGCTTGAGCCCCGCGTCGGGCTCTGTGTTGACTGCTCTGAGCCTGGAGCCTGCTTCGGGTTCTGTGTCTCCTCCTCTCTCTATCCCTCCCCTGCTCATGTTCTGTCTCTCTCTGTCTCTCAGTAATAAATAAACGTTAAAAAAATTAAAAAAAAAAAAAAAGAGTCCAATGCTTAACTAACTGAGCCACCCAGGTGCCCCATTGTGACTACTTTTAATACCTGTTTTTTGCACATCAGCACATCCCTAGAACCTAGCCCGTGCCTGGCACAGAGAAGGTGCTTACTAATCTTTGCAGAAGGAGGGCATAAAAACACAAGGAGAGGCATTAATCAACAGGAGGTGGGGCTCCTCATCAGGGACAGGGTGGTAGATAAGATGGGCTCTGCAGTCAGAATACCTGTGTTTGAATTCCGGCTCTGAGATTTCCCGGCCAGGTGACTAAACACGTTGCTCGGGCCCTCTGTTCTTCGGTGGCCTCATCACTAAAATGTTGATAATGCAGTTACCTGTCTCACCGAGCTATTTGAGAATTAGTTGAGTTTATATATGTAAAGTACTCAAGATACTGCCTGTTACATAACAAATGCTTAATAAATATTAACAGTGACTTTTTTTTTTTTAACTAGGTGGAAAGAACGAGTGTGGGTGGAAACAGGTGTGCTGGTTCAACGGTGGGAAATTGAAGAAGATCCAATGTGATGATTTCTCTCTTCTGGGCAAGTTACAAGTTGAGAATGAGAGGCAGGTCACGTGGCAGGGATCAGAAGTGGTACAGGCTGATTCGCTGCATAGAAACCCTGCCTACAGCAGTCCCATCGCGCAGGCCGCCTCTCCCCACTTTCCCGGGACCTGGCAGAGCCAGCTTTGCCTCCCCACAGGGTGAGCAATCAGAGTCATTTTGCTAATGCTACTTCAAGAACGGAAAGGTCAAAAGCCTCGTGCATGGAGCACCTCAGAGCACTGATCTAATCGGTAATACCAAAGCCTGAGAATTGAATGAGAATACGGAGCACTCCAGATCCGCAAGTAAGAAATAGTTTTTGTGTTCTGGAAGAATCTGGCCCCTTCGCAGTAGTTCTTCGTTTCTTGAAGGGTTTAGATTTTCTTGTATCCTTAGGGTGATCGCTCTGTTTCCTTAATGTGTGCAACTGCGGACATCCGCCCGTTGGGGCAGGCGAGCTAACCTGTCAGTGGGTAATGGATGTTTTCCTATTGCTCTGCTGAAGAGCATTAACTTAAGCCTTCACTTCAGCTCCGCAGATAGTTGAGACAACAGATGGCCTTTCTTGCAATTCTGAGGGAATTGCTGCATTAGGAGGTTCAGAAGAGTGGCTTCTATTTGTTGGTGGCTTAAAATAGACAAGGCGAATAAAGAACCATTATTGTTATGTATGCAGGGAGTGCAGTGGCTGGTGAGGGCTGGAGCTGGAGGGAAGGAGAGAAATCTTGGTCCAGTCGCCTTCTTGACCTTGCAGGATGCAGTAAATTTCAGCTACAGAGTAGAAGAGGGAAGCCAAGAGTCGTTCTGAAGAGGTCGAGTTCTATCTATAATATTTGCAGATGTTGAATATCCTTTTTGGGGACAGGACTGCCATCTTTTTTTTTTTTATGTTTGTTTATTTATTATTGAGAGACAGAGAGACACAGAACGGGAGCCAGGGAGGGGTCAAGAGAGGGGGAGACACAGAATCCGAAGCCGGCTCCAGGCTCTGAGCTGTCAGCACAGAGCCTGACGTGGGACTCGAACTCACGAACTGGGAGATCATGACCTGAGCCGAAGTCGGTCGCCCAACCGACTGAGTCACCCAGGTGCCCCAAGAACTGCCATCTTAAACAAGCATAACTAGAAGATGGACAATGCAAATCCGTTTTCCAGACTTACGCATTTGCGTAATTAATTGCGTAATGAATTGATTCCATCAATTAAAAAAATTACAATCAAACTCTGGAACTTGTGCACTTTTTTCAGTGACAGTTTGGAGGCACATGGACAGGCTTGACATCACTTATCCTGCTTTCTGAGATTTGTATGACAAAGGGCCTTCCATCTTGAAGCAAACAAAATCATACCACCTTCAATATACATGTACTTTGCTCCTGTTCACCCATGGCATTCTGACATTCACCATAATAAGAAGTATTCGGCTTCACATAAGACTAGATTATTTGATGAACTCATGGGATTTTTAGCAGTGAATCTGACTAACTGAAAATAGTCATTGTTCAGAGCTATGAGGCCCACAAAAAAAGAATCAACAGCCTGGTTGGAAGCTTCCTATTTATATCTCATAGTAAAAACCTTGTTGCCATCTTGACATTATAATTTAGGGGCTTCTCAGATGGCATGTTGCAGGATGGCCTCGAGCAAAATGCACCCATTGACTGGATGGGATTTGATATTTGTAATGCTCTCAGAAAAGACAGTGTTCCATGTATGAGACATTAAAGAGACAGATTCTAACATAAATGAGCTCTACTGCATGTGGGTAGAGCATTTTCTAATTCCAAGGGCAAGAAATGCAGACTCCATAATATCTGCATTTCATCCAGGCACACCACCCCTACTCAGGTGGCAGAGAATTATTCTACAATCTGCTTGAGGATCAAGGATGCAAAGTGTAAATGCTTTCAGCAGATGCTTTGAATCTTGAAGGCATATGTTGTTCATACTTCTTTAAAAGAAATCTCCAAAACTGCTGTAGGAGTTCAAATCATCTGAAATTTGGGAACTTTGGTTGCTTTTTTCAGATGAAAGCAAAACCGAGACTTGGGTCATAAAAAGACAGTCCAGAGCAAGGTGGTCAGCAGTTTATTCAATAGAAGGTTAATTCATTTAACATGAATGCAAGGTGAGCATAATGGGCTATAGATGCTAAGAAGGAACATCAACTCCATGTGCAGTATCTTGGCAATTGGCAAAGTGACATTCCATGGTATTCTCCAACAAAGAATGAAGTCTTCTTCATGTGATAGCACCCCCAGCCATGTTGCTAGAAGGTTAAGGTGTATGTGCTCTTTGACTTTGTACCCAGACTGTGGTAGGCACCCTGATAAGCACTCAGGGATAAAAAAGCAAAACAAAACAAACACAAAAAACCAAAAAACCTCATGGGATCAGAGCCTCCCCGAATTATTCCCATTATAACAGCCTGGACATGAGGAATTACAATGCATTCCTTCACCCAGTCTCCGAAGACTTAAAGTTTCATAAGGGGAAGCCCGTGGTCATTTCCTTTAGATTTCATTCTTGTATTCATTCTCCTGAAATCTTGAGATACACCTTTTGCTCTAACAGGGGAAATGGAAAGATTTGAATATCTTTATTAAACAAGGTATGTCAGTTAAGGGTTTTGTTTTTGTTTTTGTTTTTGGTTTTTTGGTTACACAGGAAGACATTCAGCTAACTGAGCTGAGAAGGGAACTTAATGGAAAGATTTGGGGGAAGCTCAATGAATTGCAGACAAATGTAAACCAAGACTCAGAAAGGACCAGAACTGAGAAGTTTCAGGGACCTCAACAGCAGGAGTGAACACAGCACATGAGCAGGGCACCTTCAGTAGGATGGATTGTGTTGTCCAACACTTGAACACTTACTTGCAAAAATGAAAAGGGAGATGTTCCCTGAACATTGCAGGCCAAATTATAGAAGTTTTGTTGTTGTTTGCTGTTTTTTTTGTTCTGTTTTGTTTTCTAGAAGTTGTGGTGTGAGATCACCTTGATTCAGTCCTTCAGGTTCACACTTCATTAACGATGGCTGGCAGCCTGAAGCTTGATGTGAATGGAGAGTTAGGAGAGAATATTGTCTTCCATTATCATTCAAATGGACTGAACAGGAAACCCAGGTCTTGGCCCCAATCTCTGTTTAAACATGAAATCAAGGCTAGAACGTTTAAAAACATCTACGGCTGGAACTGTTTCTTTGTATCTTGGAGCTCCCTTCTGGGAAATCTGCCTGCCCCTTTCATAACCTGCTTCCATGTAGGAGGACCCTTGGGCACACTCCTTAGTTCTGCTTGACTCCTGGACGTCTAGGCCTATTGGGTCTTTGAGAGAGCCCAACACAGGGTAATCCTCTTCCCCAGCAAGTTGTGAGCCAATTGAGAAATGAAAGTAGACAGCAAATGAAAGCAAAGGCGCCTTCCTGTTTAACGATAAAATTGATCTAAGAGACTGTGGCTTAAATCTAGGGGAGAGAGGCTGAGGTCTTCTCAATAGTGAGCACCAGAATCACAGATTTACCAGTCTCAGTTTCATGCAGCATCTAATCACATCGGGCTTCTTCTCCAAATAAGTCCCTCTTTATTTGGGGGAAAGGCCAATTGCACCTGTTAAAAAAACCAAAAAACAAAAAAAACCCACCTCAAGAAGGAACAGAGGAGAATGTATGCTGCCTAAAGGCATCTTGTTCCAAAGAGGAAGGTTAAGGATGGAAACACATCCACCGGAGAAGTCACTGCACTTTTCCTGGGAAGGAGTTATTAAAAGGGTAGGGAATGACCTATTGATGGGCATCGCCAAGTGGAGGCTAAATTTCATCCCCCTCCAACAAGACCCTAGAACAGTCTAGAGAGAGAGAGAATCCTCTCGTCTCCCGAAAGCCTAACTTCACCAGTTTCCTTCTTGAGGGTACACCTTATGTTGTGATGATCAACATGAGGAATGTCTTTCAAGACTGTGGCTACTTAGAACAGTGTGCCCTTAATGTACAACTTCCATCCTAGAGACATAAAACCTAGAGTAGGAACGGTGTCTTGTTTTGATTTGCTGTTTTTATCATTTTTCGAGTTGCAAGGGTATCCAGTGGACATATTTCTTACTTCACCCATTTTTCTGTTCTTCATCTGCCTACCTGCATCCACTTCCCAAGCAATCAACACCATTATCTGCCTATAAAGGATTCTTTAATATGTTTCTAATGTATTACTTTTTTGCTTTTTAAAAACAGCCTAATGAGATACAATTGACATCATGACCTAATGTTCATCATGACATAATGTATAAAGTGAACAATCAGATCAGTTCTGACAACGTATGTACCTATGAAACCGTCACCACGATCATGATAGTGTGCATCACCTGAAGGATGCAAAACCAGTATTCCTCATACATCTTTGTAATCCCTCCCTCCTACCCTTTCTATCCCCTGCTCCAGGAAATCACTGATCTGCTTTCCGTTGCTATGGATGTGTTGCCATCAGACTGTTTTGTTAGCTTCTTTCACTCTGCAAAATTATTTTGAGGCTCATCTATGTTGCTGCGTATACCAATGGTTCATCTTTTACGTTGCTGACTAGTATTCCGTGGGATGGATATGTAAGTATCTCCTACTTTTCAAAGGTTCCCATTCTGTCCCTTCACTTTTATGAAAGACCTACTTTTCTACCCGTTTTTGCTAACTGAAAGAAACCTGAAGAGAACTTTTGCTTTTACGAAAAAAGGAGAAAAGCAAAAATTGCATTCTGTGTTTGTTTTGCAATGAGCTGTTACAGAGGCAATGCACACCCTGATCAGCTAGAGGGGCCCGGCAACTACACTCAGTGTCTCAGCATCAAGCCACCAGAGCTTTGAACTGTGCCTGTGAGCATCTGTGCTTTATCTTGATTATTGTGTGCATCCGTTAGCAAGATGTGTCCTAAGGTATCAGAAAAGCGTAAGAGAAGTTATTTTGGGGTCTGGGAAAACTCAAAAATGTTTCCCTATAAATGAATGGTAATTGCTTCTTCCCTTTACTCCATTTTGGCATGTGAAACAATCCGTAGGAATGCTCTACTCTCGGATAGCAAGGGAAACCTGCACCACAATATGTTTATCCATTTACCTGTTGATGGACATTTGGCTTTCACAAATGAAGGAGCTACAAACATTCAAGTACAGGTCCTTGCACACGCGTATGCTTTCTTTTCTCTTGAGTAAATACCCAGGAGTAGAATAGCTAGATCATATGGTGGGTTTATGTTTAAGTTTTTAAGAAACTGCCAAACTATTTTCCAAAGTGGTTCTAACATTTTACATTCTCACCAACAATGCATGAGGGTTCTCATTCCTACCTATCTTTCTCAACCCTGGATATAGTCAGCCTTTTTAATTTTAGCTATTGTAATTGGTGTAACTGGGTATCTCATGGTTTTATTTTGCATTCCCTAAGGAAAAGTGCTCATTTGCCATTCCTATATCATCCGTTCACCTCTTGTTCCCATCTCTGAACCAGGTTTTAAGGTGGGTTATTTGTGTTTATTATTGTCCTGAGGGTTTAAAAATATATTCTGGACACAAGTCCTTTACAAGATACAAATATTTCCTCTCAGTCTGTGGCTTGTACTTTCATGCTCTGAGCAATGCCTTTCTTTCCTTTTTTTTAATATAATTGATTGTCAAGTTGGTTTCCATACAACACTCAGTGCTCATCCCAACAAGTGCCCTCCTCAATGCCCATCACCCACTTTCCCCTTTCCCCCACCCCCCCATCAACCTTCAGTTTGTTCTCAGTCCTTGAGAGTCTCTTATGGTTTGCCTCCCTCCCTCTCTGAGACTTTTTTTCCCCCTTCCCCTCCCTCATGGTCTTCTGTTAAGTTTCTCAAGATCCACATAGGAGTGAAAACATATGGTATCTGTCTTTCTCTGCCTGACTTATTTCACTTAGCATAACACTCTCCAGTTCCATCCACATTGCTACAAATGGCCAGATTTCATTTTTACTCATTGCCAAGTAGTATTCCATTGTATATATAAACCACATCTTCTTTATCCATTCATCAGTTGATGGACATTTAGGCTCTTTCCATAATTTGGCTATTGTTGAGAGTGCTGCTATAAACATTGGGGTACAAGTGCCCCTATGCATCAGCACTCCTGTATCCCTTGGGTAAATTCCTAGCGGTGCTACTGCTGGGTCATAGGGTAGGTCTATTTTTAATTTTTTGAGGAACCTCCACACTGTTTTCCAGAGCGGCTGCACCAGTGTGCATTCCCACCAACAGTGCAAGAGGGTTCCCGTTTCTCCACATCCTTGTCAACATCTATAGTCTCCTGATTTGTTCATGAGCAATGATTTTCAAAGAGTAAAAGTTTTTAATACTGAAACTTTAATGATTCATCACTCCCAATTTTTTCTTCTCCACATCATGTGTTTGATGTTGTGTCTAAAATATCTTTGCCTGTGGTTTATACTTTCATAGTTTTAGGTTTACTTGAAGTCTATAATCTATTTTGAGTTAATTTTTACATGGTTCTAGGTATAAATTCAAGTTATTGTTGTTGATTTTGTGTATGCCCTCCAGCATCGTTCTTTGAAAAAAATGATTCTTTCTCCACTAAATTGCCTTTGTTGAATATTACTTGTCTGTATGTGTTTTGTTCAAATACCCATCAGTTGTTATATGTGTGATCTATTTTTGTACTTTCTATTCTGTTCCATTGACCTATTTGTCTATACCTATATTAATGCCTCAGTGTCCTGATTACTTTAACTATCATGTGTATAAAGACTTTATAGTAAGTCTCTATAACATAGTAGTGTAAGTCCTTCAACATTGTTCTTTTTCAACGATGTTTTGGTTATTCTAGGTTATTTGCATTTCCATATGAACTTTAGAATTGATTTTCTAATTTCTATTCCCCAAAAGCTTGCTAGAACTTTGTTATTGCATTGAATCCACAGGTACATTTGCCATCTTAATAATATTTTTAAATTAAATTAATTTTTTTTTGAGAGAGAGACAGAGAGAGACAGAGTGAGAGCAAGTGAGGGGCAGAGAGAGAAAGAGACACAGAATCTGAAGCAGGCTCCAGGCTCTGAGCTGTCAGCACAGAGCCCGACACGGGGCTCGAACCCATGAACTATGAGATCATGACCTGAGCTGAAGTCGGACACTGAACTGACTGAGCCACCCAGGCGCCCCACCATCTTAATCATATTAAACCTTGGGGCACATGGATGGCTTGGTCAGTTAAGCATCCAACCCTTGATTTCAGCTCAGGTCATGATCTCACAGGTTTATGGGATCAAGCCCCACATTGGGCTCTGTGCTGACAGTGGTAGAGTCTGTTTGGCTCTCTGCACCTCCATCCCTCTCTCTCTCTTTCTCTCTCTCACTCAAAACAAACAAACAAACATTTTTAAAAGATGATATTGAACCTTAAGGCCCATGACAAACATATATCTCTCTATCTCTTTAGGTCACAATTCATTTCCCTCAGAAATATTTTGTAGTTTTCAGTGTACGAGGCTTGCTAATCTTTTGCCAGATTTATCCCTAAGTATCTTATGTTCTTCATGCTATTATAAATAATATTTTTAAATTTCAATTTCAAATGGCTGACTTATAGAAATACAATTGATTTTGCTATTGATCTTTTACCCTTCAAATGTGCTAAATTTGCTTATTCAAGGAGTTTTTTGCAGATGTCACCAGGTTTTCTGCAGAGACAGTCATGCACTCTACAAAGAAAAACATTTTTGCTTCTTCTGCTCCAAGATGAATGCCATTTTGCGTGCCTTACTGCTCTGCCTAAGCCACCAGTGCAATGTTGAATAGGAGTATGAGAAAGTACATCTTTTTCTTCTTCCGGAACTTAAGGGGAAAGCATTAAGTCTTTCACCATTAAGTATTGTGTTGGCTCTAGGTTTTTCTTAGATGTTCTTTATTAGATTGAGCAGAAATTCCCTTCTTAGTTTGCTGAGTGCTTTTACCAGGAATGCACATTGGATTTGGTCAAATGCTATTTTTGCATGTATTCAGATGATGTGGTTTTTCTTTTTTTTAGTGTGCCCGTGTGATTAATTACCTGGGCTGATTTCAGTGTCAAACTAAACTTGCATTCTTAGGATAAACCTCACTTGGTCATAATGTATTATTCCTTTCGTATATTCTTGGATTTGATCTCCCAAAATTTAGTTTCAAAACGAGGTGATAATTATCTATGTTCATGAGGAATACTGATCTGTACTTTTCTTATTTTGTAACGTTTTTGTTTGGTTGGGGAATCAAGGTAATAGTGGGCTTACAGAATAAGATGGGAAGTATTTCCTTCCCTTCAATTTTCTGTAAGAGGTTGTGTAGAATTAGGATTACTTATTCCCTAAATATCTGGTGGAATTCATTAGTAATGCCATCTAAACTCAGAATTTTTTTCTAAGTTTTCTTTCTAAGCATAGAGGGTTTTTAACTATAAATTCAATTTTTTAAAATAGATATAGTGCTAAGCAGGCTATATATTTCTTCTTTGGTGAGCTTCAGTAGTTTGTGTCTTTCAAGGAATTTATCCATTTCATCTGTGTTGTTGAAGTTCTTGAAATAGAGTTGTTGAATACATTCCCATTATCCCATTATCCAAATCTATAATAGGCTTTCATTTCTGCCTTCCTAGCCCTTATGGTATTGTTTTCATCCATTTTACTTATACATAGGTCATAAACCCAATAGTACATTACTATAATTTTCATTTAAATAGTAAAGTGTTTTAAAAAGAAATTTAAATAATAACATAATAAATCTCATGTATTTTTCTTTAGTTTCTTCATTCTTTTGAGTAGATCCACATTTTCATCTGGTAACATTTTCCTTCTACTTGAAGGATTTCCTTTAACATTTCTTGCACTGGGGTGCTGCTGGTGATACATCCTTTCAGCTTTTGTATGATTGAAAAGGTATTTCATTGAGTGTAGAATTCTGGGTTGATAGTCATTTTTCCTGTAGTATTTTAAGCATGTTGCCTCACTGGCTTCTCATTTGCATAGTTTCAGTTGATGGATTTGCGATCTACCTTATTTTGTTTGTATGTAACACGTGGCTTTTTTCTACCTGCTTGTAAGCTTTTCTATTTACCACTGCTTTTGAAAAGTTTGATTATTGTATGTCTCGGTACAGTCTTATGTTTCTTGTGCTTGGAATTCATTGGGATGTTTGGATGACTTTTGTGGGAAGATATTTTGAGACAATGCCAGTATTGTTTCCTAATTAAACCTCTACACATGGGCCTTGACATCCATGGGTGGCTCGAGCTGAATCCCATAGAAGTTGGTCTTAACACATAGTCCATTTTATTTTCCAAAGGCATCAGCTATCCTATGGAAGATTAGTTCTGGCAGTAACTGCTCTAATCTCCACTGAAGATCAATATCAGAAGAAAAACCATATCTTAAAGAAGTAGTTCTACTCATTTAACCATCCATCCATCCATCCATATGTACATACTAGTTCCATTCATCCAGTGAATATTTATAACACTTTTATATGTGACAGGCAGTGGAAACACAAAAATCATGAGACAGTGCTGACATCTAATAATGTCTGGCTTTGGCAGGGGAAAATAATGTCAACAACAATTTACAGTTCGGTGTGATTGCAACAATGTATTATAATGTGGGTAGGTATAAAATATATGAAGTTTCAAAGGCATATAAACTTTATTAGCCTATAAAGGAAGGTTTCCTAGAGAGGTAATATTGGAGCTTGGCTCTTTAAGGTGAGTAGAAGCTTGGGAGATATTTGATGAGAGTGAGAATAAGCAGAACGTCCCAGTTAGAAGAAGCAGCATGGGATAATGCAGGGTAAAAGGACGTAGAAGTAGTTCCTGGTCTGCAGGAGGGGGAGAGTAGGGAGGGAGGAAAGGAGACTGGTGGTAGGGCAGGAGGAAGACACTGGAAGAACTGAGGTGAGGCCAAGCTGGTGGGGAGAAGAATTGCTTTGATCATGCTAAAGAGTGTGGTTCTTACTCACCAGGGTTCCCTCTAAAAATACGCATTCCTGGGTCCTGTCCTAAAGCTATTAAATTAGAACCCCCACAGCAGATCTGGGAATCTGTATCTTAAGAAACACTGAAGGTTTGGGAGTTAACTGCTATAAGTCAAAGGGTGCTACTTAATGCTTTAAAACAGAGTACAGTAATCATGTTGGTGTCTCAGAAAGATCACTGCAGGACTCATGGAGGATGACTCCAAAAGCAGAGCAGGTGGACACAAACATGCGGAGCACAGTCACAGCACTTTGCCACTTATTTGCAATACGCAGAGTGCTAAGCCCTAGCTTTGCTGGAGCTGATCCTGGCCGAATGTAAGGAATTTGTGGAGACGACTTGATCGAAACCGCCCCCGTTGTCTCTTGCCTCTGATTAAGTCAGGCTGAAAAGATGATCTGGGCATGAAGATGCTCGAGAGTGGGCTGTTAGAAGACACTGGCCAACAAGGCTTGCCAAATGTCCCTTTGTTGACTCTGTGTATTGCTCGATGTTCACTAGTAAGAGCTGTGGTGGATGCAGTGGATTAGCACTCAACATCTGCTTCACTCTTTCTCGCGTGATGGCTTTCAAACCTCTCCTCCAACTCAATCCACAGTGAGAAAATCATCGTATGTGCTGTCCAGCGCCCGCAAATGCATGTGTTGCACAAACCAATACTCAACCTCACTGAGTTGATGCCCTCCACGATTTCTATTCTGCTCTATTTCATTTCTTCCAGGGCTTTTATGATTAACGAACGATGGGTCCTTAGCCCCCATGTGAAGCCAACTGTTGTAACGTGATTTCCTATATAACAGAGGCTGGAAGGCAAAAGACATTTTACTGCTCACTGCGGCTAGAATTCCAGATATTTCTAGGCTCTACAAACCAAATGCTTTCATAGTGCTCTTGTTACTTCTGCTGGGCAAGCACGTCACGGAAGTGGTTTGTCCTTCTTGCACTGCCAGCAGAGGTTTTGTCGTGAGCATAGGCATCTTTCACAGGTACCAAGAAGAAAGACAAGGGGGCCTGTTTTTGCTGGTGACATTTGTATCAGGCACAGAATGGTTCTTGGGTCTGTAGCATTTATGACTTCGTAAGCATAATCAGAAAAGTTTCTGATTGCAGTGGCTTCAAGACCAAGGCCTGAAGAGTCCTGATCTTAGAGTGGTGGCTGTTGCTTTGGGTACCCAGTACTATGGGGTGCTTGGGGAGAGGAGAGGAAGGTTACCAAAAACTCCCTCCAAAGACTTTCTGTCTACCCTTCCAATGATTCTATGTGCCTTAAAACAAAACAAAACAAAACAAACGAAACAAAAACGACCAAGCAAAACAACCTGCAGTAAATCTCTACCTGTCTCAATTATCTAGAGGAGATTCTATTCTCTGCCAGGGACCTTGGACACCGAGTAATCAGTCTACTGAAGTACGAATGAAATACTAAGACATGGGTGCTCAGGACTTTCCTAAGCTTTCACCCATCAAAAATGATCTGAGTCCAGTCACAAAATGAAAGAGAGACAGCTGTATCTAACATCATGAGTCAATCTTAGACACACAAGGTTGAACAAAAGTAGCAAAACATACAAGTGTGTGGTTCTGTTGATATAAAGTTGAGAACATAGGCAAATGGGGCCATATTGCTCCTAGATCCATCTATACTTAGGGGCTAGATCAATAAAGAAAAGATGTTCACCATAAAAGTGGGGAGAGTGGGCATGTGATTGGTAAGGGTCATGGAGAGACGTCTCGGATGCTGGCTATGTTCTATTTTTGACCCAAATGGTGATTTCACAGGTGTTTGGTTTGTGTACTTTCCTGTATGTGCGCTGCATCTTATCTTCTCTCACTCACACAAAGGATGAACATCTGAATAAACAAAAATTTTAATAGGGATTTACACACCTTCAGGGTTAAAAAATAATTGATGATCATCCAAGCCATCTACTCATTTGATGCTTGAATCTCCCTAAGACCTCTTCTGTCCTCTGCTTGACCTCTTCTGAAGAGCTAGACTTGGGTAGATGGTACTCATGAGAGCAGTAACACAACCAGGCAAGTAACAGGGGAGCCCCCTAGCTTTGTTGTCATGTAATTGTGGTTGTCCACCCTCTTCCTTCAATTCCCAACTGCCAGGTCACTGCAGATCATATTGAAAGACCTTGGAATGCTCAGCAAATCTCACAGTGAACCTTTGCACCCTCAGGACATAACTTGCTTCTCCCGGATCCTTAGGTGTCGTAACTTCTTTTATTCAGCAGGGGATACCCATTTTTATTAGGATTTGTTATCCACTTGTTATCCATCCAACAAATATCCATTGTTATTTGGTATTGCTGACAAGAGGCGAGTAAGACAGCAATTACCAATCCAATTAAAGAGAAAGGGATACAAAACCTATGCGTTACCTTGAAGTCTGTATTGCTTTCTTTTTCAAATGAGCTACTGAGTTTGGGAAGGGGTTTTGGGAGAGCAGAAATGAAGGATGAGACAGAAAGAATACTCCACTCTGAATATAG
Source organism: Acinonyx jubatus (assembly GCF_027475565.1). Taxonomy (NCBI): domain Eukaryota; kingdom Metazoa; phylum Chordata; class Mammalia; order Carnivora; family Felidae; genus Acinonyx; species Acinonyx jubatus. Next base: position 88,998,794 of record NC_069387.1, on the reverse strand, counting down.
TCTCATTTTCTATTTTCGGACTCTACAGGATGACCTGGTGAATTGAGCAGGTAAGAGACAAGTGGCCTGGACCTAAATGATCATCCACTGGAGGGAAAGATACAACAGAAAGGTTTTCACTGCTCCGGTCTTCAGAGAGAGATGCAATTTATTTGGGGGGGGGGGGGGCGGGGAACCAATGTTGTCAGGATTAAAGATTAATGCCCTAAATCTTTTCAAGCAAAAGTTGTTATGTCGGCTTTAAATAATACATTCCTTTTACAAGTTCAACTTTTTGTTTTTAAGGAAACATAACCTTTGCAAGAGAATTTTTCCAAAAGTTGTTCACCTTTTCCTCCTGCCTCACAATAATTTAAAGATTTTTCTGTTGATTAGAGTTTCCTTAATAAATGGGCATGATACATAAGGATAATATGTCTTTTGTTTGTCCATCAAATATCTGCTAAATGAGTAACAATGAACAAATGAAAAAAAAATATTATGGAAGAATAAATAACCACTTGGAACCAGGTAGTTCTTTTTGATATATACAAAGGTTACACATTTTCATGAGAATGACTTCTGACTTCTGAATTACAGGTAATGATTCTGTTATAACAAAAGACAAAACGAAGTAAAGCTGCCTCTCTCCTCTATGCAGGCAAAAGAAAGTTGAAAAATGAAACAATTATCTGGATAATTCAGACAAAAAATCAACTATTGAGGGAAAGGAGGCCCTTTTTTCCTGGCCCAAATTAATTTGAGCCATCCAATAACATGACCCGCTAGAGTGGAATTTGGCATTAAAGAGGCTTGTCTTGGCTCCTGTCCAGCAGGGTTTAGTTACTGAATTCCTTAAAGGACATTGTTCAAACATGGTCTCCCATGTAACTGGGTTCCAAAGCATGAGCTGCAAGAACCTTGACATCACCAGGCGACTCCAGGGTATTACTCCCTTGGATCGAATTATCCAGAAAATCACTCTCATTCCAGTTCACCTTTCTGCCTTAGACAAAAGTTAAGTGTATTGCCCCAAATCTGCTACATAATAATTACATGCGAAAGCTTTGCCTGCCAAGTCTGTTCATAAATATGATCTCAGTTCCTAGACTGCATAGATAGAAACCAATGGGCAAAGGGTGACGGCTATTTGGTAACCCCTCTCTCACTACCTTGATCTTCCACATTTCCATTCCTCTGAATGCACATTTGATTAGTGAAATAATTGCGTCGATTTCATGAAGGGTAGAAATCACGGCACTTGAACTGCCTACTATTCTAACGTGTCTTGCACGACTCTTAATTTGTTCCCTGAACCCTCGCTTACCAACTGGAGAAAACACAGGGCGGTCTTGCTGAGAGTAACCAAGTTGCAGAAATCGCAACTGTGGCCTTTTGCTTGCTTTCCTAGGGTTTGCACAGCTTTGCTGGCCACGTCTGAGCAAGGTTTTTTTGTAAAATGACCTGGGGTTAGGCATTCTGCCCATGTGCACACCTGGCAGATCGAATCCTCCTATCCTTGGGAACTCGGATCCATGCTGAGTTCCCATTTTCTCTGACTGCAAAACAGACAGGGACCAGCTGGTGAGTGCTGACACGGCTCACACTACTGGCGAGAACACTACTTCAGTGTTCTGCGTTTGCTCATTATTTATCAATGGGGAGATATTTCTCCGGAGAAAAGCATGTCCTTTGTCTTCTGACGGAAAGTCCATTCTTCCAATGGGAGATGACCTAGAGAGGAAAAACTGATAATTCATTTCCCATGTGGAAGTTTTCATTTTAAAGGTTTGAGTTCAAATAAAAGAAGTGAATTGTGGGCCTAGAAAGATCAGATACCTAACTTTTTGCCAAAGCGATGTGATTTCTAATAGCTGGTCATGCCATCTCTCATCAAGCAGGCTGCTTTTATCACCAAGCACATATTATTGTTATAAGTACCATTAACTAATCGAATGTAACTTCACACCGGAAATAGTTACTCACATCGTCAGCCTCAAGGCAGCAAATAATTCAGCGCTGTGCTTGAAGTGTTCATGTAGACAAAGCACTTTCCTACATGACCCCATGGGCCTCTCCTGAGCCTGGGGAATGTGGGGGATAGAAAAGTGGGGAATCAGGCACTTAGCTAATAAAGCGGTGAGGAGGATCTTTTAATACCGGCCCTTTCCTTTTCGATCTTCCACAAACTTTCCATTCTTAGGTGGGATAACATTTTAAACATGTAAAAAAAAAAAAAAAAAAAAAGGATTTTTTTTATCCTTTACCTGAAATTAAAAACTCTCAAGATCTTATTCTTTCCTCCTCTTCTTTTTCTTCTTTCCCTCCCCTACTCTGTCTCCTTTTCTTCTTTTCTTTTCTTGTTCTTGGTCTTGCTAGATCGAATATCAGAGTCCCTTTGCTCTTTGAATTATTCATGCTACTCTGATTAACATTGTATTCATATTCATCCAAAGAAGCTTATTGCGCTTAAGTTTTCCAACCATGAAACTAATGGAGCATAATGGAAATGTAACGGATACTTAGCTATTGTCCTGAAAATAGGTCTCATTACAATTATAAGTAAGAGATATTAAAAATAACCGTAAAGCGGGAGGCATATTTATGCTCTTCTGAAGAAGAATAGACTTATTTATAGGTGGGGAGACATTCCGTAAGATAAGCGGAAATTAATCACATTGCTGAAGTTTTCAAAGAGGTTAGAGTCCAAATTAAATATAGAAGGGCAAACCAGTTTCTTCCTCTTGCGTGTTTTAATGAAGACTAGAGAGGCTGGAGAAATATTTATATTCTTTTATTCATATTTTCAGGATTGCCTCATGTCTCGATTCTTTTTCAAATCACTCATTTAAGTGAGGGTACTTCAAAGCGAGTATGGGTATTGTCAACTCCTCGTATCTTAAAAAAAAAAAAAAGAAAAAGAAAAAAAAGGGGAGATTTAATGGGGCTGGAAATTTAAAAACAACAGATGTACTCAAAGCGTGATTACTGCCATGAGTAAGACATAACGGGGGAGTTTCACTACTTTCCGTAGCTTTGGTTGACGGCTGATTGTATCGTAGAGAAACTGGAGCCCCAGAGTAGCGCTAAGACCATCTCTAGGAAACTGCTGATTTCCCTTGGAGTGCAACAGATAAGGAGCTGTTTCTCTCTAAACATAGCTATCTAACTGCTTTGTGGTTAACAAGAGACCCTGCAAAGAATGATGGGTAATGCATTTAAGGATGAACATCAAAATGTGCCCTGTGGTGAGAGAGGACATTGTGCTCCCAAATGCCAGCTGTATCACGCTGATGGAGTTCAAGGGTACAGGGGGACTTCGAGTCCTCCACCAATGGATGGACGTGGAGAAGTGAGCCGGACTCCAGAATCCAAGGTCAGAAAGAGACTCCCAACAGCACAAGTGTGCTGAAGTCAGATCTCTTCCCTTCTGGCCCCAGATTTTTTTTTTTTTTTTTTTTTCCTCTCCGCAGAGCTACATAGCTCAGTCATGACGCCTTGAGCGAGAAAACAACGTCTTCAGACAGTGGCTGAGATAAGAAAAACGAGGCGAAGCTGAGTCCCAGGCACAATGGTGTGCATGTTGATATCACTGAATTATGAACTATTTCCTTTTAATCCAGTTTCAAAAGATGACTTCCTCCATATGCAATTAATTCCCCATATAACTAGAAGGAACTGCATATTTTAGAACAGTTGTGTCATCAGGATGAATGTTTAAACAATCTCTGTGGTCTCTTTCCCACAAACCGATTTAACATGTATATAAAGAGGCTTTTGGAATGAGCACTTTACATTTGCTTCTCAAACTTCAGCGTCTGTTTTCAGTAAATATTGAAGATGAAACTTCCCTCATTCATGCCTGGGGGACTGGCCAATTGCAACCGAGGAATGCAGTTCTTGGGCTCTCATGAATAAAATTCTTCAGTTGTGAACCTAGTCTTTCTCAGGCCATGTCAACAGGGCCACAACAGAATGGATGTAGGATAAACCATTCATGGCAGTTGACCGAGCTAGTCACAGATTAATATTCTAATTAATACCCAAAATAGTGAGAGTCACACAGACCTGGGTTTAAATCCTGACTCTGGCACTTACAGATCGGATGACCACATACCCTTGTTTGCCCGTGGTGGCCCCAGTTCACTCTTACTGCTCTGATGTAAATTAAGGGCGCCCCTTTCAAAAGTGCCCCAGCTTGAGCCAGAATGTCTATGGTCACCCTGCTAATAGCGATACCCAGCTTAGGTCTCTATGCCCTCACTTTCTATGGGTGCACCCGTATGTGTTGGGGATCTATCCTAGAGACATATCGCATAGGCCAAAATCATCAAAACTGATGATGCAAATAACTTACCGTTAATTCAAATGCAACCATATGCGTAACAACATAATTCACTGAATTTTGAAGGTGTGGGTTTTCTCCCCACATATTGGGTTTCTCTTCTTTTCCCATTTCAAGTAGGAACCAGCTCCTTCCTTCAGGGAGTTTTGCAGGATGAAAGGCAGAAGCCCCAGAAAACTGTGGCTTTTCCTGTTTTTTCTTTGCTTTCTCTTTTTGTAAATACCTACAGCCATTGAGGAAATAAGTGCCCCAGACTCTAAGGAAGAGGGACAAAGCATGGGGGGGTGGGGAGGGTAGGGAGTCAGAGGGAAGCTCTTCTACAGAATGGGGCAGGGGAGGATTGCAAACACCGCAGAGAAGGTGAGCAGAGGGGGTGGTAACTAAAGCCATGGGCAGGACCGCCAAGGAATTTGCAGGACACAGTGCAAAATGAAACCATGGGTCCCTTGTTCCAGTCTGAAGATGGCAACAGCAGAGCATTAAAACAAATCCGGGGTTCTTCTGAGCACAAGGTGGTGTGAAACTACACGGGTCCTGTGGCCACGCAGCTGCAGAGGAGGTGACTTCTTGGTGTGCCAAGAGGGAGGCATCCTCCACAAAGCCCCCTAACCCCCAATGGCGCCACCAAAATCCAGGGTACCACGGCGGGCCTCATGGTGCAGATGTCCGTGGTGCCTTGACAGATGGGACATCCCTTCCTCAATCGTCCTCATTTCCCGAGTAAACCTTCTGGTGTGACTTTGGGTAGGAGAGGGCGCCCTAACAAGGACGAGATGGATGCTCTTGCCACTTTAGAGGAAGGATGGAGGCTGAGAGTCAGAAAACAAAGTTGATTTAAAGAAATAAAGAAATTGATATGTTTTGCACACTTCAGTTTGTGGACTAAAATTTATTCCACATATGCTTTTATAAATATTTAAGAATATAAAACCAAATGTTTAATATAAGATCCACATTGTAAATATTCCTTTGAGAGTCTTTTTCTGCATGGACTGGAATGGCTGAGCTTCTTAAAATATAAGTTCATGAAGTGGAGGCGAAGATGCCTGCTTTCTTGGTAAACCTCCATGAAATACCCACAGGCTTTCTTCGCTGCTGCAAGGACTTTGATCTGCATTTAAAATTCAGATTGTTTGTCTCAGACATTTTCCGTATCCATTTCATGTGCAAAAAGCTCTGGGAGTCACTGAATGGTAGGTTCTGTGGGATGAGAAGTTCCATGGTTTGGGTTAACTGTATATGTGAACACCTTACGTATGACGGTAAATGCTTTTTGGTTTTTGTTTTTTTAAAGAAAAGGCGATTCTTTGTATGATATTTGAGCAAGTTACTTAACGTGCTACAGTATTTTTGTCTATGAAATGCGGATCATACCTGCTTCTTGGGGCGTTGTCAGAGCTCACTGGACGTGACTCTGCCATGTTGGTCCCACAGTGGTAACACAATTTCTAGTTCATATTTAGCTCATGGTTCATGGGTTGTTACCTCGAACGTACCTGCTCACGCTCTCTGTCTCTCTCGCTCTCTCTCTTTTTCTTAGTTGTAAACAACAGAATCCCCAGCCACCATAGAGTTCTGGGAATTTTTTGGTTTTAACATGAAGATAATTGATTTGTCCCCAAAAGGACAAATTAGCACCAATTTCCTCAGATACCCGGGGATGACAGAACAGATTATTTCATGTTCCTGCCAGCCACCCCAGGCCTTGGGCAGAGAGTGAATCATTGAGGATTAGAATAAAAAACAAAAAACAAAAAACAAAAAATCAGAGATTGTAGTCTTTAATGACTTTAAAGACTTCTGGGGATGCCCAAGGAACTCCCTCATGCATGGGGTCCCAGACGCCTCCTCCCTATTCTGCCAGAGGAAACTCCAGAGGAAACTCAACTCTGTTTTATATATTGTCCATCTAAGTAAGATTTTGTTTAACGGAATGGCACAGCTAAAAAACGAAATAAAAACATTTGGGGGCGCCTGGGTGGCGCAGTCGGTTAAGCGTCCGACTTCAGCCAGGTCACGATCTCGCGCTCCGTGGGTTCGAGCCCCGCGTCAGGCTCTGGGCTGATGGCTCAGAGCCTGGAGCCTGCTTCCGATTCTGTGTCTCCCTCTCTCTCTGCCCCTCCCCCGTTCATGCTCTGTCTCTCTCTGTCCCAAATATAAATAAACGTTGAAAAAAAAAATTTAAGAACAAAACAAAACAAAACATTTGAATATCACTGATCTGGTCCAACCCCCACCTCTTAGAGTTGATGAAACTGAGAACTAGAAAATTAGGTGTTTAATCAAGATCACGCAGCTAGTCAGTAGCCGAGGTAGGAGTAAATGGAGGTCGGCTCCAGCCCTGTGTGGTTTTCCTTCTAGCAGGCTGCCTCTTGCAGGAAGATGAAGCTAAAATCACAGATGTTTCGGGGTCAGGATTTACACCTTACGAATCAGCTGTACAAAAACAGTAGCTTATTTGTTTTCTATAACTGATTTAATCTTGCTCTGAAGCTCTCGTTCCTACAGATGGCAGGAATAAACTTGCTAAGGAACAGTCTCTTCCAGGGTGAATAAAAGGGGAGGGGGGCTGAATTTGCTCATGTCCATGGCGAAATTCCCTATCAGAGCCAATTCTCCACCTTCTAAGGACCTTCCCTCCTCCCTTCTTCCCAAGATGGTGACTGGGTAATGGGGGGATTTAAGGATCCTCAGGGAACAGGAGGAGGCAGGTCTTTCTCAGATTGTCTTTCTCTGCCAGCTCCTGCTGTTCTACAGCTGAGTTGTGACTCCTCTCCATCGTTGGGCACCAGCCTCTGCCCTCCCTTCATGTGCTTTGTAAGTGTCTGCAGCTGGTGTAATTTGTGGTCTACTCTCAGCGAGGGCCATCTATGGTGACCGCTCCCAGGGAGCAAGGCCATCTCTCCCTGGGAAAATTCTAACCATAGTACCAGTGCCATGGGAAGGCCGTCATCAGAACAGAACTGACCCCCGTTCAGGCAAGCTCCTCTTTATCAGGCACCTAACAAACTGGAAATTCATTACATTTCGCATACATCCTTCCCTTAACTCTTCCTTGAAGTAAAATATCAAAAGCAGACATGTAATTATTTTAAAAGGTAGATCTTCTTGTTAAAGGCAAGTGAGTAAAAACATTTATGCCCTTCCTCTTCCTAAAAATCCAATGAAAACAATAAATGGAACAAAAATAGGAGGGAAAATCTCCCCATCATGAATGAAACAAGGAACCAGCTACAATCCCAAACCACAAACTATATTGTTTGGGGTTTTGCCAAATATTGTGGGCATGGATGGAGATGAGGGAGGCGCTTAATGCTGACAAATGCCTCCTTGGATCTCAAATGGGATCTATATTTCTCTAAAATTGAGTGGGATGGCCCTGAAAACTCAAGCCACTGATCCTTTGTTTGGAGAGGGGAGATTGAAGTACGTGAATGAGACATGGGAGAAATGGGGACTTTCCTTAAGAGATACCGAGTTTGAGATGTTACAGATTTTTCACTTCTTTGCGCTTTTCTGAGTTTTCTGAAACTTGTTATATGAGTGCTTTTCGCCAAAAGGATAGCCATTCTAATAAGTAAAAGCCGAACACAAAACAAAACAAACAGAAAACCCCAAAGCAACTAGTTTTATCAGTTGTGTGTAAAAGGATTAAAGGATAATTAACAGCTACGTCAGCATTCTTCTTGGGGACAGACAGTCTCTATTATAATACCTTCATGGGTAATTGAGTATAAAAGACAAATCAGATCCAGAGTCTGGAAGAAGACGGAAGGCTAGAGTGAAAACCAAATTGTTCTGCATTCAAATCTGGGCACAACTAGTAGGGCTTGGTGGAGATTATGACACCTGAGAGGCAAGCAGGAAGAGAAGAGGGAAGGGACCCAAGAAACAGTGGGCGTGGTGCCAGGGGTTGTGGTGCTCTTAGAATCTCTGTGAGTAGAAGTGGCCAAGAGTCTTCCTAACCTTGAGAATGGGGAGGTCTTTAAGTTATTGTCATTACCGTGACACAAAGACCTCCTTCAACCTTCTGCTACACCCACAAGGGTCTTGGCTTTGTTTCCTCTGTTATTTATCTATCTATCTATCATCTATCTACCTATCTATCTAATCTATCTCATGAGGTTGGGTAGAAATAAAGGGAACCAAAAAGATGGGATAGCACTTGTGGATAGGAAATGATGGCAGAATTATAAGCTCTAAATCAGGGCTGATTTGGAAAAGCCACAAGCTCCTCCCATTCCACAACCCCACCCATTTACAGTCTATTCCAAACTGCTTCTACATGCCTGCAAAGGGGTTTGAGCTACTTTCATTGGTACCATACTATAAGCTTTGGGTTGAGAAGAAGGGTGGGACCATTTGGATAGAGATCAAGTCAGAAGTCATTATAAGGACATCCTGTCTACACACTCAGCTTAATCCTTTCTAGACCACTTCTCTCCTCTCCCAGTTCATTCACCACATGTAAAAATAAGGGGGAAAAAAAATCCAACAGATGAGAAAGAGGGTAATACAATGATTCTTACTGGTATCTGGAGACTGTTCAAAGATCTCAGTCCTTGCTAAGATATCTGACTACTATTTTGAGTCCAGAACATATTCCTTCTCATTATAGTCTTTCTTCCTCTGAAGAATCTTCTAGTTAAATAGTAAGGACTTCTAGTAACACTAATTTTTCAAACTATTATCTATTGAAAGCCCAAAGTTCCAAGACAAATTGTCTCTCAACACACCCATTAAAAAATAGTGGAGAAAAAAAAACAGGACAACCAAAGATTTGTAAAATTTCCAGTTTAAAAAATAGAAGAATGGGAAACCTCGGCAGTCATTAAGCCATAAGGAAATAATCAGTCCTGTTGAATAAGAATAGTGATGACTTCCAGCTCAGGTATTTACTTGGTTGGTGATTCTAGAAGCTGCCCTCTGGGATGAACTCCCTGCTAATTATCCCATGTTAATTCATGCTTGGTGAGTAATAAAGAACATAGCTTTCTTGGAAAATACACACCTTCCATACACTTCTTCATGCTGGTGCAGAACTAGTGGCCTAGGATTAGTTTTAAGGATAAAATCACAGGCGGTTGCCAGCCAGGCTTGAGGTGTCTTTGACAGTGGGTTTCCTAAAAATCTTAGTTGCCCTCTCTTCCACTTCCTGTCAACTGCATGTGCATACAGACACAGCCAGAGATCCTGTGTGGACCATCTTTAAATAGGAAGATTCCCTCTCTTTACATGTGACATTAGTGATCTGTCTCTTCCTACTCCTTCTTCGATGTCTGCTTCCTTGAGACAATTTGAAATCATAACTTTTCATGGTAAGAACCTGAAAATTTTCCAATGGGTCTGAACCTGAACCTGAAATTTTCCAATGGGTCTGAACAAGGTTTTTTGCTGAGAACTTTTCTTTTTTTAATTTTCATTTTAGAGAGACAGAGAAAGAGTGCGAGTGGGGGAAGGGCAGAAGGGGAGAGAGAGAGAGAGAGAGAGAGAGAATCCTAAGCAGTCTCCATACTCCACATGGAGCCCAACTCATGATGCCACAACCCCAGGATCACGACCTGAGTCAAAAATCTAGAGACACTCAACTGACTGAGCCATCCAGGTGCCCCTCTTACAGAGAACTCTTAATTGACGGGATAAGGTCACACAGCATTTCCAGCTGAGGCTACTATCTTGATGTCATTGTTTCTAAGTGCTTTTTGGGGGGATAAAGAAGTGGTTGTCTTTGTCAGCCTTTCAAAGCTCCAGATCTTGGGGATTTTCTCCACCTCAGGTTGTGGCCACAGTCAGAGGGCACCTCCTTTAGGAAAGGAGTAATGGCTAACCCTAATACTTGGTGCATGACAAAAGATACCTCACCTCTACCCAGCTGTGGCTCCCATCCCCAAACCCAATTCCACATTGTAGATTTACCCTACTTTCACTGACCAAATGTGTTTATTAGTTTTTCTTTTCTTTTGCCTGCCTGCTTTCTTTCTTTCTTTCTTTCTCTTTTTTTCTCTTTCTTTTTTCATTCTTTCTCGCTCTTTCTTTTAATTGCAAACTATAAAATCCATGCTGCTTTAAGCAGAATTCATTAAACGTTATTTATTAAGATGCATCGGGAGATCTGAAGAAGAAGAAGCTCAAGGCTAAACCCCTAGGAATGCAGCTCAGAACCTCATACTGAAGGGATATTGCTGCCACCACCACCTTCACCTGCAAAATGAAGGCACAGTGCTCAGAATCCAGTCTGTTTCCTCATGTTGCTGACTTCCAGGTCAGAGTTTCATGTGGGTGTTTGATTGGTGGATCTTAGGGCACATGCCTGCTCTTTGGCTGCAAGGGATGCTGGGAAGTTCTTACCTGGGAAAGTAAGACTGGTGTAAGAAACTACGAAAATGTAGAGCAGGGGTATGACAGAATGGCAGGTATCTGTTAACGGAAAATTTCTTGTTAAAGTTTATTTACTTATTTTGAGAGAGAGAGAGAGAGAGAGAGAGAGCACAAGTGGGGGAGGGGCAGAGAGTGAGAGGGAGAGAGAAACCCAAGCAGGCTCCTGTGCTGTTGGCATAGAGCCTGACTCAGGGCTTGGGGCTCAAACTCACGAACCATGAGATCATGACCTGAGCAGAGATCAAGAGTCAGACGCTTAACCAACTGACTGAGCCATCCAGGCACGCTGAGAATTTTTGTTTTTTTTTTTCATGAACAATTTTTTCACAAGACCCCCAGAAAGATTCAGGCTTCAGAGCCACTACGTACCGCAGAGAGTGAAGATGAAGCATGAGGCTAAAACACAGTTTGGTTGAAGGTCTATAGAAGGTAGATCTCTGGGTTCCCTCATCCACCTCTGTGCAGCCAGGCATTTATATTTCCACCCTTCCGGTCCTCTTCTCTCTCTTCTTAGAAGACTAGACATTTGTTCTCTGCTGAAGTCCCATGCTCAGGGATGCCAGGCCGAGAGGAGGACCAGGCCAAGGTGCTAAACTGAAAACAAGGAGATGAAGTTAAATCTTGCTTGGTAAGTGTGGAAATGATCTATTTTCAAACCCTGAAGTGATACTTTCGGCTATCTCCAGCTATATTCCTGACGCAGGCATATTAGGAAACTCCGCTCTAATTCCAGGCATCTTTGCTGTGGGCTGGGGGAAGGGGGATGGAGTGGGTTGTATTGATCATTTGCTTCTTCTCTCACAACACACAGGGATGGAGTTCTCATTCTCTTCTTCCAGGAATCTGTCCTGCTATTCCATTCCATGCCACCCGGTGAGGCTCCCAAGAGTGTTCTGCACAAGCCTGTTTCCAGTTTAGGACGCAAGCAAAATGGTGTCCGGGTTGTATTTAGTTTTGTTTCCACCACAGGTAACCTAGACATCGTAGAAAGACAGCCAAATTATCAAGCACAATAGCTAATAGCTGAAATAAGCACACTTTTCTTCCTAACTAAAGTTCAGAATTTTATGGGCGAGAAAAGATGGCTTTCCCAGGTTCCAAGTGTCCAGGATCCTGACACTGCATGCCATCTGCTGGTCTTAATCTGTATAGCTCCGGAGTAACTCCAGAGAGGGAACAAAGGGAACCCTCACCTCCTTCAGAGGCGGAGACTCCAACAGGTCTTCTGCTACAAGTTTTAGACATGAACACGTCCAGACCACCACCTTAAGAGGAATGAGGAGAATGAGGGCTATCCTATTTGGGCACGTATCTCAAAATTGTCATCATCCGCTTAAAGTTCATTACCACAATGACATTCCTACTTATTTTCCCAGGTGTTGTAGAGTTTTGGGATGGGAATAAAATTTCACTTCTAGAAACACAAGTTAGAGCACCCTGTATTTTACACCAACCCTCCTCTTTGAAACACAGGGTGTCTTTTAAGGAATTGTGTCTCAGAGTCTATACCAGGCTAATGTTGTAAGACTGCATCCTACCGAATGATCTTCCTTGGGTTTCAATCTTTGTTTTCTGCTGTGGCTTTTTTCAGTGGCTGCCAGATAGCAGATACATGCAACCCACACCTTCTTAAATAGAAAATATCACTAAATAATCTTAAATAATGGAGGCCAATTCTACTCTTTTCCCTGTTCCTTGTATTAAATTGCCTTTCTGAGAACAAACTGAGGGTTGATGGGGGGGGTGGGAGGGAGGGATGAGCATGGGTGTTGTATGGAAACCAATTTGACAGTAAATTTCATATTTACAGAAATAATAAAAAATAAATTGCCTTTGATCAAAATTAAATTATTTGAGCAAAGCAGTGCTGGCCGTCTCAATGGGGTACCTAGAAAGACATGGTAAGGCAGCTACAGGTTTACTTTCAAAGTTTACTGCCAACCTTTTATAAACCCAAACACAAACAAACAAAAGTTTCTTTCACGGGGCACACATTTCTATTTGATCCAATAATCCATCAAAATGAGTGACAGAAAAATCACAGATATTCCTGCATATGAAAAAATGTACTTAAGTCTGACCATTGTTTGCAAAATTGTAGCACCAAAATACACTATCAACGCTGAAAAAAAGGAAAAGAAAAGAAAAGAAAATGGTAAAAACAGTGTTTTCATAGAGTCTATGGCCAACCTACATGCAAAAACTTAGAATTCCAGAAACTAAGCCATTAGCCCAGAAGTGGAGAAAATTCCTGAGTCTTGTTCAATCAAGTCACTTTGATAACACGCACTCACTAGCTTGTATAAATCTAAAATATCCAAGGGATTCTTTCCCTGACGTCTTGTACAGTGAATACAATGAGCCATTAATTGATAAAGTCATTGGCTTGGCATCTGCCCTGGCTGTTCCCTGCAAGAACATGCAGGTCTAGAAAACACCACAAGAAGGCTTGGTAGTTGGGGAAGAGGCGCAGTGGAGGGCAGGCGGTGGCACATGGATGTTTTCCAATCCTGCACAGACCACTGATAGAGCCTTCGATAGGCCATCCTTATTCCACACTCAATGTATGGCGACCATAATGGCCAAAATGCAGATTCTGAATTCTTGGGTCAGTTCTGCTGTTTAGGTCTCCAGGTACAGAGAGACAATAGCAGGTGGGAATAAAGAGGTATTGAGGTCTAGGCTGGATATCCTGAAAGCTGAGTTCCAGACCCAGTGTTGCCAGAAGTTAGCGAAGAGCCTTTCAGAAGCTGATTTACCTTTCCAAGTTGCAATTTTCTCGTCTTCCAACTCCTACTCGTACCCCTTTCTCACTTTCCCCTGCCCGCCCCCTGCACCTTTCCAGGCTGGGGAGAGGATGGGGAGCAGGAGAAAGTTCCGTGAGCTCCCTTCTCAAGGTGCTAGAGTAGTGGGCCCAAGTCCAATGGAGTAATTTTTAAAAACACATGCCTGGCCCGTCCCCCTCCCTGAATTTGGGCCAACCCATTATTTGACCCTTCCTTTCTCAGTTTTTCTTCTCCCTCCCTTGGGTTCTTTCCTGTCCTTCTGTGTCTATATCCACAACCTCCTTTCCTGGTACCCAACAAATGCTCCCAATTCTGTTTCACTTTGTTGGCCTAAAATGCAATATTCCCATGGCTATATGTTATGCCTTTTTAAAAATGTTGTGTGGATGGGTAGTTGAACTTACAGCAGAAAGTAGGGAAAATATAGAAAGGCCCATAATAATGACAATGATAATGATGATGATGATAGCCATGGTTTTATTGAGCACTTGCTCTTTGCCAGGCAATGTGGAAAGCATTTCACATGTATTCATTCATTTAATTCTCCACTAGATAAGTGCTGCTATTATCTCCATTTTGCAGGTAAGGAAACTGAGGCACCGAGATGTTAAATGACATAAAAGAGAAAGTTAAAAGTTACCCACAAAATCATGCTGAGAATAACAATAACCACCCTGAAATCCTTATTTCTGCGTGAATGGAAGGCCCCTTGCCTCATGCATACATTTATTCTCTAAAAGCAATTTTGAAGCAATTCTGTGCTGCCCTGGGGCCAGCTGTGGATTTAAGGACCTTTCCTGATAACACATTTGAGGCATGACCTTTTTTCATTAAATGCAGAGGGGACTTCTGGCCAGTGGAAGGAAGAAGTAGACTGAAATTCACTGCCATCCTACATCCTACATCCTTACTCCTAGATCTGGTCATCCCAAAGACAAAAATCCAAAGAAGAACACAAGATCTTGCCAATAGCCAGCCTTGGAAATGAAAGTATTATAAATAGCAATCAAAAAGTGCCTACTACGTCTGCCCTGAGAGCAGTCACTTCAGTAACTGATATGTGTCCCAGGAGAACAAGTGTTGTCTTACTCCCATTAGTGATGGCAGAAACTATAACACACACACACACACACACACACACACACACACACACACTATGCGTGTCTGAGAACAGGGAAGTGCTCATGATGGAGGAGAATGAGAACCACTGAACAGAATGTGTGTGTGTGTGTGGTATGATGGCAAACATTGTTTAAAAAAGGGGGGGGTGGGGGGACCCATATGCACTGCAAAAGTACTGGAATTAAAAAAAAAATAGAAAAATTAGTGATTCTGCCTAAGGAAAGGTTATAGGGGATTTTTCTTTTCTTTTATCTTTTTTTGTTTTTTTTTCTTTTCTCTTCTCTTTTCTTTTAGATCCCCAAATTTCTACAAAGAACGCATATTATTTTTAAGCTCAAAATGGAGGTCAATGAGGTCATCTTAAAAAAAAAGGCTCTACAAGTCGATTAACAGTTGAGTCAGTAGATTATATTCAAGTGAAATTCAGAGTTCTTATTTTGTAAAAGGGAAGAAAACTAGTATTTATTAGCTAAGCATTTTCTCTTACATTACCTTAGGCAAGCTTTGTAAGGCTTTGTGTTTTTGAAGGTTTGTTCGTTTGTTTTTTAAATTTTTTTCATGTTTATTTATTTTTGAGAGAGAGAAACAGAGACAGAGCATGAGAGGGGGAAGGGCAGAGAGAGAGGAAGACACAGAATCTGAAGCAGGCTCCAGGCTCTGAGCTGTCAGCACAGAGTCCGATGTGGGGCTCAAATGAACTCACGACCGTGTGAGGTCGTGTGAGATCATGACCTGAGCCGAAGTTGGACGTTTAACTGACTGAGCCACCCAGGCGCCCCTGGCTTTGTAAGGCTTTGTAAAGTCAGTATTCTGTAGCTGTGGGGACATTAAGTAATGTGCCCAAGGTCACTCCCTGAGAAGGGGCAGAATGTCCAATTCCTACTGACTCCCAAACTCAGATTCTGTTCTCCAGACCAATGGTGTTCCACTATTTTATCTTCTAACACAAGTATAGTAACTATTTTCCTCTATGGTTCTTGGAAGCAGCAATGGAGAGAGAGTAAGGATGGGGAGTGAGGCAGGCAGTACCTCTCAGAACTAGCTGAAGGCTCCCACGTGATCTGGGTTTGCTCTGACTCTATCCTCTGTCCCCCCGAAGATGTGGAAGTCTCAGGGGACCCATTGAGTCACAAACATGATTTCCAGGACAAGTGAGAAGGACCATCAGCAAAACACGTCTCCAGAGATACCCTTTGGCTTAAGAATCTCTGTGCCTTTGGCTAAAATGCACTCGGCTGGTGTAAAACTGAATTATCCAATAGATTTCTTTCTCTGAGCATAAAGATGCCTTAAACCCTATCACTCTTAGCAACAAATAAGTTTGCCAACTTCTCTCCCAAGTGGACAAGAGGGTGACTATGAACTCCAAGGAAGACACATACATGGAAGGCAAGAAGGGCACCGAAAAGCCACGAGATCTACATGCCCTTCTTCACAGCCCTGCCAATGGCTGGCCTTGATTATAATATTTAGGTTTCTGTGTTTATATCTTGTCAAAGGAAAGCAGAATATCACATTCTATCAAGTCGCTTGAAAAGAACCACTGATTTACAACTCCGAGGCACTAACAGAGTGTTTGATTTAAAGAAGTGTATCTATGTAACTGAAATAAACACACCACACTCCAGAAAGTCTGTAGAGAGCTTCTCTGGGAGTAAATGGCAAAGAAGAACCACGACTTGTTTATATTCCTTCCCTTGCCTACGGGTTATCAGGGCCTTTTTCATCACCTTGGAGGGAAAACAAATGATCAAAAGAGGGGTGACCCCTGTCCCTTCCATATCTCCTTCCTGGTATGTCAAAAGGCTTTCCAGCAAGGCAGGGCAAGCTAATTATTTTCTTCTAATCAATCAGCTATTTTAATGATGTGTGACACTCCTGATCTATCAGTGCCATTAAGATAATGTCTGCTCTGTTGGGTGGCAGAGAGTATACACACAGTTGACTAGCCAGCCTAGACCCTCTACAAATTCAAACTCATATTCATCTGGGTATGTATTCCAGGGTCTCAAGAGGGAAAATCAGACCCGGACTCCCCTGTCTAGGTGGAAAGGACTTGAGGAATTACTGAAATGTAAATCTGCCTCCAAAGGCCTACCACAGAATCTGAAATTTCCACTTATTCCTTTGAGGATTTTTAAAAAATTGTTACATGCATGTATGCACGTACATCGGTACGTAAGTATGTACGTATGTACTTATGTATGTATTTTTGGGTCTTCGAGAGAAGTCACTGTTAAAAAAAAAAAAAAATCCCCGAACGTACTGAGGTGTTACCATTTCTTTCCAAAGTACCTCAGAAATCTTTGTCAGAACAGCCGCCTTTCAGAATGCAAAGACACAAAAAGAAAGATCCGGAATACAGTCTTGGTGTCCCAGCTCTACTACTCCGGGGAAGGCGGAAATCAGTGGGAGAGCAGGAGGATCCTTGGGGAAGGAGTGGGAGACACAGTGTTAAGAGAAGGTGGGAAATTCTGACAAGAGCAGGGACCTAAGTTAACACGAACACAAACTCAGTTCTGCTCACCAGGTTGCTAGAAGTCTGCCCTTCAGATCGTCCATATACTAAGCAGAGAGTGAGTCCTCATTCTCACGGGCCTGAGTTCACAAGCACAGGCCAAGCAGAAGTCTACTGGTGGCCGCCGGGGAGAGAAAGAGTGGAGAGAGTGAGCGTGGCTGTGCCGCAGGCCTCGGCCTTCCTGACAGCCTCACCCCAGGGCAGGCCGCTCCTCCTCCTCCTCACTTTCTCTTTGGCTTCGGCACTCTAGCAGTCTCAGGAAATCAGATGGGGAACTCGCTGGTCTCTGTCTCGCCAGCTGACAGTGGCCCCGACCAGATGTTTCGCCGGAAGTTTTCACACCCCTCTCCCATTAGGCGGTAATGGCACTGGGGCTGCAGGGGGAGGGAGGGGTGCTGGGCTGCTGGGCCACAGCTGGCAAGCAGCTTTTGTTCTGGATGACTTCAGCTTGAAAATCTGCCTTGAGAATGTTCTCCTCTCAAAGGAAGGGAAAACCCTATCAAGGCATGGACACAGGCTGCTTTCACCTCTGAATGGGGCCGGTGCGGGGGAAGGGTGCCATCCTCCCTGTTCATAGGCAGCTCTTTGTTCGACGGTGGGGGTTGGGGGGAAGGATTTGGGACACCACCATCAACCCTGCCGCTTGGCAGAATTCACCAGGAGTGGCCAGCTTGCCCTGCATCCTGTCTCTCTCTGCGGTGTGTGTAAAAATCTGTAGGCTCCTTGTAAAGGTATACTCCATGTCTCCTGTCCTCAGAGAGCTCCCCATTACAGCATAGGGGTACAGAAATATGAACACAGAATTACAATAAGGTGTCAAAAATGCTAATAGGGATCTATGTGTGTAGTGTGGAGACACAAAAGAGAGATAAGAGAAAGCCTCACAGAAGAAGAAAGAGTGGTATGGGTCTTAAGGCAGAATGAGTAGGAGTTTGGAAATCAGGTGAGGGGAACAGGCAGTCCAGACAGAAGGAGCTGTGTGTGCAAAGACACGGAGGAAGGGGGAAATTGTGGCCTATACAACTGCCTGTACTTTTCTGTGAGAATGAAGGGGAAAGAAGTTCAAAATTTATTTACTGCTTTCCTCAGGAGGCCTGGAAATGCCTAGCTGGAGGCCCAGGACTCCCACCTGGAGAACCTGTGGCTGCCAGGGCCTGAACAGATCTTACCTCCTCCCTCAGGCAGCCCTCCAGCCCAGGCCCCTTCCTCTTCACAGAGCTAGCGAAAGAAGCATATCGGTTCTAAGACACTATGACTGCCATTGCTTGGGCTGGAGCATTTGGCTACGTTCCCGGCCTCTCGTCCCCTTCACTCCCAACTCCCTGATAAACCACAGACAGTCAGCCCGGGTTTTTTGCAGGGTTGGGGAGCGGTGGAATTGATTCCCCCACAGTCAGGGAGAGTTGGGGGCTACCATGTCCCCTTCGCAGACTGCACGACCCCCATCTTGGGTTGGGGGGCTCCGTCAGCAAATGACTAGGAAACAAATGGAAAAAGATACTCACCTTTATGAGAGCTCAAAGCAATGGTTATTTCACTGCAGAACGTCCTCAGAGCCAAAGGTGGCTGGGTTGGTGGAGACCCTGGGAGACTGAAGCAGTGTGTCTGGAGAGCAGTTCCAGAATCTGTAGCTTGAAAAATGCTCATTTGCTTTTGCTCAGTAATTTCTCTTCTGGGAATGGGTCCTAAGGTAAACAGCAGGCATGGCGGAAGAAAAGATTTGTGTACAAAGCTGTATCTCATAGCCTGTTACAACTGGGGAAATGGAAACAGTCTAACAATAGGGCAGTGGTTATGGAATTCAGCGTCCCCTGTAGGAAGATAATGAGGCCTTAAAAAAAGATGCTTGAAAAAAAAAGCCTTAATGATGTGGGAAAATATGCATAACGTTATATCATGCCCAATTGTCTTAATGGTAGTAACAACTCCACCGAGGAAAATTGCGAAGAAAGAAATTTAAAAGCAATATGCCAAAGTGACACCTTGATTGGCTATAAATCTGGTACTTTGGGCTTTTTGTTTTGTTTTTGTTATTTTGTTCTCTCTTCTCTTGCTTCTCTGTGACTTTCTGAATTTTCTACGTTTTTCTTTCACCGAAAGAAAAAATAATAATAAACCAAAAAAAATCTCTTGGAAAAAAAAAATTTATTTACTGCTTTGGCAAATATTTCCCGGACACCATCTTATGTTTCAAGCACTAAGGTATGGTGGGGAAACACAAATGAATGTGAACTTCCTGGAGCTTATGGGTGGACAAAAGAAAATAAATAAGCACATAAATTATAAACCAGGGCAGCTGCTTTGAAGGAAGTACAGTAGTCCCCCCTTACCCACAGTTGCATTTTCTGTGCTTTCGGTTACCCGAGGTCAACTGTGATCTAGAAGCAGACGACCCTCCTTCCGACAGACCGTCATGTCAATAGCAGCCTAATGCTATGTCACAACGCCTACACCATTCACCTCACTTTGCCTCATCACGTAGGCATTTAATCATTTCACATCATCCCAAGAAGAAGCATGAGTACAGAACATTAAGGTATTTTGAAAGAAACCACATTCACATAACTTTTAGTACAGCGTATTATTATAATTGTTTCATTATTATTGTTGGTCTCTTACTGTGCCTAATTTATAAATTAAATTTTATCATAGGAAAAAATTGTCTGTATAAAGTTCAGTCCTATCCACAGTTTTAGGCATCCAGTGGAGAGCTTGGGAACATATCCCCTACAGATTAGGGGTGACTACTGTAATCAGAGTTTATAATAGAGAAAAAGAAAGCAAGGGAGGGTTTGCCTTAGACAGGATGCTAGGGAGGCCTCTTGGAGGTGAGGGGGGATAATCAGCCAGAGAAGAGCCTTCCCAGCTGCAGAAACAGCCCATGCAAAGGTCCTGAGGCAGACAGAGGTTTGGAAAATTTGGGAATCAGAAAAAGTCACTATGGATGGTGGGTAAGGAGAGAAGAAAAAGGTAGGAGATACCTTTGATGACTTCTTAAAGGGCTAGATCATGCAGGGTTTTGTAGATGAAAGCAAAGGGTTTGGAGTCTTTTTAAAGCACAAGGAGAAGATACAGCATTGTTCTAAACAGAAGAGAGACATAATCTGAATTTAGCTGAGAAAAAACTGCTGACTTTTGTGTGACGAATATATTGAAGGAAGTCAAGAATAAAAAGAATAAGAATAAGAATAAAAATTCCCCCTAGCCCGCTAAGAGCTTATGGTGACTCAGCCAACAGTGGTAACAATAGATATGGGAGAGGTGCATGGATTTGCGGTATTAGTTTGTCATTTTGGTTCTCTTTCCTGTCTCACAGTACTTTCTCTCTTTTGGGTGTCATAATTTAAGCTCCTCCAAGAACACTACACCATTTACCTTTATCCTTTCACTGTAACAAGTACGTGATAAGTGTCCTTGGTCTAGAAAAGAAGGAGGAGCCACAGAGAGCTGAGGTGGAGACTCCAGCCCAATGACCCCTCATCACAAGAGACTCTTGGAGCTTCCCTGGCCTTCTTTGCTCATCCATCTCCCTGCCCAGCCCTGTCTAGGGTGCCCACCTCAGGCTGAAATTAGAGAACTGTTCCTGGAGAAGAGTAGCTGAAGCCAATCTCCCGCCTCCCAGACACAAAGTACTCATTAAAAGCCATTCTTCCCATAGTCTTTCTTGCTTCCTGGGGTCTGGGTAGAAGACACTCACAGGCATTTCTGTGCATGAGCAGCGTTGGCACATTTCCGGGACGTGTTACATTGTCTCCTCTCCATCCTTGACCCTGAGGTCTGGCAGATTACCCATTTACATGTCCAGGGACATGTCTGCAGAAGGAGATCAGATTGCTTTATAATTTATAAGGTGCCTCCCTCTAAAAATCTTTGAGGGAAGCCTCAGTCATTATCAGGATCCTAATTCGGTCTTCAGAAAGTCTCCACACAACCTCCCCTTTTGAGAAATAGGAAGATTTATGTCACATTCTCTTGTACGAGACTTCATCGATTCTTTAAATATGCTTTGCCGTGACTAGAAAATGATTATCCCAATGTGCGTGTGTGTAATCGCCAATACATAACACATTAGCGTTTATAAATCACTTTCGCATATATCTTCTTTTACTACAACCCCATTTTACAGATGAGATGAGTCTCAGAGAGGTAAGGTTATGCAGGTATTGGCATATAACTTGTAAGTTCCAACAATGGAGACTTGTAAGTTCCAACAATGCAGACTGTGTTTGCATTGTTCTCCATTATATCTCTGAAGCCTAACAGAGTGCCTGGCACGTAGTAAGTGTTTGATAAGTATTTGAGGAATTAATTAAGAAATGAATTAGCGATACCTTCACACAGCTGGAATTAAAATTCTGAATTCTAGGGGCGCCTGGGTGGCTCAGTCGGTTAAGCATCTGACCTTGGCTGAGGTCATGGTCTCACAGTTCATGGGTTCGAGCCCCACGTCGGGCTCCGTGCCGACAGCACAGAGCCTGCTTGGGATCCTCTGTCTCCCTCTCTCTCTGCGCCTCCCCTCCCCTTTCAGGCACATGCACTCTTTCTCTCTCTCAAAAATACACTTTTTTTTTTTTTAATTCTAAATTCTAAGTAACACATGTCAAAGCTGTATCACGTTTTAGTGACTCTACCCATTTGGCTTATTGTGGACTGAATGCGGCCATGCAGAGAGGAATTCCCAGACTAAGGGTTTCCCACCCTGCTTTAGCTCCATGTCCCTTTGTGGTGCTTCCCCACCCCCCACACCCACATCCCAGCCCTGTAAAACGTGCATGTGTTGCCACAGGCCGTTTGCACACCATTTTGTGGAGCTCACAGTCAAAATCCCTACCCAAGTTCAAGACTGTCTTTGGAGAACCTTTTGCCAAAACGGATGTGTCACAGATAGTAAGTGCCTCTGATAAACTACGTGTCCCTGCCTCCTGCTGGGCTTCCAGGAGGAAGCCAGGAAGGAAGGAGACACAGAAGTTCCCCCAAAGTGGTGCTCTTTGTTGCATCCACGGGGAGACAACAAGTCCCCCCACGAGGATTTCCAGTTGGCTTGGAAAGCCACGGGATAGCCAAGTTTGGTGAAACGATTCTTTCAGACCCTCCGACTCAAGAAACCCCAGAGCAGCCTGCTGTTTAGCTGACTAGCTTTTCATTGATTTCTGAGGAATGAGAGAAGGTTGATTGTCCATTTAAATCCTTGCTGACCCATGGCGAGGAGCTGAATAGCCTGGCATGCTAGGCTGTTCGTGTAAATACGATCTACGTCGTGACTGATTTATCCTCGGAGAGGTTGGAAACCCAGGCCATCTTTTTGCCCCTTCCCCCCACTACTCTTCTTGGTAAACACAAATAGAGTGGTTTTATAAACACTCTTTTAATAAACCCCAGAAACCGCGCCAAAACTAGCATCCACAATCCCGCTTTCGGGAACCGGCCCCCTTCCCTCAGATCATTATTCCTTGTGAAAATACCACATTCGGTTAAACAGACTTGCTGGTGTGGTCACATAAAATGGTAAGACGCAAAATAAAAAACCTTTTGTGTGCGGGAATGAATGAAGTGAAATAATTCTCCTACCAGCTCAAGTACATCCGAACATCTCCGGAGTTCCCTGACCTTCAAAATAAAGATGAATTTGTGAAGATTAGCAGTGACAGCCATGGGAAGCAGAGACAGATAGCAGAGGCCAGCCGAGCTTTTAATGAGGAAAAAAGAATTCAACCATTGAGAAGTCGGGGGGCCCCAAATCCTGTTATAGCAACTGAACATAATGTAAGCTTCCCATATCCTGCCTGCTACCACTGTGCCCTCACTTTAGAGAGGCCAACTTTTTCCAACAGAATGAAAATCGTGGGCTAGCCTTATATAGTATATATACTTTTAAGCTATCGGAGAAAATGTACAAATACGTGTGTAATGTAACAAAAATAGGGACTTGGCAAAATAACGCGTAATGACAACATGCGTTCGTAAGTCCCTGTGTGTATAACGTGTTACAGAAACTTTTAATACTGACGCAAGCTTGCAAGCAAGAAATAATGACAGTCCTTAAGGCTCGTCGTGTGCCAGGCACCGTTCTCAGCATTTCACATGTGTCATCTCGCTTGATTCCCACAACGTCCCCATGAGGATCCAGTTATTATCGCCATTTCGCAGTTGAGGAAACAGAGGCACAGAGAGGGTGGGCAACTTGCCCAAAGTTATACAGCTAGTAAGTGGCAGAGCCGCTTTAATTCCAAGCTGCCGGAATCTAGACTCTGTGCTTTTGATCGTTACTCTAAAACAGAGCTCGAGGTCAAGGTGAAGACAGAATTCTCCATGGGCATGTTGGAGCTGGAGGAGCATCATTTGCGTAGGATGGGTATTAAAAGCACATACCCTATATGTACTGCAAAGCGGAACCCCAAATTCTGCCCAAAACCGGACACCGGGATATTCTGTTTTGATGTAGCCCTGGGAAAATTCTGTCCACAGGGTAGGGCCACAGGATATGGCACCAAAGAGAGGAAAGTCGTTTGTGCGCAACAGAGACCCTGAAACCACTCTATTCAGGAGCGGGTTCTGAATTCCCACTGCATAACACGGGGATGAGGCATTAACGTGAAAACCATTCCACAAGCGCACTTTTGACCTCCCCCGAAGAGATGCCTCCAGTGGCAAGGAAGGCTTCCCGAGGATGAGCTCAAAAGCACAAAAGGAAACAAACTCTCATGACAGACAGTGAGCAAATAAATACACAACAATAGCGATACCTGTGCAATCTGAAAGAGATTTTAATTAGTGTTTTCTAAATATTCAAGGCAAAAAGAGAGAAATGGACAAAAAAGAAATGCTTTGGAGAAATCATGGGAATTTTTTTAAAAAGCAAATATAAATTCTAGCTAGGAAAAATACTGCCATTAAAAAACGTGTACAGGGGTGCCCGGGTGGCTCAGTCGGTTAAGTGCCTGACTTCGGCTCAGGTCATCATCTCACGGTCCATGAGTTCGAGCCCGTGTCAGGCTCTGTGCTGACAGCTCAGAGCCTGGAGCCTGTTTCAGATTCTGTGTCTCCCTCTCTCTCTGCCCCTTCCCTGTTCATGCTCTGTCTCTCTCTGTCTCAAAAGTAAATAAATGTTTAAAAAAAATGTGTACAGCCTTAGCATATGCGTCAAACAGCAAACTAGAGCTGAGGAGAAAATTAGTAAATTAGAGATTGTGAGACCATCCAGAATGCAGTTCAAAGGGAAAAAGAGCTGGGGCACGCAAGAGGGAAGAGGAAAGATACGGAGGTACAGTGAGAGGTCTGACATGGGGTAAAAATGTTTCCAGACATAAAGGCATAAAGAAAATTCTGAATCCTCACATTGAAAAAGAACATGGAATCCAGGGGCACCTGGGTGGCTCAGTTGGTTGAGCGTCTGACTCTTGGTTTCGGCTCAGGTCACGATCTCACAGTCGTGAGATTGAGCCCCACGTTGGGCTCTGTGCTGACAGTAAGGAACGCGCTTGGAATCCTCTCTGCCCCTCCCCCCACTGGCGTGCACTCAACCTCTTTCTCTTTCTCTTAAAATAAATAAATAAGTTTAAAAAAAAAAGAACATGGAATCCAAATATCATAATCAAGCACAAATCCATACCTAAATGCATATTGCTGAAACTGCTTTTATATAAAAAATAAAGAGAGAGGCCACCGGACAGAAAAGACATATTACCTTAAAAGGAATGATAGTCAAATTAAAATGATGACTGACTTCTCATCATCAGTAATGGATTCCAGAAGACAATTGCATAATCTCTAAGGGCCAATGGGACATAGTTGTCAATTTAGGTTTTCAAGGGATCACTCTTAAACGATAGCAAAAAAAAAAAAAAAAAAAAACCTTTTCAGACTTCCAAAAACTAAAGCAGTTTTCTACTCAGATCTTCATGGAAAGAATTACCAAAGGATATACGTCAGCGGGAACAAAATGTAAAGCAGAGGAAAGAGATGCAGGAGAAAGCTCGAACAGAGAAATAAGCAAAATACATAAGGAAATGTAAATGAGTATTGACCTGGGACATTCAGTGCTAACCAGAAGACACAGTGACACTGTGGAATTAGGGAGTTCTTGTGTACTTGCCTAATTCAGGAGAAACACAGACACGGATGAAATTCGCACTTTGAAAACTACGTCATAAATATAACAGTATAAAATACGCTAATCAAATGGGTGCTATTTACTACTTTCTAGTCTGTTAACCAGTCATTCCTAAATCCCTTGAGATGCTTTTTAAAAACAGATTTGCAGCCCCCGACCCCCGCCTTTGATAATTCTGGTTCAATGTATCTAGAGGGAGCCTTTGCTTCTGTATTCTTTAGTTTACACTTCTATTTTTTTTTACACTATTTACACTTCTCTCTTTGTTTTTTAAATTTTTTTTAACGTTTATTTATTTTTGAGACAGAGAGAGACAGAGCATGAACGGGGGAGGGGCAAAGAGTGGGAGACACAGAATCGGAAGCAGGCTCCAGGCTCTGAGCCATTAGCCCAGAGCCTGACGCGGGGCTCGAACTCACGGACGTGAGATCATGACCTGGGCTGAAGTCGGACGCTCAACCGAATGAGCCACCCAGGTGCCCCCTTTTTTTTTTTTTTTTGAGAGAGAGAGAGAGAGAGAGAGAGAGAGCGAGCACATGCGCGCATATGGGGTAGGGGCAGAGAGAGAAAGAGACACAGAATCTGAAGCAGGCTCCAGGCTCTGAACTGTCAGCGCACAACCGGACGCGGGGCTCCAACTCACGAACCTGTGAGATGATGACCTGAACCGAAGTCAAAGCCTAAATGACTGAGCCACCCAGGCACCCCTGCTTCTGTATTTTGTAAAAGCTACCCAGATAATCTTGCTGGGCAGTAATAGCTATTACTGACTAGCCCAGTAGGCCTTACTCTACAGGTTTTTTCTCCTTGGGTCTCCAAGATGGAGAGACAAAGGGGGGTGGGGGGGCATGGGTTTTACCCTTTCCAAAGGGTGCAACCCTTTGGAAACTCAATGCACCACAAAAGAAGCTCCTGCACCATAAAAGAATCCCTGCCCTGGGATTATAATGGAAAAACCTCTTTATTCTCTCTGGCATGTAATGTTTTTTCCAGGTGATTGATTTGAGGAGGTAATTTAGTAGATCCTGATAACTGAAAACAAACTATTTTGAAGTGATGATTTAAATTGTGTATTGGCAAGAATTAAATATTTAGGCACAATGACTGTGCGAGTCAGAAAGTGATTTTTGCGATGACGAAGTAACAACTGCCAGCATTCTGCATGCAATAGCCCAGAGGTTTAAATGCTTGAAGGGATGAGCAGTGCTGCTTATGAGAAAGCGCTTTTTAAAACTAGGTAAGAGCTCTCAGCTCCTTCTTTAGCCTGGGTGAAAAGTATAGGTCAATATCTGAGAGTCCCATGAAAATACAGTGTGGCTATAATAAAAATGGGATATCACTTACCAGATCCTTGTGTTGAGGTCCCATGATCTATTTTTGAAGAATATTTATCAGTGGAGCCCAGTTCCCCAAACTCAGCAATAGATGCCCTACGTATAAAGAGCCAAAGTCTAGGGAAATGCAAATTTGCCTCTTTTTCTAACACCTGTTCTACTGAATTTACAGGATTAAAAAAAAAAAAAAAAAGATGTGTAGTGTGTTATGTTAAAGCCCTCCGCCTTTTGTTTGAAAACCTTGGGGTATGGGAATAGTTAGAATTTAGGAATCATTGGGGTGCCTGGGTGGCTCAGTTGGTTGAGTATCCAACTCTTGAATTTGGCTCAGGACATGGTCCCAGGGTCCTGGGATCGAGCCCTGCGTAGGACATGGAGCCTGATTGAGATTCTCTCTATCTCTCCCTCTGCCCCTCTCTGCTGCTCATGTTCTCTTTCTAAATTAAAAAAAAAAAAAAAGAATTTAGGAATTTAAGAATCAGGAGCTCTGCCTATAAAGTTTAGCATACCCAGCATTGAGTAAGAAGAGAATTATCCCTCAGTTCTTCCTATTGACAGCAACCCTTTTAAGAACAAGATCTGGTCACCCAAGTCACAGTGCAGTGTCTTAGTCCTTTGAGCCAGTTCCCTCTGTTACACCGTAAATTCCTCAAGAGCGCTGGCTCGGTCTTATTCATCAGGGAATCTCCCGGTCTAGCCTTGTGTCTAGCATATAGTGGGTGCACAATGTATTTTTGGTTTTCAGTGAGTGAGAAAATGAATAAATGAAGTCCCTGAGGTCAATGTGCTTAACATCACCTCAGAAGAACACTTCTTTCCCTATCCAATGACACCCTGCCCCATGTAACCTGGGCTAGTTCAACACTTGGCTCACAACTTTCCAATATGGTAGCCACACGTAGCTATTTACATTTAAGTTCATTAAAATTAAATACCATTTCGGTTCCTCAGGCACATTAGCCACAGTTCAAGTCCTCGATAGCCATATACGGCTACTGGCTACTAACTTAGTATGGCCAGAGTATATCTGAGATAATAGAAAATTCTATTGGACAGGGCTAGTATAGACTCATGCTGGGACTCCTGGAGCTCTATGCTCATCTCTGACTTTACCAGTTATTAACCCCGTGCATGCTATTCCCTCTGCCTAAAGAGCGCTTTCCTCATGGAGTCGTCTAATTAACTCCTTTCCTTTCAGGTTTCAGCTTACTTAATATCCCAAGCTAGGTCAAGGCATCTCACAGTACCTTGTACAATTCCTTGTCAAGGCTGACGTTTTATACAGTTTTAGGTGATTGCTTGATTAATACCTGTCTCTCATAACAAATTATCAGCTTCTGGAGGACAGGAACACGTCTGATTTTGTTTAGCATCGTACCCTCCGTGACCAGCAAATGAGTGACACTATGTGAGCTTGCAGTATTTGTTGAACAAACCAATGAATGAATGAACTGTCAGTTTCAATGTCTGTACCATAGCCATTGTAAGTGGTTGGTCCTCCAGTAGACTGATGCTCAGCTGAGACACACAGTTAAGGCTGCATCTGTTGTTCGTGGCCATCATTCCTTTGATTGCTAATTGCTGCCGGAACATTTTCAAAACCACCCCAGTGATTTGCTGGCATAATTAAAACTCTCAAGGTGAATATAGTGAGCGTACCAATGACACATTCACAAAGTAAAAGAAGAACACGACATTTCATGTAGGCATTTAGACAGGCACTGTTAATCTTCGTATCTACAGGCCACTCATCAAACTCTCCATCAATCAAATCAAAAACCTGGCACTGAAACCCTGGATAGTTTTCTGAACAGTAATTGTCCTCCAGAAACCTCCCACCTCCAGAGGTTAGCATCCAGCTCAACTATTAGGAGTATATATGGAAAGTTCGAAAATACACATGTCACGGCTTCAAAATTCTAGCTACGTTTCTCCCAATGGCCTCAGAGGTTTGCAACTGCCGGGCTACCCTGTGCATCATCCCAGTCCTCTTGTTTCCGTGGAAACTTCAGGGAGTGGGGGCAGGGACCGTCCCCTGAAGGGGTTTGGGTCTGCACATACCGCAACCATTGAGTCCAGGCGAACCAAAACAGCAACAAAAAAGTCTGCCCACTCGGGCTCCTGTGAGCCTTCATGTCTGAGTTCATGTGGCTCTCACTTAGAAACGGAAGTGGAAAACCAAATAAAGTCAACTCCATGGAGGTCCTGGGGACTTAACACTGAGCAGCCACACAAATACCAGAGCGATGCATCATGACTCATGTTCTTACAATAAATGCCTAAGAAAGTAATAAGGATTTGGCACTTAGTATAAAGCATTGGCAAGACAACCCAAAGTTTTCTGCCTGTCGTAAAGTAGCCTGGGACATTTTCTCTCATTGAGCTATAGGCATTAGCAACGTTATCTGCAGCGGCAAAGGAGTTACTCATAAAGCTTTATTAAGTGATATCAAGACTTCTTTTTTTTAACGTTTGTTTCTGTTGTGGGAAAGGCTTTAGAGAAGGCACTAAGTTGTTTTTCCCCAATGTGTCTATTCCAGACCAATATTGGAAGATGAAACACATACCTGGAAGATTAGCAATCTCGAAATCACCTTTCCCAAAGTGATTCATTTTGGGAAAGATGTGCTGAAAAGTTAAACAAGTACCCTCTTGACTTAATCCTGTTCACATTTACAGAATAGATTCTGCAAAGGACAGAAACAAGTTGAGGCAAAGATCATTCCTATAGAGCAAGCATTTGGGGAATAACCAAACGGCAAAAAGAAAAGAAAAAGACCAGATGGTTCTCCAGACCCTCACAGTGTGAGGCACAAAGGAGAGGGGCTTTTTCATTTAGAAAAATAAAATAAATAAAACTTGCATCTCTATGGTGGCTCATCCAGCACGTCCATCCTGGTCCACTTCAGAGTGGACAAGGCTTTTGCTGGCAAGTCAGTTGTGTGATAACCTGTATTGCTCATGAAGGCAGCTGAAATAGATAGGAAAGGTGCAGACCATTTCTCTGGTACATGCGCCATTTCTTCCTGGTGGATGGGCTGATGGTGTGGATTCTTGGTTTAAGAAAGAAAAGCTGGGGGCGCCTGGGTGGCTCGGTTGGTTGAGTGTCCGACTTCAGCTCGGGTCATGATCTCGTGGTTCATGATTTCGAGCCCTATGTCGGGCTCTGTGCTGACAGCTCAGAGCCTGGAGCCTGCTTCGGATTCTGTCCTCCTCTCTCTCCGCCCTTCCCCTGCTCACACTCTGCCTCTCTCTCTCTCTCTCTCTTTCTCAAGAATAAATAAACATTAAAAAGAAAGAAAGAAAGAACAAAAGAAAGAAGAAAGAAAGAAGAAAGAAGGAAAGAAAGAAAGAAAGAAAGAAGAAAAGGTGGAAGAGGCATTGGGAAGAGCTAGTCTTCTCTGCTCTCCTGCTTCATGTGAGAGGTGCCTAGATAGCATCTCTACTGGTGTTCCAGATCTACGTTGTCAAGCACCGTGAATCTGAGGGGAGATCAAAGGGCAGGGGGACACATTTGCAGGACAACATGAGCCCATGACAGGAGAAGGCCCTCCACCATCTGTCCCCCAGTCTCCCGACTTCCTCATGATCTCTCCTGCCTCTGGGTCTTTGCACACATGGTTCCTTTGGCTTGGGACCCTCTTCACTCCCCACCCTTCACCAACCATGCCTGGCTCACTCCAACTTCTCCTTGTTCGGAGTCATCCCTTCTGCCAAGAAGCCCTCCTCTGGACTTGGCAAGACTAGGTGAGACGCCATTCCTCGAAGTCCTTCCACCCATCACGGTGACCAACCACTCCAGTTTGCCTGGGCCTGAGGCGCTTCCTGGGATGTGGGACTTTTAGTGCTAAAATCAAGATGGTCCTAGGCAAAGCAGAGCAGTCACCTGACCTCCCGTGCTCCCCGCACTCACTTTCCCCAGATGTAGGGTCTTCCATTGTATCTGCCCATTTACTTGTAGTGCTGGAGACTCTCAGTTCCCTGAGGTCAGGGACGGCGTCATTTGTCTCTGTGATCTCGCTGCACACCTAGCACAGGTCTGGCACATGGCAAACACTCAAGAACCATAACTGGAATAGGTACTTAGTACTGAATGAATCCATATAAAATCGACTTTCTGTTACAGATGGTTCACTCATCCCTGCTTCCTGCAGCCTCCTTAGTCTTTCCTTGAATCCAGGCATAGATCCTGCTATTTGCTATGGTACCTTTCCCACCAGCATCCGAGCGGCTAATATATGCCTAGCAGAGACTCCTGCATACAGATTAGACACCTTCCCTTCCGCTCCCGGCCACCATTTACCTTCAGCTACTGCTATAAAGAGACCAAAGCCCAGGAAACATACTTTCGTTACTGTTGATTTCTTTGGCTGTCATTAACTGAGAGCTTACCACGTGGGGCCCCTACATTCATTTTCGGACTTACAACTCAAAATATCCCTATGAGATACTTCTCCCACCACTTTCCAGATAAAGATCCTGAGCTCCAGAGAAGTTAAAGAACTTGCCCAAAGTCCCACAGTTGGTTATGGGGGACCCAGGTCGAGAACCCACGCTGAAGGCGTGGCTCCAAAGCCTATGCTTTAAATCACTACCCTGTACTGCCAGAGGCTTTCCATGGAAGGCTTTACTGTCCAGTTGACAGCACAGTAAACTGAAGCAAGACACACACCGGACTGTTGTGTCCATTGCCCAGTGTCCACCCTGAGCCTGGCCCCCATCTGAGTGAAAGGAAGCAGCGTTCAGGCGGGTGTGCTCCTGAATTTCAGGGAAGACTGGCTCAGTGGTTTTATGAGAGAGCCGAATGAATAGCTGGTAAACTGTAAAGACTCTCAAGCTCTTTATGTGATCAGTGCGACACCAGGATCAAGAGAGGGTTGTCCTCTTGTCCAAGGTAACACAGCCAGACAGTGGCAACACCAGCCTGAAACCCTAATCCCCCGACTTCCTGTCCACGTTGGGTCCCCACTTCCTTCCCCCATTCTGTGTCTATTAAAAACACACAAGGCTCTCTCTACCACATTCCTTGGGTTTTAAAACAGCTGCTCCTACTATCGTCCCTCCTCACTCAATCCTACCAGGTTTTTCTTTCTTTCTAACATCTAAGAAGGTGTTATGGTTAACAGCATTTGAATTCCAGTGTCCCTGTAACATGTAATACTTTTGATTCTTTATTATCAAAATGCTTAAGAGCTGCGGAAGACGGAAGGCTTTTCTCTTCCTTCTGATGCAGAGCTAACAGGTTTCCTCCCGTCATTGGCTGGGGGGAGAAGGGACTCACCTAACCCTCTCAGTGCCCACAGGAGGGGCCTCCACGATTATGCTGGAATTGCGCTTAAATGCCAGATTTGTTTTCACGCGGCCTTTGCCGTCCTGAGAAAGGCATGCTCTCCGAAACACCTATGCAGCGACCCAGGACCAGCTGAGTGAGCTTAGGGGGAAAGTAGACCAAGAGTCTGGTTACCCCAGAATCCACAGTAATCGGAAAATTCTGTCCCAACATAAGGGCTGCAGAAAGCATGGCGCTTTCGAAACCCGTCTGGCAAACTAACCTTGGGGATGCTTCTAGTACTTTTTAAGACTGTGGCTAAAAGAACCAGACACTCTAAACCTTCCCCAGTCACCTCCATTGTGCTCCATACCTGCAACCCAGGAATTTCGCTTGCACTAAAAAGACACTTTCCAGAAGGACCTATGAACTTAAAAACAAACGCTGTTTCATTTGCCATTCATTAGGGGTGTATCTGGCTCGATTTACTGCGGCCTTCTGACCCCGCGTCTTTGCAACAGCATTCCTTCACGATTAAGCGGAAATAGGATTCACGCGTGACTTTCAGGCATAAGCGTAGAAGGTACAATACTTCACATTTCTCTGTATCGGGTAACCCAGAGGAAACGCTCGACCCAATTCAGCAATGAAAGCTCGTGAGCCGGACAGGAGTTTGCAAGCTTTCTGACCCAGGTTTCCCCGAGCCTTTTCCTAAGGGGATGTGGCCGATGCCGAGCCACATACAATTGCTCGAAGAAATTGCAATCCCTTTTGATGCCGAGGAAGTCAGCTCTTCCTGGTCACTACCCAGGAGTGGGGGGAGGGGGGGGAAGAAAAGAGAGAGAGAAAGAGAAAGAAAAAGAAAGGCGGGGCGAGACCAGTGCACCAGGGAGAATAAACTGCTACTGTTAGCTCAGTAGGTCAGTGGTCATCAGAAAATGAGAAAAACCCTCAAAAACACTCAGGGCGGAGGGCCAGCAATTGCCCTTTAAAATGACATGGGCAGCCTCTGGGGTGGGGGGGGGGAAGTGCGCGGTGGGGGGGGGGGCACAAGCGTAATTACAGCAATTAAGAGGAAAGACTGCAGTCCCTTTTTGCTCTTAATGTGTAAACAAAACCATTCAGGGACTTGTAAGCCAAAGAGAATTGGTACATCGGTTAATTTTTATCTACTACTGTGGCTCCCCTGGCTTTAACTGGCTTCCAGGAAAATTCCAAGGGCTGGGGCCCTTGTGGTTGTGGTTGTAGTTAAATACACAGATTTACCTGGAGCCCGGGTGGGGGAGGGAGAGCGGAGCGCTTTCACTGGCTACTCAGCTCCCTACAGACCAGTGAGCCCCCAGGCTACCCCTCCGGACCTACCGGACCTACCTACCGGAGGGAAGTGAGGCCTCCTGAGGAAAAGGGATTCAGGATGAGGGCACCCTGGGCTCCAGCTCTTCCTGTGAGGCCCTGAATACCGCGTCCCCCTGGAGCAGCTATGAGTGGATCTGACCTCCACTTCCTGCGGTCCTCTCCCCTTTACCGTCCTCCCACCCCAAAGTGGCACGAGTCCGGGTGGCTAGCAAGCATCCGAACTCTGTTTTGTTTTCCCGTTGAAGCCCAGTGGACATGGAAGAAATACGAAGAGTCGGGGGAGGTAGATTGGGCTGGGAAGTTGCTCAATTCCTGTGGTTCGGGAGGTTACTAGAAAGTCCTCGGATCCAGCCTTCTCACCCAGGGCTGACATCCCACCATCTGTGAGTGTCTGGCTTCCCTAAGGATTGCTTAGGATTTATTAACGCAACTACATACAGGAATCCCTGGCTACTAACCGTGGAGCTCAGCTACATGGAATTACTGCTGTGAAAAGCAGCTTGATTGCAAATCAAGGCCTGAAAATTCTCCAGAGGATGACTTTCTACCTCTCCCCAAAGAATTTGGTCTAGTCTAGCTGTAAGTCAGACCATCCTAAACATAGCCTCTGAACATAGCGACGAGCCACACAGCTATTTTCTCACGATGCAATCACAGGCCAACAGACAGAAACTGAATTTTGTTGATAGGGATTCATTTCTTCGCTTTAAGAGTTCCCTTACAGTGCTCTTTCGAACGCAAGCGGGTTTGCTCCCCTATGCTGGTATGCATGCAAAAGGAGGGGATCTTATCTTCAGATGAGGCTCACGGAGGAACTGTTCGTGGGTAGGAGCTGGGAGACCAGAGCCCTCCCACCAGCTCTGGGGCTATTTGTCTGGAGAATCAAGAAGCTTTCTGGTTAGGCTCTCTCGCTGTCTTGTAGACCTGAGCTCTCTTGCTGCTCATGCCTTCCAAACTCAGTCTCTGCAGGAAGCCCTCACCCTACCTCATGGCCTCACAAAGCCTGCCTGGTCTGAAAGGGGCTAGAGCTACCCACGAAACCTGGAGGAGGCTGCCGACAGCTTCCCGAATTGAGATGGGAGCTAAGTTAGCGCAGCCCCTCCAGAAGGTTCCTCAGGGGTGGGTGTTTGTGGAAAACCACTTACCGATGCTTCTGAAAGCCTGGGCCCGGGGTGAGGGCCTGGGGCTGAGCCAGCAGCTCAGAGGAAGGAGAAAAACCAGAGGCCCGGCAGAAGCTAGGGGTCACTTGTAGGAAAATTATGTTTATTCGGTGGTTTTTCCCTCCACACCATTCATGAATGTCCCGGCGGCAATATGGCGGTCAGCTCACTCTGGCCCACCTCCCAGTTATCACCATTCTCCAGTGATGACCCAATGTGGTGGTCGGGAAGAGGAGAAACCGCAAGGTACAGTTCTGCATGTTCCTGACTGCCCCAGCTAAGCCCCTCCCCATGAGTACCTCATTCTTTCCTCGCTGGCTTTACCTTCAAACTCTTCTGCCACTCAGCCACTCAAGCCCTCTTGGCTCATAACCTTTGTCTCCTTTGCTCTGCTTCATTCAAATGAAAAATCTTCACATCCCCGGACACTTACCCTCCTTTCTCCGTCCAAGCTGCCCAGAGCCCTGACCTTGGAGAGGTCCTCAGTTTCACGGGTGCCCATTTACACCACAAGGGGGCCAACAACCCTCACTGGGTTATTGAGAGTTGACAAAATCTAGTGAAGTGTGTGAAATAATGTCTAGAAAAGGGTTAACACAAGTAAACCCTCCATTAGAATCAGCATTAACACATATGCTACGCTGCCTTTTGTTTTGTTTCCTCTGAAGAGAACCCATTTGTGAGAGGATGCTGAAACAACGCTGGCTTCAAAAGACCATCCTTTTCCTTAAAAGTTATTTAGCAGATCTGCCTGGATTTCTGTCAGACACTGCTTCCAGGAATTACAGTCTGAGACATTCCCTAAAGCTTCTAGCTGACTGATGGCAGTCGCTTGGCATAAAGGGAAACAAAGAAGGCACAGAGCAGGCAGAGGGGAGCATATTTCTGAAAGTTCCCCACCTAGTGCTAGGAAGAAAAAGAGGTGGAAATAATAGAAGAAAAGCAGTAAAAAAAAAAAAAATTGCAGACGAGGCTTGGAAATACATGGGGGGCGGGGAGGTGGGCAAAGGGACGTACGTTGAGTGGACAGCATATTTAAAGGGTTAGAGATCTTAGAAACCATCTACACAGCTGTTCTGTAAGATTGACCCCGAGGGTCCCAGGTGAGTGCTTCTTGCCCCGGTGTGGAAGAGGCGTCGAAGGATTCCGCTTTCCAAACTGCTCTGAGGTCTGGTGCAGAGTTCAGTTGGGTGACCTCTGGAGCACCTGATAAGCTTTTCGCTTTAAGGAGACCTGCACTTCATCAAGCAGAGGAATACTTAATACAAGGCGAAGGGACAAAGCTATTTAGTGTCAGGCTGTTGCCAGATCTTTTCATTTGGAAGCACAGGGTTGAGCCAGGGCCAGAAAGAAAGAATGGTTGTTGGGTTGGGGAGAGTGCCGGGGAGGCGGGGAAGCAGGAGCATAGGTGTGATTCTTAGTCCCACTGCAGGACAGAGGGTCTCTCAGAGTCTCCGTTTCTGACGGCAAAGCTAGAGACAAAAGTCTTCCGTGCTCAGGAAATGCATGACCATTCCAAACGGTTTATGATGATTTTTCTGGGAAAATAATGTACAGTCAAAATGCCACGAGAGAATCAATGGGAAAATGCATAAGTACACAAGACGCTCCACCTCCCCACTGCCGTATAATGTCGTATCCCATCACGGAGGAGAAAATAGAAAGAATAATGTGTCCCTAGAGGGTTTAACAACATCTCAAGCCTATCTGTCCCATGAACGCAAATGTTTACATTATAGAGCCAGAGTGCCATATTAGGAAATTGCTTTTCTGCAAGGTTCTCTCAACTGGGTAATGGGCAAATGGATCCAAACTGATAAGAGAAGCATTACTTCTGTGGTTCTCCAAAGCGTCCTTATGACCGTCAGACCCCACCTCCTTAATGTGTAAGCAGGACGGGGGTGTCTGAATAATGCTTGCCCTTTATGGGAACATGGCAGGAATGGCCCCTGGGACTCTAACAACATCTATGGCAGGTCTGGGCATCACAGGTGCCACTGACAAAGTCCCGCGTCCCTGTTCATGGAAGCTCTACTCAGCGTGCAACTCTTCCCAGTGAACATCTCCATGACCAGCAATTACAGAGATAACTCCCTGCCAACTCAGGGACGGTCCCTGCGGCTCCTCCTTTGGGTTTGACTCGGCCTCCACCAAAGAGCAGCTGCATTATCTTTGGCAAGTTACTAGGCTTTGGGTGAGGACAGTGACACCTACCTCGTGGAGCGACTTTAAAGGTTAAATGGGCTAATAAAGATAAGGCACTGGAAACTGACTAATGCTTGTAACAGTGACTCTCTCATCTGTAACAAACACTCCATGAAAGCTCACAATGGTTACTATTGTTTCTCCTGTGAAGGTTAGTATTGTTCTTACAAGAGTATACCGGCTGGCTTTCCAAAATGTCCAAAAGTGTATGTTAAAAACCTTGGTTTGGGTGAGTCCAGTATCACTGTCAAGTAGGTGAACGTGGTCTCCGGGTCCCCTTCCTTGGGGCCAAGATCTGTTTTCTATTAACCGTCGGAAACCCTTGACCGGACTCAAACATCTCTCCAAGCCCAGAAAGGCCCAGCACGCTCCTCCCCACCCCTGACAACACGCACGTCACCAATGATGACCGCACACAAACACCACCGTGCTTATCGATGCGGCCCTGGAGGCCGCTGGTTTGTGGCCACGCCGGACCCTCCCAACTTCGGGATACAAGGAATTAGGAAACTGGTCTCTATGAGGCAGCCCACATTACCGTGACCGAAGGCTTCTGCACCTAAGACCATCTCCCACCTTTCTGATCTTGCAAAGACAGAGGGGAGGGACTGGCTTTCAGTCAATCGTGAGCTTACAACCCGGGCTCCTTGCTAGGCGCTCACAGCGGCTTTCTCTGCTAACAGAGAATGCACTACAAGGGTCAGGGCCAATCCTTAGTATTACAAGATCCTTTGCGGTGAGAGCCCTGCTTAATCATTCCAGCCAACTCCCCAGCAATCCTCCCCACAGATGGGCCTTGCTCTTGAGGCTCTGCCTGTGGTGCGTCTTATACCGCTTCCTGGCAAACTCTATTCAAAAGCCGCATTCCCTGGTGTACTTTCCTAAACTCCTGGGGGTACAATTAGATACCTGCTTTGCTCCCGTAACACTTTTTTTTTCTTAATTTTTTTAACGTTTATTTATTTTTGAGACAGAGAGGCAGAGCATGAACAGGGGAGGGGCAGAGAGAGAGGGAGACACAGAATCTGAAACAGGCTCCAGGCTCCGAGCTGTCAGCACAGAGCCCGACACGGGGCTTGAACTCACGGACCGTGAGATCACGACCTGAGCCGAAGTTGGACGCCTAACCGACCGAGCCACCCAGGCGCCCCACCCCGTAACACTTCTTATTCATCTGTATGTCTGTCCTCCCAATCAGACCCCATCTTGACACTATTTTGAAAACCCACCATTCCTACTAAGAACATAATAGATGTTGGCCAGGGGTTAATAACTTGTTGTCATTGTTTTGGCTTGTTTTGAGACAGTTGTTTGTAATTCAGAATTCAGATCCTCCTTTATGGGCAGGATTATTATATGTCTAACCGGTCTCTCAACTTCCGGTCTGTTCTTGCCACCCAGTTGTGTTACTTCCGTGTACAGAAACTATCAGCGGTCACGCATTGTCTGTAGATTAAAGCCTGAACTCCACAGTTTGGTGTTCAGGGCTGCTCATGTCTTGCTTCACGCGTTGTTTCTTTTTTTTTTTTTAATTTTTTTTTTAACGTTTATTTATTTTTGAGACAGAGAGAGACAGAGCATGAGTGGGGGAGGGTCAGAGAGAGAGGGAGACACAGAATCTGAAACAGGCTCCAGGCTCTGAGTGGTCAGCACAGAGCCCGACGCGGGGCTTGAACTCACGGACCGCAAGATCATGACCTGAGCTGAAGTCGGGCGCTTAACCGACTGAGCCACCCAGGCGCCCCAGCTTCACGCTTTGTTTCTATCCTCCCCACACGTCATTCGCCACTGGTCACTCTGGTCACTCATGCCATCTGTAGCACTCTGGCGTTTTTAACCCTACTGCCCATAATCTCCTTGTCCCCTTCCCAGCCTTCAGAGCAGAGCTGAAACGTCACTTCCTGAAGTCTTCTCTGATCTCCCTCAGCAGCACCAACTGCTTCCTTCTCTGGGCTTTCACACACCTGTTATATGTGGTTTTGTCCGTTGAGAAGCTCCTGGTCTCCGTGAACAGCGCTCACCGGAGCTGTGTGGTGCCCAGCTTATGGGATCATTTGCGCAAGCTCCTGGGAACAGGGAACTTCCTGGGACCTCCAAATGCACCGCACAGGAGGCATCTCTGCTTTCTGTAAGAGAGAGCTTCTCTGCAAACAACATGCAGCCTGTACAGAACGATGCCCTCTCACTTGCAAAGGAAATTATATTTTAGGGACCAGAAGCTAGAAATTGACTCCGCCAAATTAAACTTCTCTTCTCCTGATAATTGTTGCGTTTAAAAGTCTTCAACTTACCCCCGACCACAAATGACATTGTTCTCTTGCACTCCCCACTTTTCCAGGGGATGGGGAGAATTTTTCTGTTACAAAAGAACATGTAATTGATGGTTCATTCACAAGCCAGTGAATGCCATCAGCTCTGGCAAATCTATTGCTACTTTAAGTTCATTCATTCATGCATTCATTCGACCCAGGTTCATCTGAGCAGGGACTGTGCTGGGGGCAGGAGGCAGACAGGCAGACATCTCCTTGCCCTGAAGATGCTCACTGCCCGTGGCTTTCCTTTGGCTGCCGTTAGTCCTTCCATCCCTTCAAGGCAGCTGGCTCACCAGATTCCAGACCTGGGAGGGAAAAGCTTTCACGCTAGTGGAGGGAGACATCTCATGAGGAGAAACTCTGTAGAGCATGGTATCTTTACCCAAGACTGAGCCAATGGCATGCCTGCAAAAGCAGTACTGAGCTGAGGTCAAAAGCCCAGTATTTTCTTTAAAAAAAAATTTATGTTTATTCATTTTTGAGGGAGAGAGAGAGAGAGCAGGACAGGGCACAGAGAGAGGAAGACACAGAACTTGAAGCAGTCTCCAGGCTCCAGCACAGATTCCTGGCCTGGGGCTCAAACCCACAAACCATGAGATCATGACCTGAGCCAAAGTCGGATGCCCAACTGACTGAGCCACCCAGGCGTCCCCAAAAGCCCAGTATTTTCTAATGGAAAAGAGAATGTATAAATCAGAGGACCAGGAATGGTAGGGGCAGTCAGGCCAAAATCGTGCACAGTTTCTGGTCCCGGGGAGTCAACCTGGACCAAGCGGCCAGCACAGAGCTGACTCCTCTCCGAGAAACACACACAGAGGTCCCCCCATGCGAGGTGCTCCACTAGCATCCCAGCCGCTGTGGCTGCTGAACAAATCACCCTGAAACTTAGTGGCTTAGAAGTCGTTTTATTATCATCCCCCAAGGCTCTGGCTCAGCTGAAGGGTTCTCCCATACACTCTCTCATGTGGCTGCAGTTTGATAGCCACAGGGCTGGAGCTGTCTCAAGGCTTGCTCAGGGAAGTCTGAGATCGCTGGACGCCGTGGGTGGCGGCTTGGATGGGGTGTGGGTATCAGCTGAGCACCCACATGTGGCTTTCCTGTGTGACCGGGCCGTGCACAGACTGGTGGCTGGGTTCCAAAAAGAAGTACCCCTGGAGAACCAGGTGGAAGCTGTATTAACTTTTATGACTCAGCCTCAGAATCATGTAGACTCACTTGTACTACATGCTACGGGTTGACCAGATTCAAGAGGAGGGCACATAGCCCAGCTTGATGGAGCATTCGAAGAATTTGTAGATGTTTTTAGACCACCGCAGCTAAGTGGAGGAGCTCAGTAAGCTGTCACTGGGTGACCATGACCTCATTTTTTGTATCAGTGGTAAAATGAGACCAAACACGTTGCTTGGAGCAGGGGCTTCAGACTGTAATGAATGATACGCGTCACCGTAAGTCCTCGCGGGCTGGGACAACGGCATGAGCACTGGACTGGGGATCCGAATACGTTTGTTCCAACTCTGCT
This sequence comes from Acinonyx jubatus, assembly GCF_027475565.1. Lineage (NCBI taxonomy): Eukaryota > Metazoa > Chordata > Mammalia > Carnivora > Felidae > Acinonyx > Acinonyx jubatus. The sequence goes on along the minus strand of NC_069387.1, from coordinate 88,958,401 downwards.
ATCTGCACTGCCTGTTCACTGAACTTGGGCAAGTAACGTAACAGCTAAAAACCTCGATTTCTTCATCTCTGAGGAAAGGATAATAATACTGAATCATTCATGTTGATGGAGATTTACAGGAAAGCAATGGGATGAAGAATACAAAAGGACAGGGGCACCTGGGTGGCTCAGTTGGTTGAGCGTCCGACTTCAGCTCAGGTCACGATCTTGCGATCTCGCGGTCCATGAGTTCGAGCCCTGCGTCGGGCTCTGGGCTGATGGCTCAGAGTCTGGAGCCTACTTCGGATTCTGTGTCTCCCTCTCTTTCTGCTCCTCCCCCGTTCATGCTCTGTCTCTCTCTCTGTCTCAAAAATAAATAAACGTTAAAAAAAAAATTAAAAAAAAAAAAAAGAAGCTAACTCCATGATATATCCTCCGATTTTAAATCATTAGTGTGAACAAGAGGACCTTATTTTTTTTTAACCGGTAAAATTTATTTTAGATTGTAATCAAAATGAAAACAACAAAATTAGAAGACAACTACCGGGCGAGCTCTCCCGAGCCTGGATCGGATGGTCCTTAAGACGCTGTCCACTTCTCTGTGTGATTCTGTGGTTTGTGGGGTGACTCACAGAGCCAGCTCCTGTTCTGAGTTATACACTGTGAGAGAAAAGGGACGTGTCGGCCATGTCTTTGAATCCTTCAAGGTATTTTGCATATAGGATGTACTTGGTAATTTTTGATCGAGAAGCAGTAAAAATGGACAGTGAAATGGTAGTGAAAACTATAAACAGGACAATAAATTCACATTTGAATCCCATCTTTCTGCCGAACTAGTGCTTTGTTATTGACGATCTTACTACTCCCCAGTGGAGGATGCCAGTGTCCTTGTGTGTTTTAGGATCGAATTAGCTCAATAGGTTCTCGCTTCTAATTAAACTGACAGTGATAGAAAGTGGTTGAAACAAAACTGATTGAAAGGAGGATTGAAAACATAAGATTCTTCTCTTGGCATTCAAGTCCTGCCTTATCTGGGCTGTCTCTTTCTCTTGAACCCCCTTGGAGCCACTTGCCCTCACCTTTGCTGTTCCCTCTGTTTGGAACACTGTTCTCTCCACTCTGCCTAGATCTCTCCTTTCTCTCCTGCAGGTCTCTGTTTGAGTGTCTCTTCCTTGGCACCTGTCTGAGCCCTTCCATCTAAGTCAAGCCCACTGTCAAACGGCCTCCTGGCACCTGTATCTTTCCTTTACAGCAACTATTTATATTAGTTTTTGAGTTTGTTCAATTGCTGTATTTTCCAACTCGACCATAATCTTCATGAGGGCATCCAGTTTGTACATGATTGTTTCCCGAATACTAAATATAATACCTGGCACAAAGCAGACAACTTTATAAATAAGCGAACATTTACCGAATACATAAACGGAACAAGCGAACAGATTTTTTTTTTTAAGTATTTTGTGGCCGTTCAGCACTGTGTTAGCCACAAGCAACTGGTAAGTTTCTCAGCCTATCGAAAGAAAAAAAAAATCTTCCCCTAAAACTAAGATTTCTCTTTTAAAACCACGCAGCCCAGCTCCTGCTGCCTGTCAAACATGGCCACATAAGCCAGAGTGACTAAAACCAGATCTGCTCCAGGACCCTGTTTCACACCGTTTCCAATAGGATGTGAATCAGACAAGATACCATCAACCAAGCATTCAGTCAGGAAACAGGACCTTGGTAAACCTTTCAGGGTAACCCGTCTTCCACTGCCAGGATCCAGCCCGACTGACAGCATCTATTAGAATGCTGCGGAACGAAACCCCCTTAAACCCCACAAAATGGGCTTTGGAGCCAGGCGGCGGCCAGCCACGGGAAGTGTGCTAAGTGTGGAAATTCCCTGCAAGCTTTTCAAGCAGCTCGAAGCCGTGAGCTCAGGAGGGACTTCAAAACTCCGAAGAGAAATTCCACTTTCCTTTTCCTTCGCCCCGGGTCTTTCCATTCCAAACACAGCCTCGCCGGTTGGAGCCACTTCATGAATGTGGGATTGTTAGGGGTGGTGCGGAGACGAGCCATTATTTTTCTTAGGTTAACACACACACACACGCACACACACACACACACACACACACAATTTGGCATCCACATTCTCTTTCATTTGCCCTGAAGAAATCAATATCCCAGTCTGGGGTTACCAGCTGTGGTTCATATATATCCTGAGGCATAATTGCTTTATTTTATAGCTGCCGACATTCTTTTCTGGAGCCCCAAGGCTTCTCTCTGCTCCATGCTCAAAAATGGACTTAACTGTGTAGTCGGTGCCTTCACGAGGCCCTTCTTTGGCACCGTGGTGAGGACTTCCCCTAGGACCCAACCTTCCTTGTCTTCACTCACTTTGCCCTGTGTGCCCGGAAGCCATTTCTAAGGAGGCAGCATGTTATCTGCTTGTTTTACAAACTTAAGGAAATTGAATTTTAATTTGTTACCGACTCCACCACTAAGCTCTGTGTTAGGGGGAAGTTAATTTTCCTCAAAACTTTAGTTTCTTGATCTGTGAAATGGAAACAAATAATTGCATCTGTTCATAGGGTTGTCAGAGGATTAAAAAAAGATCCTGCAAGTACAGCACTTATCTCACACAGCCTACTTATAGTGGGGTAGATTAAAGATGGCCACATTTTTTTTTTTTTTTTTTGCTATCCCTTCTACTGAGAGGTAGAGTCTAATTCCTCTCTCTTGGGATATGGGTATTAGTGACTTGCTTGATGAATGGAATTCAGTTCAATTGATTTTCCGAGACTCCCAAGTGTAGGTCATAAGAAAACTTCTGGCTTCTGTCTAGTCTCTTGGAAGGCTGATTCTGGGAGATACGGCTGGCATGTAAGAAGTCCAACTGCTCTGAGACCACCATGCTGTGAGGAAGCTCAAGCTAGTCACAAGAAGCATCTGTGTGGACAAAAAAAAAAAAAAGATACCAAGCCGGCCCTAGCCCTTCCAGCTGTGTCCAGGCACCAGTCGCGTGAGTGAAGAATGTTCATTTCAGATCCAGAAGGATATAATTTGGAGAAGAACCAAGGAACCAGACCACTTTCAAAACCAAGTCCCCAGCAGATGGCCCTAGGCAAGGCAAATATTCTCCAGCCATTTGAGCCACCCAGCTGAAGCCCCATTAAATGTGAAGGCGACACAAGGGCCGTGGAAGTTCCCAATTTCCAACTGCCCAAATTCCTGACTTACCAAATTGTGCTATTTCACACCACTAAGTTTGGGGGTGGTTTCGTATGCAACAACAGAAAACCAGAACACGTAGTGAAACGCTAAAAAATGATGATTATTACTTAATAAAAACACTGTCGTCAGCATTTGGAGAAGAATGTCACAATTGCTCCTTAAACTCTGAGTTTTGTAGTCTACAGGACACATTCTTCTTGGGGGCAGGTGGTCCTAGAAGGATCACAAAGTGACAGAAGAGAGGGTGTAGCATGGGGAGGTAAAGGCAGAAGAGAGGGTATACCCTTCCATCTCCCGGTGCCCTGCACCTCACAGGCACTCAACAAATGCTTTCTTCATGAATGAATGACATCATACATCTTTTTAGAATATCAGTTTTACTCCAGGGTTATCTTTCCTATCTCACAGACTTTATAAGGGAATAGAGCACAGCAGTCTTTAAAATTTTAAAGATGAAATAGGAGACTTCCCCCCAAAATTATAGCTCAGGTTAGCCATTCAGGTTCTGACGCCACTCCTCTGGCTTTGAATTCCTCCTTCTCTGCCATTAGGTGTAACTAACTGATTTGTTCATTGAACAGATACGTGAGTGTCGGGCACTGTTCTAGGTACAGGAGATAAATAGTGAACAACAACAACAAAATTACCTGTCTCTTGGAGCTAACATTCTAGTTGGGGAAGACAGTGAACAAAAAGATTACGTGTGTGTTGTTGAATGCTATGGGAGAAAATTAGAGCAAAGTGAGGGGGATCAGAAGTGCTAAGAAGGGGTAAGAGTCACCCTTGTTAAAAGGATGGAGAACAAGGAATGCCTGGGTGGCTCTGTCAGTTAAACATCGGACTCTTGGTTTTGGCTCAGGTCATGATTCGTGAGATCGAGCCCCACACCAGGCTCGGCACTGGGCATGGAACCTGCTTGGGATTGTCTCTCTCTCCCTTTCTCTCTGCCCCTCCTGCACTCACACTTACTCTCTCTCAAAAAAAGAAACTAAAAACAAAAAAAAAAAAAGGATGGAGAACAAAAACGTCACAGAGAAGATGACATTGGAACAGAGACTAGAGATAGTGGAGGAGTAAATCACATGCGTACTTAAGGGGAGACAGTGCCAGGCAGAGGGAACAGCGTATTTACAGGCTTATTCAAGGAGGGTCAGGGGAGCAATGTGCCCAAAGTGAGAAGCATCTCCATGAGAATGCTAAGAGATAAGGTCAGAGAATTGGCTGGCAACCAGGGGCAGACCCTGAGGCACCTCGTGGACGATTGCAAAGACTTGGGCTTTTTATTCTGAGAGAAGTGGGGACCCACTAGAGAGATGTGATTTGATATTTCATTTTAAAGAAAAATGGGGTGCCTGGGTGGCTCAGTCAGTTGAGCGTTCAACTCTTGATTCTGGTTCAGGTCATGATCCCAGGGTGATGGGATTGAGCCCCAAATCAGGCTCTGCTCTGAGTGTGGGCCCTCTGCCCCTCCACCCTGCTCGTGTTCTCTCTCTATAAAATAAAATAAAATAAAATAAAATATAAAATAAAATAAAATAAAGGAACTCTTCTGACTGCTGGCTGCAGAATCAACTGGTGGAAAGTGGACAAGAACGGAAGCAAAGAGACCACCTAGGATGGCGACTTGGTACAAAAATTGAAGAATGGAGCTCTGCACAATAAGAACCCCAACTATGACTCTGGTGTGGTGAAACCAAGAGGGGATACTCTTTTTGGCCTTTCGACATGGCTTACACCTATCTTGGCCTGGTGTCTAGGTGTCTAGGAGAAGCATCCCAAGAGTGAGTAATCCAAGACACAAGAAGTAGAAGCTTCCAGTTCTCTCCAATCTGTGCTAGGCGCAGAATTGGTACAATGTCACTTCTGCTATATTCTATTGATCAACACAATTACAAGTTAGCCCATATTTTAGCAGATGGAAGGCAGAGAAAGGGAAGAAATGACAGCCATCTTTAAAGGCAATCTACTATATGGAGTATCTCTAGAAAGTATCTTCTAGATTCAGTGGAAGCAAAGGGCCTTCCACTATTTAGTGGAAATCAACTGGAATTGATTGCAAGACAATTGAACAGTTATGTAGGGGGGAAAAGTACATAAATAAATAGATTTAAATAAACCTATTTGTAAGAACAACAACTACAACAAAAAACCCACAACCAACCCATCTCCACACCGCCTCTGTCCACACTAATGTTGTTCCCTTCTCCCCACACATACACCTGGAGGCAGAATGAGGCAGTTCAGAATTCTAGCAAACCAGCTGGTAGGGCTGAGCTGTGGAGTAATGGGCTTATGTCACTGTCTTCTCATTAAACTATTCCCCCAGCTTGGTATGGCCTGGAAAATTACCTGTTACACATAAGTAAAAATTCAGACCCCAAGGACTAAGATTTACCCATCATCAAGGCAATTCAAAAGAATATGCTGTAGGTTTGAAGACAATTTCCAGAGAGACATGCATTCCCAGAATATTTTTAGTAATGGCAAAATCATTGGAATAAGCAGTTGACCTCCTCCCTGGGGGACCATGCTCATTAAGATGTATGCGTTTGGGACTGTTAAAATTCCAACTCGTTACCTAATAGTTGCACCTTATGCACTTGGATACCTCTGAAAATGCTTCCAGCCCTTCCATGTCAGTTGTAACAACCAACTGACAGTCTCCTATACCTTCGAGGGGCTTCAATAGAATGTTGCTGTAGCAACGTTTAAAAGGAAAAGGAAAAAAACGCAACAAGGAAGTACTATTGATAATCCTCTCTATCCATTTTCTTTGAATTAATCTAAGATGCATGAGGAATGAATGTTTCCCAGTTTGGGGGTCAGCGCTCAAATCTTCATTCACTCCTTTCTCTCATTAATTCCTACACGCCACCAGGGAAAAGGTAATCCAACCTCAAGAACAATTCCATAGCCCAAGCCAACAGAATCTTGGAGGCAACGTCAACCAACATTCACTGATTACTAACACTTGTCCTTCAGGATCTACCTCAAGTGTCCCTTGTGGAAGTTCCCTCTAATCCTTTCCTTGGGATAGTCATGTCATTCCGGCCATGTTCCCTTCACCCTTCTGTTAAAGTATTTGAATCTTTCTTCCCCCTATATTTAATTCTTTGTTTTTCCTCTTTCTCTCTTACTAAATTGGAGCAGCTTGATATCAGGGACCACATCGCATCCATCTATAGGTACTCAGTACCTAGCACAGTGCCTGACACTGTGGGGAGCACTCAGTCAATGTTTGCTGAATGAATAAATGTGGTGGGTAGTTCTACGATCAGTTTGCCAATCAGGTACACGGAGAAACTAACAAGGTCGGTTTAATTACAACCACAATAAAAGAGGCCTGACCTTAAGGAGGTTGCCCTCAAGAACAAAAAAGTAAATAAAATTTGTGGGTGAATAATTATCAATTTAGTCAGGTCAGAATAAGGTATATAGAAAACATACTGGCTTATGAAATTTGGGTTCTAGGCCAAGCTCAGGGAATAAGGAGCTTTGATTTGTCCACTTGACTATTTATTGACTGCCTTCTATAAACCATGTATATCCTTCTTCCCTTCACTTAAAACCTTAATTTATTCCTGAAAATCCTTTCATGAAATGGAAAACGGTTGAATGCAAAAGTATTCATATTAATATTAAATTAAAGGGAAAAAGTATGATGTGCTCCACTTCTGAGATAACTAACAATTTTTCACAGGTATAAAAACACACAATTGGACAACAAAAAGAGGTATTGATAATAAACTTGGAAAGGAAAGAAATGCAATGTAATGTAAGGATTACATTATAGTAGGTGGTGGGAGGGACTCATTCTTTGGATGCTACATTCTGCATCATCATAGTTGCCATTTTTAATTCGGGGGAGCTTATAATTTCCTTATGCTCCAACTGTACTTATAAATAAAGTTTTACATGAAAAAACATTTGAGGGGCACAATTTTAACATGTCTAAACCCAAAAGCGCTTCAAAGTGCCTGGAAATAAGGCATGCTCACAACAGCCTAAAGAGCTGTAGGTGACACCCATCTGTCTCGCTTAAGTACAGCAAATAAAACGCCTTGGTTTATCCAAACACAGCGTACAATTCAAATTAGTTCACATAATATTCCCTAACTAGGAACTGTTGGGTTGAATAAGTTGTTGTGTTTTTCTCTGCCTGAAATTGGAACATTGAAAAGCACTTCTTATGGTGTATTTATTGTGTTCTTGGACAAGGAAAAAAAGCATTATAATGACAACAACAATAAGCCAGCAGTTGTTGCGTAATATTTAGTGCCTCATAACAAATTATCTCAAAATGTAGCGGCTTAAAACTACATATAAACTTTTTAAAATTGGGGTGCCTGGGTGGCTCAGTCAGTTAAGTGTCTGACTTTGGCTCAGGTCATGACCTCACAGTTCGTGGGTTTGAGCCCCACGTCAGGCTCTGTGGTGACAGCTCAGAGCCTGGAGCCTGCTTCAGATTCTTTCTCTCTCTCTCTCTCTCTCTCCTCCTCCTCCCTTGCTCACGCTCTGTCTCTCTCTGTCTCTCAAAAATAAATAAACATTAAAAAGATTTTTTTTAATATTTTAAAATATATTTGTTATCTCACACAGTTCCTATAGGTCAGGAATTCAGGCGCATTTTAGCTGGATAGTTCTAGCTTGGGGTCCCTTGAGAGGCTGCAGTCAAGATGGTGCTTGGGGCTCCAGTCATCTGAAGGCTTGACTGGGGCTGGAGGATCCATGTACCAGATGTACTCACAAGGCTGCCAACTTAGTGCTGGCTATCAGCAGGGGGTCTCAGTTTCTTGCCACGTGGTCTTCATAGGGTTGCTGAGTGTCCTTACATGACAGCTGGCTTTCCCCAGAATGAGTCATCCATGAAAACAAGGCAGAAGTCGTATCTTTTATGATCCGGTCTCAGAAGTTTATGCTTCACCATTCTTGAAATATCCTATTGTTTAAAGTTTATTTATTTTCACACAGAAAGAGAGAGAGAGAGCATGAGCAGGGGAGGAGCCAGAGATAGAGAAGAGAGAAAATTCCAGCAGGCTCTATGTGCTGTCAGCACAGAGCCCAACACGGGGCTTCAAGTCACATACCATGAGATCATGACCTGAGCCAAAACCAAGAGGCGGAAGTTTAACCAAGTGAGCCACCCAGATGCCCCAGAAATATCCCTATTGGTTACATAGGTCATTCCTATTTGTTGCAGGAATGGACTGTGCTTGAGTGTGAATACTAGAAGAAGAGAATCATCATGGACTACTTTGGAGGTTGAAACAACCAACAGGTGGTATGATTTTTCAAGAGCCATGAGATGGAAAGTTTGTTAGCTACACAGGTAGGTTTCCTCCTTTTATGGAGCTCATACTCAAGAGGAAAGGAGACAAAAAACAAAGGAACAAATAAGTTGGGGATTTCATTCAGCATTCATTGTTGTGAAGAATATAAAGCCAAGTGAGATGAAGTGAGGTGAGAAAGGGTCTTTTTTTCTAGTGGACAGTCAGGGAAGGCCTCTCTGAGAAGCTGACGTGTGACTTGAGAGATGGATGAAGAGAAGGGGCTGGATCTGGGAAAGAGTGTCTCAGATAAGAGGAAGAAGAGGAAAGATCCTGAGGCAGAAACATGTTTGATATAGTCAAGGAAAGGATAAAAAGAGCAAGGAAAACAAAGAGGACATAGTAGAATATGAAGTCAGAGATCCACTTAGGGGCTAGACCATACATAGAGCTTTGGAGGACAGAGTAAAGAATTTGAATTTTATTCAAAGCGTGATGAAAAGCCTTTGGAGGGTATTCAGCAGGTCAATGACATGATCTCATTTACATTTTCTATGAAACACTTTACCAAGGAGATTCTGTAAGAGTCGATTGCAATAATCCTGACAAGACGTTAGTTTACGCTAAGATAATAACGGGGGAACGGGAAGTTGGTAAGTCAGGATATATTCTGGAAGTAAAAGCATTCACTGGATTGGATAAGAACGAAGGTGAGGAATCCATGATAAATCCATGGTTAGTTTGACACATAAAGAGAATCATGCAACCATTTACAAAATGGGGAAGGCAAGAATTCTCTTTGGGCATGTTAACTTGAGGTGTGGATATGTTATCCAAGTGGATAGGGAAGTTGATCACATTGGACAGATTTCTACGGAGCACAGAGGACATAATATAAATATCTGGGATGTATCTTCTTCATGTACACAAGTTAAGATAAATTTTGGTTGTGTGATGTCAGAAGAGGAAGAGCCCATGTCTCACTGGGCATATTTTGGATGATTCATGGAGAAAATGGTGGCATTTGGGCTGCCCTTTCAAAGAAAATTTCACCAGTGGGGATAATGGAGGAAAGTTTAAAGAATAGAGGAACAGTCTGAAGGAGGGCAAGAAGACCAGTTAGGGGCGGCTGCAGTGAAGCATCTGAGGGGTGGAAGGGGCAGTGCCGGCCGTGACTGGACAGGGGAGAAAGGGCATCTTCCACACACTTGGTACAGGTAGTCGAAAACAACATGGTAGTTGGCTGGACTAGGAGGAAGAGAGAGGAGTCAAAGGAGAGGGAATCTTTGACCCCCACAAAGTGAAGAATAATGCTGAGTCAAGGAGCTGCTTTGGGGTTTTGTCTGTTCATGGGGAAGAGGGGAGAAGAGATGGCTGTAGGAAGATGATGATTCTAAAATGCCAGTGAGATACCCAAATGGAGATGTCCATATCTGTGCTCTAGAAAGAGGAATGGAAATACAAATTAGGGTTTTTGCTATCTAATGGTATTCCTAAGGATGAGAGGGAAAGACATGGTTAGGAGAAGAGAGAGAAGAAAAAGAATGGGGTTGCCCCTGGCTAGTACTCATGGGCAGGGCAGTCCTTCAAATACTCAGATGACAAGTAACATTTAAAGGCTGATGCTTCGGCCCTTCTTCCCAGAGCCTCATCCTCTTAGTGTGGATTAGGTGCCCAATAAATCAGTGAATTCCCCTGAGTGGTGACTATCCCTTATGTGGCTGCAACTGTCCCCCAGGGTCCTCTCTTCTTAGCTGTAGCTTCTCCCATTGCCCCTCCTATAGACCCCAGGGTGCCCTTTGCCCTCCTCTGAGGTGCAACTCATGTGGATCGGCTCTGAGTTGTTTCCCTAAGCGTGGGGCAAGGCGACATGTTGTGGGTGAGGGTGGAAATACTTATTGTATAATTTAAACCCTAGTTCTCACTTATTTTTCATTGTTTGCTACTTGTCCTACCCCTGTAAAGTGCTGGCCATATGATGGGGGTGAGCTGGGGGGGGCGGGGTGGGGAGAGGGTGGGTGGAGCTCCACAAGTCAAGTTGAAAGAGAGAGGCCTAAAGTCATGTTAGGTACACTGGGCAATGTGGTCTCACCTCGGAGACATTAAAAAGAGGTACATCCATGAAGGGTGTATGTTTGGGTAGGGAGATTTATCCTTAGAAACCCCACACATTTCTGTTGTTTACATAAAAATGAAAAAAAAAAAAGTGCTTTAGCAGGAAACTGCCCCTCAGTATGTCAAAAAACACCAGGGTAAATAACGCAATTTCATGAAATGTTTTACGTTAGGGAGATGATTTGGGCATTAAGATATTGCAGCCCCTGCCTAGGGTATTGGTGAGCTCCCCAACGGACACAATTTGCTATAATGTAGTATCTGTCACAGACTGACTTCATTTGTCCCCAGGAAAGTGACTGGATCGTCACATCACACCCTCCAAGTTAAAACTGCTCACGTTTCTTGGTTCTGACCCAGGGCCAATGAAGCCTTCCTTTCCAACAATGTCAGCTGTGAGTTTGAGGTATCACTCGGCCTTTTCTCAGGAATTCTCATTTCATGTCTCTCAGGGGCCAAAGCAAGGCTTCCTATGAGTTGCTATTTAGGTTCTAGTCCCCAGGCATGTCCTTCTTCTCGCCTCATTTTTCTTCCTTTTGGACTGCAGTGCGATCGATCTACCCTGACTCTGATCGGACGGGCCTGCTCTATTTTTAGTCCAGCGAAATAATTTATCTTGCTTCCCAATAGCATCGGTGCCTTCAAATCCAAAGGCCAAGAGTGTGTCTTTCCCATTTTCTGCCTTTGAAGCTTCTGAGAGCTGTGTTCTTCGGTCAATTCTTCCTCATTCTGCATGACCAAGTGCTCATTGTGGTAAGCCTGGCTTTCTGCTTTTCCTCAGGCCTCACTTTCCCTGCTCTCTCTCCCATGGTCAAAGGTTAATCCCCAGCTCTCTGGGAAAGAAAAATACCATCTTTACCTGCTCACCACACCGTTAAGGTTGAGAGCAGAATGGGGCCAGATCCTATCTCCAAGGAAGGGGAGAAAAAGAAGTCTTATAGTAGTCTGCTTGGGCTACAATACAAAGTACCACAGACTGGGAGGCTTAAGCAACAAAGATTTTATTGTCTCATAATTCGGGGGGCTGGACATCCAAGATCAGGGTGTTGCCAAGGTTAGTTCCTTCTGAGGGCCATGAAGGAAGGATCCGCTCCAGGCCTCTCGCTCTCTGGCTTGTAGCTGAACATCTTCCCTCGGTGTCTGTTCACATGATCTCTCTCTGTGCATCTCTATCTCCGAATTTCCTCTTCTTATAAGGGGACCAGTCATACTGGATGAGGGCCTACCTTAATGACTTCACTCTAACTTGATTACTCCCATTAAGACCAAATACAGTCACATTCTGAGGTACTTGAGGGTTAGGAATTCAACCTATGAATTTTAGGAGGAGACACAATGCAGCCTAGAGTAGATCCCACTTGATTATGAAAGCTGGATCTAGGGTCAGGCTGAGCCCAGTCGAGTACCAGGAAAGCCTCCATAGTACGCATCTCGCGTCCTTGCTGCTGCACCACGGTGGCCTCTCGAACTAACTTGCTTCTACGACAGTTGTCTTCCAACAGGGACGAGTTCATGACATTTGTGCTTCTTTCAATTTGGCGACGCGGAATATGTCTCAAATCTGTGGTGGATAATTACTGCTACTTTACAGCTGTTGTAAAAGGCAGTGAAAGAGAAGGGGGGGGAAGCCCATCAAATTATATGATGTTAAATCTCTTACGGGCTCCTGTTCTTCCTTTTTATTTATCGCTTGGGTCATACTGAAGATAGGACGTGAGAGGGTGGGATATCTTCTGCCAGAATTCCAGTATCCTTCTTTCATGAAGTCTTTCTTGTCCATCTCCACCCCCCCCCCAACCCTGGTAAAGTGAAACACTTCCTCCTGTGACCGCTTACATTCCTTAATTTGAATATTAACCATATTATTCTGATTGTTTGTGTACATATCTATCAATGCACCCCAACTCGCCAGCCCATCAATGAGAGTATCTAGTCCATTCAGGCTGCTATAACAAAAGTCTGCACACCGGATGGCTTATAAACGACAGAAATTTATTTCTTGCAGTTCTAGAGGTTGAGAAGTCCAAGATCACGATGTCAGCAGATTCAGGGGTCTGGTAAGGACCCACTGCCTGGTTCACAGGCGGCCATCTTGTGACTGTGTCCTCACATGGCAGAAGGAGCAAGGCAGCTTTCTAAGGTCTCTTTTATAAGCGCATTAATTCCTGTCAGGAGGGCTCCACCCTCCACATACCATTGTTAGGGAAAACCCATCTGGATCACCCCGCAGAAGAATCAAGCGGCACTCAGAGATCTTGGAAGGAAGGAGGTTTATTTTACCCTGGTGGGCCCACAGGAGATCATTCTCCAGAGATCTGAGCCCAGAGCGTCAACAGAGGGGACAATTTATAGTCTGTTACTTCCGCCTCCCTCATTAATAGTAATTTGGCACCTGCGCAGGTGGGTAGGAAGGAAATCCCGGAAGGGGAGCCTTCTGGCAAGGACTGGAATTCCCTCATCAGTCCTGTCGGTCATCTAATAACAGATTTTTCCCTAACACCATCACATCAGGGGTTAGATTTCAACATAGAAACTTGGGAGGGCGAATGGGGCATAAACAAACATTCAAGCTATAACATCTCTGTCTCTTCAGCATCACTCACGGCATACCTAGTCAATGTTTTTATTCAAGGTTGAGTGACTCTAAGTAAAAGAGCCAACACGCATCTGTACATCAGAAAAGTTGCTGATACTATATAACACAGAATAAAAGCCTACTTAGTATATGTGTCAGGTCAGGTCCCCCAAAGCAGACACCAAAACAGGGATTTAGACACATAGCGAATGACTGCTGTTATTTGAGGGGAATTGTCTGTAGGAGAAAATGGGCTGTGGGGTAGGGGGTGGTAAGCAGAAAAGGCAGGGAGAGAGCCGTCAGACCCAGTGTGGTTCTGACCCCCGTGGAGGAGATGGGGTAGGAGAGTCTCGGGCACCAGTTCAGTTCCCAGAAACGGATCCACGCTAAACTCCTGGGGGTGTCCTTGAGCGGAAGTTGCCAACAGAGAAGTCCCAGGTCTTCTCGAGAATGAGCACACGTGGGCATCCCTGCCTCTTCTGCATCAACGACTTAGAGCGGCCAGCAGGAAGTGTGGCCTTGGGGCGAGCACGGTGCAAACTTGGATTTAGAGCACAGCGGCTGGGGCCATGTATTGTGCACACACGCCATTTACTTATTTACTTACTTCATTACTTATTTATTTTAGGACTACCTTCCTCCAATTCCTCTGCCCTCCAACTCCTGCCTCTGGTAGCCACAAATCCAATCTCTGTACATAGTTTTTTTTATTTTGCGTATTTTATAATGTTTTGACATTTAAAAAAAAACCTTTTCTGGCTGGAGAGGGGGTGCTCCTGCAGGGGCTGGCCAGTTCTGGGATAACAAAGACCTCAGCCAGGAGCACGCCTCCAATGTGCAAGCTAACCAATCCAGAGCACGAAGCTCTTTCTCTGGCCTGAACGGCCCAGGAGGCAATAATCCCCTGCCTTAATTATGCCAGGACCAGGTCGGAGGCAATTAGAGCCCACGCTACGGCCCAGAATCCACCGAAATTATTCTTACTAGTCAAAATCCTAAACTGTTTCCTCTGCCCTGCCTTGATTGCAGAAGCCCCAACGAAGGTCATGGTGTAGGCTTTCCTGTCTTCTGTCACTTGACCAGAACCGGGGTCTTCCCCCACCCCCCACCCCCCACCGTGGCCTTGCATGCCCTACGGTAACCCCCTGTCTAGGTCCCGTGAGTATAACACACTGTTTTCTTGTGTCTCCCCTAGGGTCCCTTTTGTGGTGCACCTGACCGATCGTGACCTGCAAGAACATAGACCAGTCCCTCGGTCAAGTACTGTCACTGCAGCAGGAGGTCTGAGCGGCCCCATTGGTGGCAGCCGCAATACAGATCGATAATAATCAGCAGGTGTCAGCGTTGCGTTCCACGTGTCCTACGCTTCCTCTCCTTACTGCTATCAACACTCTGCGGTGGCCTCAGCTAACATGAGGAAAGGGAGGCATAAGAATGTATTTCTTCCCCCTTTGGCGAGCTAGCCAGAACCCAGGTGGCACCCATGGGTCGCTCAGCGGTCCGACACCAAGAACAAAGAGGGGCGCTAACCATCTTGCGGCCAGGCCCTGGGGGCGACCACGGCAGCGGCCTGTGCCTCTGCCCACCTCTTGATGCTCAGAGCCCTTCGGTGGCTCAGCTGAGGCCTGAGGTCAGTGTAGACCCTTTTGTGTCCGACCCGAGTTTGTGCTTCCCTGGGCATGTGCCTGTTGGGGTCCGCCGACAGGGAGCGTGCGCGGCTGTCTGAGCGCTGTGTGACAGGAAGACGGCCGGCCCTGGGCCATGTGCTGCTGGCCGCGGAGTGTGGATGCTCTTTGTTAAGCTCCCAGGGTCTGGAAGGAAGCAGCTATGCTCTTGTTTAATTCCATATGAGCAGCTTTTTTATTTTTACAAATAGTCCTCTTGCTGTTAGGGAGTGAGTGAGCGACATAAATCATCATCATGTCTTTGGCAGCCGGGATTTCTCGGGCATGGTCCTCATTAAAGTCTTTAGTTGCAGGGTTCCTGGAGACCTTCCTTTGATACCTAAAAACATCAAACTGAAAAAGCCCTGGTGAGGAGGAGGAGGAGGAGGAGGAGGAGGAGGAGGGGAGGGGGTGGGCGGGGAGGAGGGGAAGGGGCGGAAGCTCGCAAGGATCCCAGAATCACGGTCGGGAAAGGCAAGGCAAAGCTAGACTGGTTATTATTCACAGCTTAAAAAAACAAAAGAAGAAGCAGAAGAAAGAACCGCAGGAGCCGAGCGGCAGAAGCAGTGAGCCTTCCCTGCTGAACGGAATCCAACAAGCCCGTACAAAGAAGACGGAGCGACGCGGGCGGGAGGGGAAGCTTCTCGGAGGCGAAGCTTCTCGGAGGCGATTCACGGAAAGGGAAAGGCTCCCCGAGCCCCTTCCTCCGCAGACCTCAGCCCAGCAGGCTGTGGCAATCAAGGAACTCACCTTTTCCTAGGGCCCCGGTCTCCCTGCTGGGCGGGAATCCAATCCCCGGGCAAAGGTCACTGGGAATACCAACGTGCTGCTGGCGGCGGCTGTTCATTCACAAAATGAGCTCCTTTGTGATAAAAGGAGGGAGCGCAGCCCCGGGGTTTGTGTGCATTCCAGGCTGGTGGAGGGAGCTGCCAACACGCTCGGTCAGTGGGAACCCAGCAGCACATGCATCTCAGTTTACACGATTGATGTGGCCTCGCAGGGCCTTGTATGTTGAATTCCTATAAATCAAGTCACATTTTAAATGCACTAGGGGAGCTGGCCATTTAAAGGAACCCTGCAGCGAATCTTTTGGAGAAGTGAAAAATCACGGCTGAATTGATCTCTTTTGGCAGGCAGTAACAAATATTTAGGAGCCCTTATCATGTGCCAGGCAAAATGCTAGGTGCCATGGGCGGTGTTTAACATGAGGTGTCGTCCCCCAGCTCGAGGACAAGCCTTTGGGAGGGAGGTTTTTGTCTTTGGCGAAACCAGGACGAGCTGAGTACAGCAGTGGGAAGAGAGACTCCAGCTGGAGCCGCGTCCTGTCATTGCCATAGGACATGTACCAGTTGGTCTCCCTCAGAGTAACCACAGGCAATATTTCTCATTCAGGAAGACAAGCGACGCTCAGTGTCTTTTTAAGGCCCGAAGCAGGAGGCTAAGGGCAGGGGCTCTGGGAAAAGACCAGGGCCTTCTGCAACCTGAGTCAGGCTTTCAAATCAATACGCACGGTAGTGGCCATAATCTCTATCTCTGGTTCTCTCCGGAAATCTCAAATGTCCAATTTATTCATTCTAAGCTCTGGCATGTACAGTTTGGTGTTACACAGATTTGCATATCCCTAGAGTCAAATCCTATCCTGAAGACGTGTAAGTGCTAGCCTCTAGCACTTGAGAAACGTATTGTGTTTGAAAACAGATCCTAAAATAATCGAGGCTGTGGGGAAAACAAAGCAAAATCAAACAACATTTGCGTGAATCCAGATTCAGCTGGCGGGCAAGAGCACAGACTCAAGTGTTAGCCCCAGTGGAATCCGGTTCTACCGTGTTGTTACCTGACCTTGGGCAAAGTATTTAATCAGCTTTGTGTGTTGGCTTGCTCACCTGTAAAACGGGCATAAATAATAGAATGTACCTCCTAGGCTATTTGTAAGGATTAAATCAAAAGTGATTTTACATCTGAAGGCTTAGAAGAATAACTAGAATATAGCACATACTCAGTAACATTAGTTATTATGATGCTGGCGTTCATTTAAAAAACAAAACCCTACAGGGCGCGCCTGGGTGGCTCAGTCAGTTAAGCGTCTGACTTCGGCTCAGGTCATGATCTCACGGTTCGTGGATTCGAGCCCCGCATCGGGCTCTGTGCTGACAGCTCAGAGCCTGGAGCCTGCTTGGGATTCTGTTTCCCTCTCTCTCTGCCCCTCCCCCACTCGTGCTCTGTCTCCCTCTGTCTCAAAAATAAATAAACATTAAAAAAAAAATTAAAAAAAAGCAAAACCCTAGACATATATTACATGGTTTAAGAAGTCGTCGGCCGGTCTGGTATTAGCTGGTTGTCACCTGGATGAAGCATCATAAAGAAGGGACTATGCATACACTAAAGTCTTACCACCGTTGGAAGCATATTCAGTATCTCCAAGAGGAAAGGAACTCTAAGTAAGCCAGGGAATATCTTTGCAGATACTATTCAGAGAAGCAGCTTTGGCATTCAGGATGGAAAACAGACCTTGTAAAGGAATCATTGGGTCCATCCCAATGATTTGTAGTGAGGACAAATAAAAAACTCAGATGAAGTCAGAGACTCAGCCAGGATATACATCTTCTCGGTTAAAAAAAAAAAAAAAGACAAAAATTTAAGTCTCTGACCTTTCAAACCACCACGCAGGCTTCCCAGTAAGAAAGGGACTTTCTCTGCAGCTAGAATAACACATGATGTGCTTCATCAAACAAAGCAGATGGTTATCACCTTTCTTTTGGGAAGGAGCTGGGCCGGGGGAGGGGAACAATAATATATCTTGTCCAAATAGAGACGCAGATAGGTAACAGGTTGAGTAATAAAGTTCTTGTTTTTAGGGCTTGAAGTGTGTCCCAAAGTTCTAAGGAGATCTTTGAAGGCAATCATGTCCTCATGTGACAAAAACTGTAGAGTACAAGACGTGTGGGGGGCCTTGGACGCAGCATGGCCTTTTCCGATGCCCGGAGGACATTCGTCCTTGGACCAACCGGGATGACGCCCCCGGACCACCACACCCAGTGGGAGATCAGAGCACGGGTAAGAATTCCTCTATGAGGTGGACCCTTCCAATAGTGTACCGGCCCTGCTCCTGTGAACCAGCATAGGGGCGGGATCCTTACCTCTCCCTTTGAGGCTCTTCCCTTTGAGGCTCTTCCCCTGAAGATTTAGTGGCAAGAAATCCATGTTGACCAAGCAGTTGCGGATTTACCACAGGCAAAAAGAATTCTTTTTACCTATATCAGTTCTGTAGGCTGCACATGCTTCCCAGATGCCGTCTTCTTCCATGTTCTTTATTAAAATGGAATGTACTGAGATAATGTCTCTTGGAAGCCTCTCAAGCTGAGCACAGATCCTAGGGAATTCCCAGAGACTTTCCCTGGCATCTGGGATAGAGTCCACATTGACGGGAGGAATCTCCTTCCCTAAGTCTTCTCAAACCTGTCTTCCCCAGCTCCGAAGCACAGACTTGCACTTGCTCATAACCAATGACAAGGCTGTCTTTGTCCTGGGGCTCTTCTTCCAGATCCCAGCCCCCACTCCACTAGCCTATGAGACCCACGGTAAAAGCACCCCGGCTGCACGTGACCATGTTTCAAAGTTAAAGCCACAGCATCCCAGATACCCACTGATGTGAAGAGTAAACGAAAAGCTGTCTCAAGTCAAAATAGGAAATAAATAAATAAATAAATAAGGCTTGGACAACCTGGTCTCGAGGTGAGATGAAATCAGAATACAGATGATGGCATCCAGAATGGGACAACAAAATGACAGTGCTATTCAAAAGTGTCAATGATAAAACCTCAAAGGCAGTTGGAAATGCCGCGGAAAGCAAGCGAGACAGCCACGATCCTCCCCCCGTGAGGGCTGTTAGGAGGTGACCAGCAGAACAGCTGAGACAGAGAAATGGTAAACTGCGTCGACCTCCCTCCGTCTGCAAGATGATCCAGGTGCAGAAGCTTGAGAAGGGAAAACAGGTGGAGAAAGATGCGCTGTGTCCGGAAGAGAGAGTTAGGCAGTGCAGTGAGGCTGTGAAATTCTTTGGGTTGCTATCCAAAGAATAGAAATCATAGGCCAAGCCTGATGTCGCTCCTGCCCTTGGTACTAACAGGAAGCAGGAGGGCAAAACTCACCGAGTTTTGATCGAATTTTACATTGGATTCAAAGCTCTACATTCGCAGAGAACCAGACGGAGACTTGCACTTCAGTGCACATGGCAGGTCCCTGGGTTCTTGCCTGTGTTTTCGTCCTGCCCTCAGGGAAGGAGATAAGGCCACTGGCCAGGTGATAGGACTCAGTGCCTCCTTCGAGAAGACAGTGGCCCAGCTGGGAAAAACAAATGACAAGTCTCTCCAATCCTCAGAAGGGGCTTTGGTGCCAAATGGTATGGGCTTCATGCAACGAAGAAATAGACGTGAGGACTTCTGGAAGCGTCTCTGGACTATAAGCTTATGAAAAGTAACGGTGGTGGAATTCTCGTTTTTGTCCGCCCCTGCTGAAGCCGGCTTACCGTTGGTGCATCGTGAGGGGCTGTTGAATGAGGTAGCAGGACACTGCGTGCATCTTTGAGTCAGTCTGGGGGAGGTGGGGTCTGTCCTTGCACTGACTAGCCCATGGCCTTAGGCAAGCTCGTTTGGATCCCTGAGCCTCAACTGTCTCATCTGGGAAGTAACAACAACAACGTCCACCACCCAGAGCGGCGAAGAGGCTGGCAGGGGAAGCCTCTCGTGGATCCAGCTGGCTGGCTGCCTGGCGCTCAGAAAACTCAAGGAGGCAGCCATCCTCGTCCTTATTTGCATCATCGTCCTCCCCTTCTAGTTCTCACCCAAGTCTGTGAGCAATGCATGTCCAGGCAGTGACCGATATCTTTAGTCACCGAGGCAGCCAGGACAATCTTCCACCTATCCCTTATGCAATAACTGCAATGATCATCAAGTTCCTCTGTCTCCCCCGCTGAGTTCTAGAAGGAACTCTCTCTCTCCTCCCAGATTGCTAGCATCTGAAATTTCCATCGCTTCTCCTGTCCTTGTGTGGCCCTCTCCCTGGGGCACACTGTGCCTTGTCTGGGAGCCCTGCCCCTTCAGCCTACACCCACTAGGGGGCAGGACTAGCAGCAAAGGGGAAGGGAAAGAGGGAAAGCGCTAGAAAGGGTCATCCCTAACACCAGCCCATGAACATACCCCTGCCTCAGCTTCTCTCCCTCCTCACCCCTTCACTCCCATCCACTCTGGTGAGCAAAGGCCCGGGAGACAATCAAGTCTGGGTTTTCCACTTCTGTGAGGAAAGGCCCCCTAAACAGCACTGCATGCAACCTCAAGCCTTCACGTCTCCAAAACCCCACTATTATTCCTCAGCTAGCTTTTCTCCTTCCTGAGGGGGTCTAAGCGGAAAAGACGAGTCAGTGGGGTTGAGGACGAAGGCTTCTTATGGCTTGTCTGTTTCATGTCTTTGTTAGAGGTACAAACCCTTATACAACCTCAACAATGAGTACAGTCTGTCTCCTCAGGGAGGGGAGAGTAAAGCATAAGGCTGGCTTCTGTTTCTCCTCATGTCAGAGTGGCGTGAGGATCCATCTGAATCAACAGGTAGGGGCAGCATGAAGAGGAGCAGGCCATTCATTCCTTGTGGTCCAGAGGAGAAAGGAGAGCAGAAGACAAGGGCTGAGCAGGGCACTCACTTCCACAGAATTCTCCTCATCCGTCCTCACCTCCCACTGCCTCTGCTGCCATTGGAGTTCCCACCATCAGCCCTTAGATTCACCACCCATGACCTCTGAGCTAATAGAGTCCCCATTCTCACCGTCCAGTTTGATGCATCAGTACGGGGAAGGGGGGAGGCTGCCAAGGTTGGGAGGCCATGGGGGCAAAAAAACATTTGTTCCTGTTGCCTGGGTTGAACTCAAGAACTTATGCACCAGGGAGATGTTGGGAGTCATGGTAATCGGGCTCGATTACCAGGATCCCAAGATACAGGAAACCCAAGCATGCTTGAAACAGCATGTCCTCTTGAAAATAAAGAAAATCCAGAAATCCACGAGAAGCCGTGTCTTCTATTCTACTAAGCACGCGGAAAAGAGGGCCAATCCACAGAGTTTTCGGAAAACAAAAAGGCCAGAGGGAGGAATGCCGCTTTATGAAAGAATCTGGCATGGCCGTCATCATATGTCTAGGGATGCCTCCTTAGTAATAATCAGAAAAGCACAGACTGGTATAAAAGAAGAAGAAAGCAAGCTTTATTTGTTAGAGAGAAAACCCGGGAGCAACGTAAGAGTTTATCGATGGGGGCATGATCCAGTGAGCCTTGACATACCCAAATAGCGGGGTATTGTTCAGTCACGACCGTGGAAAAACATCTGATGGCATGGAGAAATGCCCAGAAGGTGTTAATAAAATATATAAAGCTATATAATTAGTATGATCCCAATTATGTAAATATATGCACACAAAGACAAGACTGGAAAGAGAAAAATGTTAATAGCGGTTATCTGTAGGGCATGGGTTTGTACTAGCTCTTTTTCACCTTTCTAATTCTTTTGCATTTAAATTTTTTCCTATAAATAGCACATTTATTTTTTGCAGCTACGAATGCATTTTCATTGTAATTAAATGAATAACTTGAAAATAAAAGTTTTTAAAAAGAGAGAGAAAAGCCCTCCCCCTTATGACCAAACAGGGCTTGATTGCTTTCCTCCCTCAACCACTAACCTGCCAAAAAAAAATAGGGGCAAATCATTTAACCCCCTCGATAAAAATAAACAGCATTGTCTTTATGGAACTATTTTGTATCTTAATCACTTTTGAGGTCTGTGTTTGAATTCTGCTGCCATAAGGAAAAGCCAAGATTTTCTACGTAGAGGGAGAGTTAGCACCCAGGTCATTTCTAAATCTTCTTCATCTCAATTCTTTGATGCAAAACCCGAGTGCCAGGCCACTGGGCTAAGCACCGTGGCATCTCTGTCCTCTGTGCGTTACCCCCAGAGAAGACTGAAGAAAGGCAGGCCCTCAGCATAGGAGCTGTGGAGAGGTCCCAGGAGATGTCTACACGGGGTCCCCTGAGGTGCTTAAACTTTTTTTTGGTCAAGGTCCAATGTCAGAATTGCACCTTTGTGAGTCTCAGAAACTCGGAATGGGCCCATCTCCAGAGAGGGCAGGTGAAGACGGAGACAGGCAGAGGTGGGGCAAGGGAGTGAAGTAGACAGGGCGTGGAAGGTTGTGACCATTTTCACATGGCTTTTAATTATCCCTTCTTCCACCTTGCCTTTCATTCACTCCCCACACCCCCACCACACAACCGCAACCCCACCGCCATATACACCACAATTGAAGTGGCTGCAATTTTCACTGTCTTTTCATAAATTACTTAAAAGCCTTTCTGTTGCTACTGGGAAATGCCAGCTTTGGGAGCCTTTCTCTGCAAAAGGGACCCTCCAAATCAAAACGATACTTGGAAACTGAGATAATACAAACGTCACTGTTTACCTGAAGTTCTGTGATTTCCAGGGAAGATGCTAAGAGCACATCTGCAAACCTGGGACATTCCCTTGGGCATCGGGACAGCTTGAGCCAGTGAGCGGCAGGCTCTTCAGGAAGCAGACAATTCCAGAACCCTGAGGGATCACAGCAATGAACAGCAATAGCAGACACTGCTCATGTTTCTTTTTCCAACCTGAAAGGAACAACAAAAAAAAATTTTTTTAAGTCCTTTCCTCCTCGTTCTGCCCTGGACTTTCTGAGCCTTCCTCACCTGTCTCCCCCAGTGTGATTCTAGTAAAATATAAAATCCCAGTTAAATGTGAGTTTCAGATAAACAACTAGTAATTTTTAGTATCAGCGTACCCTAAATATTGCATGGGACATACTTACACTAAAAAATTATTCATTGTTCATCTGAAATTTAACTGGGTATCCTGTATTTTTACTTGCTAAATCTGGAAACCTGCCCCCCCCTCCCCCAGTCATACCTATTTTGAGAAATCACAAGAAAAAAAGATTAAAGGAAGCCAACCATTTGCCTGAGACACAAAAGAAGGAGAAGAAAAAAAATATCCCTTTACTGGTCAGGAACCCTTATGACTTGGGATTTTAAACTTTGGACTTCAGGAAGAGGGAGAAATAAATTCTAAAATGGACACTTCCTGATCATGTTTAAGCTAGCATTAACATTAGTTTGAATTTAAGGAGAAAGAGCTAGAATCATTGTTTGCATTGTTAACATTAAAGTAGTATTGTGGTCCAGCTGGCACATTTGGGGCTGCTTTGCATTAACTCCTCCTTTATTAGGAGCAGTTCTTAGGTCTGCTTCCCAGTTCAGAGTTTAGAAAACACCGACTCTTGCTTACCTGCGCTCCTGAAGTCTAAAACCTGGGCATATGGATTCTGTCTCAGGCCAACAGCAGCCACCTCAGACCACAGATAGGTTTTTTTGAGAAAGAGAGAAACTTGTTTTGGAGAAATACTTCTGTTGTTTTTAATAACGATGCTTTATCCCCTCCCATATGTAAAGTTATAAGAAATATTTCAGTTACCCGCACCAAATACCCTGAGTTTTTGGTAAGACTTCGTCTTGCTAAAAGGACTGAACAACCTCAGCTGGGCCTTCTGCTTCTGGGTAAGACTGCACTTAGGTCATGCCAGCAGAAATAGATTTTCTTTGAACCTTGCTTAACTCAAAAATTCCAATTGTATTCCAAGTTATTGAAGCCACAGCAAAGTATTTTAGGGGAGCAGGGTAGGTGAATGGATTCAGATCCAGGATTCGCCTAGTGTCTGTGGCATGGTTTTGGTCAATTTAGTTACCCACCGTGTGCTTTGGTTTCCTCAGCAATAAAAGAAGGGTCTGGGGAGGATGAAATGAGCTAATGTACATCAAGTTCTTAGAACTGTGCCTGGCGCAGAAACGAAATCCACAAGGCATGGTGACAATTAATATTATTATGTTGTACTACTGAGGGGGGTGCAAATAAGAAATAATTACCAGGAAACAACACGGCAATAGTATCAAGAACTTTATTTTATTTTATTTTATTATTTTATTTTATTTTAACGTTTATTTATTTTTGAGACAGAAAGAGACAGAGCATGAACGGGGGAGGGGCAGAGAGAGAGGGAGACACAGAATCGCAAGCAGGCTCCAGGCTCTGAGCTGTCAGCACGGAGCCCGATGCGGGGCTCGAACTCACGGACCGCGAGATGGTGACCTGAGCTGAAGTGGGACGCTTAACCGACTGAGCCACCCAGGCGCCCCGACAAGAACTTTAAAGTTGTTCTTCCGTTGGACACAACGATTCCGATTTCTAGAAATCCCACCCTAGGAAGCTAACTGGAGATGTAGACACACACGTAGATACAAAGAGACACATCACAGGGTGATTTATTATAGTCAGATACCAATAGCTGCTGAGCATCAGGTCCAACACCAGGGAACCTGTTAAATAAACAGAAGTGTATCGATTTGACAGACTATATGCGCTGTCACTAAATATCTCATTTTTAAGCAATTCTTATTAAATGTCACAGGAAATTATTATGATTAACTAGAAAAAGGAAAAGCATGGTAAAACATAGTTTTGTTTTATTGCATAACCTACAGTGACAGCCCCTAGTTATAGCTGAAAGGCAAGGGCTACCGGCCATGTGTTTATGGAGTTAGACTAATGGCCAGTAGGAGAACCCTCAAAAGTAACATATGTATATTCAGTCTAATGAAGTAGACAGGAGAAGCACAGATGACTACAAACAAGGATCATACTAACATGCTCATGAGTCCAAGAGAGGGAACACATAAAATGTGTAGAGAGATGGCCTGACGTCCGCCAAGTGACTGAGACTCTGGCCCAGCTCACGGAAAACATGGTGGGATCCATTAGTGATATCTGGTGATGTCTAGGCAGTATGCACAATATACATGTGTCATCCCTGACACGAGTGATGAGCGTGCCCAAGGAATCAAAGAATGGTGAATTTGTCCAAGAAAATTTCAAGGAAGAATCTTAATGAAATGGGCCTAGACTCTTTAACTTGTAAATACGTAACTGTCACACTTAACCAGGGGTAGCCACAAGTAAAGGATGGACCGGATAAGAAAGAAAAGCTGGGGAGCCAAATACGTTGGACTGGAGATCCAGTGATCTGCAGTGACTAGATCTGTGTGACTAGAGCAAGATCACATAATTCACTCCATTTGTTGGAAGGTCATGAAAAGCCAGGGCCTGGGGACATCTTGGTCGGGACCAAGGAACATGCTGGTACCAGAAGTCAAAACAAGGATTGTCAAGCGTTTATCAAGCATTGGAGGCATTTAATCATCCCAACTCCCTCATATGGTAGGAAGTGTGGTCCTTATTTTGCCAACAAGGAAACTGGGGCTCAAAGATTTTGGAGTCCCACAGCTAGAAAGGGCAGAGCTCTCTTCAACCACAGGTTTCTCAGATGCTAAAGACTGGAGGTGTATCTAAGTCCCCAGCCCTCTTGTCTCTGACCGTGAGGCAGAACCTGCTGCCCTGTGAGTCATGGGAGGATTTTACCGTAAGGTTAAAAACCAAGGAAGAAACGAGAGGCCCAAAGATTCCCAGCTTGACTGTTTCTCGAATTTGCTCTCACACCGCGTTCCTTCTCAGGGTTATCTGATTTGTCCGGATCCACTGATAACCAATAATTTTCAAATGGCCAAACACTGAGCTAAATAGTTATCTCACTGAATCTTTACCACCTTCCTAGGTGGTAGGTACTATCACTGTGTCCATTTCACAGATGAGGAAAATGAAGCTTACGATAGTCTTCTGTCAAACGCCTAGGGATACAATGATGGTAAAGAACATCCTGTGAGGGTTTTTGTCCTCCAAGGTGTACTGAGAATGTCAGAGAGAGAGAGAGAGAGAGAGAGCCCGACATGCCCACAGGTGCTAAACAAGCCCAGGATAGACCTGAGATCTGGCCCAGCTCCGAGCTTTCCTCACTGCGGACTCAGCAGCGGGGTCGACAGAGGCTAAATCCAATTCCGTAAACACAGACTTCTGGTAAGCAAGTGCTCTCACTTTTGCTCAGTGTCGGCTGGAGGTTGCATATGGCTTGAGTACTAAACAGTTCTGCAGGGAGGCCAAGTGCAGAAATCCGTGCCTGAGATTTTCTACATTTACAAGAAGACTGACCATGTGGGGCTCTCAGCCAAGGTCAACCTGGAACTGGAAGGCTGAGCCCAGGCTCGGAGGAGCCAGAGCCAAGGTGGAAAGCTCCAGGCGCTGGGAGGGCAGGGACGGAGCAGCTAGAGTAAAAGGCCAAGTGTGGGAATGTTTCTTGAAAAGAACGTGCCGGGGAGGACCCAGCCCTCACACCTCAGGGATTTGGGAGCTGGCCGTCTACAGAGGACAGTCCTGCCAGATGAGTTCAGCCATTCCCACTTCATAAAGTTCTTGGTACAAAACTGAATGGCAAACCCAGCCGTGAATGTCATTTCTGAAAGGAGATGATTGGGAAGGTGGTTCTGCTTTTTCAAAGTTCTATTCCGGCGGTCAGGAGAAGGGCAACGAGGAGAAAAGTTCCTGGACATTTGCCAACACCCCCATCGCGGCCCAGAGCCCCACTATGCCCTAGCAGCAGGACGAGGGGGAGCCCTGTCTTCAAAGATCTCTCAAGAGGAGGAGGGGGCTGCAGTCTGGGCCAAAATGAACCCAGGAGTCTGGATCTGGTTGCCAGAAGAAGGTGGAAGAATGGCAGGGTCAGTAAAGAGGACAGGTCATGCATTGGTGTCCTCACACACTGACCCTGAAATAACACGGCCCCGGATTGCCCTCTGGGTGACGGAACTTCAAGGCGTACATTAGGCAGCTCGAGGAAGAGACACACTGATTACATATCTAATTTGCTGTCACTGTCCCCACGACATCACATATGTCACTGTGGTTTTCCGGATTACTCTCGACTCTGAACACCCGAATCTATTTTCCCTGATGAGTCAGTTTGAATTTTTTTTTCTTGGCCCTGGCTTTATTTTCTTCCTTCCCGTCGGCATCCCTTCTCAGATCTTTGCCGGTGTTTTGGGTGTCTCCCAAACTCCCGAACGTACAGGAGCCTTTTCTAGACTGCAGACTCTTCTGGCTTTTCTCTCGCCTTATCACCCAAAATGATATCAAACCTCACCAAACTGTCTGTCATTGCTGCCTCCGGGTAGATGTGGCCCAGCTTTTCCCCCTTGATGTTTTGCACTGTGTTCAGGGCGAGGGTAAAGTGAAGTCATCACAAGTGCTCTTTTAAGCTTAAGGAATTTGATAAATGAAGTTGTGTGGGGTCCTGGCAGGCAACATGTTTCAGCAAAGTACAGTGACCATCTGTGGACCAGTCTCCTGGTTTATTATAGGCACATATTCCAGTTCAAATTGCTTTGTGAAACTTTTTTTGTGGGTCTCTCTCTTTTTATATTTCAGCTTTATACAATTATTCCCAAATCCTCAAAACTGACAGTGAGGGAGAGTAATTTGAAAGGACTGCTCAACGTAAGTCTTTTGAAGATTTGCATCATAGCTACATTTTTCTAATTTCCTGGCATCTCCTCTGTTCTCCTGGGCTTTTCGAAAACAATTACAAGTGGGCGAATACGTTTAGTAACCGATTCCATCGAGACTTCTGGACCATGTTTTGGACTTTCTGTCTCTGGACATTTTAGATTTTAAAATTCATTTGGCACCCATCCGCGTTTCCAGAACGAGGAAAACGAGTGCATACTCTCAAGGATCTCATGATCTAATGAAGGGCAAGGAAGAGGTCCAGATTCATATGTCATTTCTGAATATAGAGAATAACGTCTGGAGGAAAGAAGAAAGTTAGTAAATTAATTACCCTCATGTTCAGAATCACAGAATTTCGTTCATCCACTTTATCGGCTTGGGAAACAAAGTCATTCATTTGTAAGTTTTCCAGATAGAATGTCCTGTCTTGATCTCTAGAGAGCAACTTTCCTTTTTCCCATCCCTGAGATTCTTTCCCTTCTAGTGACAAATGAAAAAGATGTGAGGGCCAGTTCTGATCCTAACTGCTCCAGTAAAATTTGGTTTCGTCATCAGAGGCGATCTGGGCTCTTGAACTACTGAGGACGTCCACCAGAGTGCTGCCGGGAGCCCTGAGGACGCGAATTGTCACCTCCGGTACAATGAGAACTGGGGTGTGCTCCTTTGAAATGGAAGTTCTGCCACTGCCCCCCCAAAAGCTTGGGAGGGGGGACTCGTGTGCTGCTTTTATAAACCGAAACCCTTCCCCCTCTGCCAGGGAAAGCCAGACCTGCTCCTTGCTTTGACTAGAATTTCCCTGAATTAACAGGTTAATTTGGGAAGAATTGGCATCTTTCCAGTGTTGAAGAACATCGGACTCTTGGTGTATTCAAGGTTTCTAGTAACATATTATCTTTCTCTTCATGCAGGTCTTGCCCATTTATTGCTGCATCTGTTCCTATGTACTTGAGAGTTTTTGTTGCTACTATGAATAGGGTCTTTCTTCCCTTTAAATTTTCTAATTGAGCATCACTACTGATCAGATCTCTTTTTTTTAAAGTATTTTTTTAAAGCTTTTATTTATTTACTTGGAGATACAGACAGAACACAAGCGGGGATAGGGGCAGAGAGGAAGAATCCCAAGCAGGCTCCACACTGTCAGCACAGAGCCTGAAGCAGGGCTTGACCTCATGAACTGTGAGATCAGGACCTGAGCCAAAATCAAGTGTTCACGCTTAACCAGCTGAGCCCCCCAGGCGCCCCATTGACCAGATCTCTTATATCTGACTACCTTGCTGGACTATGTTAGTTCTAATGGTTTTTCACTCCAACGTCTTGGATTTTCTACATAGATAGTCCTCTCTTTATTTCCAATCTTTGTACATTTTTTTTTTCTTGTTGCATTGGCCAAGGCCTTCAATGCTATGAGCAGTGATAGCTGGCATCATTGTCTTATTTCTACATTTAGGGGTCTGCTTTAGTATTTCATCAGTAAATACAGTGTCTGTTGCAATTTTAGGGTAGACAGATACTCTTCAGGTAGAGTTAAGAAAAGAGAAAAATTTTTATCCCAAGTTTGCTAAGGTTTCTTACCAGGAAAGATGTTGAATTTCATCAGATGCAAAATCTCATGAAGCATAAGATTTCCATAACAATTTTTGATGATTCAGAATAAGCTTATCTTACCACAACTCTTATGCTTTTACAGCCTTTCCAAATTGGTCAATATCATAGCCAAATATCTATAAGCAAATGTCCTTCTCAGGATTTTAAAAAAATCACGGTGGGATCCCATTTTTAGAGCTGTTAGCAGAACACAATGTATAATGTAAGTCATTGTTCTGAAACAAAGTCCGCATTACAGAATACTATTTTAAAGTTTTTTTTTTGTTTGTTTGTTTTTTGAGAAAGACAGAGATAGCACAAATAGGGGAGGGGCAGAGAGAAACAGGGAGAGAGAATCCCAAGTAGGCTCCGTGTTGCCAGCTCAGAGCCCAATGCGGGGCTTGAACCCACGGAAGTGTGAGATCGTGATCTGAGCCGAAACCAAGAGTCGGATGCTTAACCGACTGAGCCACCCACGCGCCCACAGAATACTATTTTAAAAATGATCAAAATTGTGAGTACCAAACCCCAAGCTACAGGTGTCATTTCATGCTCTGATGAAGAGAAGAAAACCTCAAATCTTACCTTTATAGATCTAATCAATTTCCTCACTCTAGGTCTTAACAGACTTCCTTCTTTCACGATATATCTTGTCTCTCAGTCCCAGTCTCAACAAAGGAACAGCAGGAATAAAGATCGTAGTTCTCCACACCTCGGAATCATACTTCACTTAAAACACACAACTGGTAAAAATCCAGACCCAACAGGGATGGAACGCTCCACAGCTTTGCCTTTCGTGTGGAGGAGAGGGAACTAGGCTGTGTTCTAGAATGGGGACCGATATTAGCTGATGTCTGGAAATGTCAACACAATTAACATGAAGTACCAAACTCATGTGACACCAGGGGCCTGGGGGTGGGGCCCCTGAATGTTGTCTCTACCGTGCTGCACACCAGGACCTTGTGGCTGACCTTGTGTGCTTCCCTAAGTCCTTGACTCTGCCACTTGCAGCATCCCTGTCTCTGTGGAATTATGATGTGGATTGCCAGTGTTATTACTTTCCCTGCTCCCACCCCTTCCACCCCAAACATTTTCAGCACTGTAAGTAACACATTTCCACATAAAGGCACTGAAAAGTCAAGAAGCAGAATTTCTCCGCCAGAGGAGCTGTAGGTAAAGGGCCTCCCCCACCTCATCACCTTCGAAGCTGGCACCCAGGAGGCTCTGTCCACTAGTGAGAAAGACGGAGTAGAGAGAATGGGAGGAGAAGGATGCTCAAGGGAGATTGACCCATCTGGGGTCATTTTCCATCATGGTCAGTGCCAGGCCAGCCCTGGGAGCAGAGAGCTCCTCCCAATTTGTAGGGGCAGCCTTGATTCCCTTAACAAGAACTGAATGCCTCGTCTTCCGGTCCTGTGGGATAGTTGGTACAGTGAAAAGTTTTATTCATATATGCTGTCACCATAGGAACCTGTACGTTGGGGAACCAACCAGTGCTTCTGGTCTGCTATCGCTTTTGTAAGAAGTAAAGCATTGATGGTGACGTGGCTTTTCATGACAAATTTCTCCTGTCTCTTCTGGAACAGAACTGCTATTGTCACTCTTATGTCTCTCTAATTATTTAAATATGGGATCCTTTTGTCCCCTCCCCATGTTAAATACATGCGTGCTGACTGACTGATTATTCCTCCCTGGTTGATAATACAAAGCAAAAGTAGGCCAATAATGACTGCTGAGGACATACTCTTTCTCACCCGTTACGTAATTCCAGCCAGAATCCATCCCAATCCCTGGATACTATGCTGCCCCACCCAGACTACCATGCATTCCCTTCAGGATCAAGACTCTCAACTTCCCAGCTGCCAGGGGTTTGGGCTGCTAGCTGAGTCTCTTCAGCAATTCCCTTCAGCTAACGGGAGCTGCCTCACCCGCGGTTAAATGATGCCTCTTTGAGGCCAGGCTACATCCAGTGCCTAGTCTGGCTTCCTTACGTCCATGGGACAAGTCAGAGGGGCCATCCCAGCTTCAGGGGATCCCCTGAGTGCTCTCATGCAAGACACATTGCAGTTCAACTTCTCCCTTGGTCCCATTCTGATTGTCTTCCTCTCTCGGGTGTTTCTCCTACCTGAGTATTCACTCCTCAGTATTCTGCCTTTAAATCTCCACCTCAGAATCTATGTCACAGGGAATTAAGCATAAGCCCCTTCCTCCCCCTGTTGGTTAGTTTCTAATTGTTTCTTCATATAAGCAGACATTTCTGTCTGTATATGGGGTGTGTATATGTTGGATGTGTTTGTTGTACAGGGACATATAGTCTGTATTCACGTTTAGTCTGTATTCCATTCCATCAGGGCCTGTGTCCAAGGACAAAACCCTGCTCTGGAGATGGCTTGGGATCTACTGGCTCACAGAATGGAAAAGTTCAAGAAGTAGTCTGGCTCCAAGAACAGCTTGATCAGGGGTTGAAATGATGTCACCATGACCTATGTTATTCTCTCCCTCAGTCTCTTAGCCCTGTGACTGCCATGTTGGTCTCATGCTGAAAGAGGCTGTATCAGTTAGCTGTTATCATAATGTGTGGCTGAACCAACAACCACAAAGTATCAGATGGTGTTCAACAAGGAGCATTTCTTTCTCAGACACCTGCTGGTCAGCTGACGTCAACTGGGCTTATTCACCCCCTTGGGGGTCAATTGAGTTAGATTCTAGGTGGCCCTTCTTCACATGGGGGTCCATTTGAACTTGGCTTCTCAACGCAGGCTGGGGATTCATCCTGGGGTTGGGCTGTGGGGGGGTAGCCACTACTCTGGGGGGTTCTTCTTATGGCTGTGGTAAAAGCACAAAGCAAGCCCACTGCACAAGCACACTCCATGCCTCTGTTTTTGTTCCATCTGCTAACATCTCATCGGCCAAAGCAAGTCACATGGCCAAGTCCAAACTGAAGGGCTGCCCACCCGCAGGCCAGTCACATGGTCAAACCCGTGTCTTCACAGTGAAGAAGCATATTCCTCTTAGGGAGGTAAGGGGGCTGGGAGGGGGGCGGGGAGGGTAAATGTCTGAATGGATAATCAAACCTAAAACAGAATCCTTCCCCCGTCACAGTCCCAACACAGATACGATCTCTTCAGTGTCCACTTTTTCTCAACCTCACGTCTAAGGAGAAGCGTGCCTGCCTCAAATCCCAGCAGAAGTCATGGTGTTTCTCACTGGCCCTGGTGCATTCCCACCTGTCCCTGCACCAGTTACTGTGCCAAACGTGGACTAGAGCTAGGAGGTGGGTCACCTGACTCAAGTTGCACGGGTTAAATTCTACACACAGAAACCAGGGCACAGTTCTAAGAATGAGAGTCAAACGATCCTGGGCCGCAGGAAACCTCATCTGTCCACTGTGGGGACCTCTCCCCCCACCCCCCGCTGTCTCTCCTCCTGTTCTTGCTTTTAGCACTGGGGCTGTTCTTCATGGTCTTGTGCCCATTACACACCCTGCCCCTCTTTCAGGTTCTACACTCGAGAGTCTTGCTTTGGCCTCTGGAGCGCTGCCCTTGGCCTCCCTCGGGCTTGCCTCTCCGAGTGCTCTCCAAATTGCCTTTCCCCGGAGCATCAGCCTCAAGACAGCCATTTCTCCATAGGTGCCTATCTTGTTCACAGGCTCGGAAATCAAAGACCTCCCTGGCATCACCCTCCTCTTCCCTGGGCCGTGTGGACACTCCCCACCCTCCGACCCCAGCCAGGGGCTGCAACCTGCCAGGCCACATACTGGCCACCATGACAGCCAAATTGCTAGACCTTGTGGGTCTCATGCGGCTATTCTGGGGCCTCTCTCGGGTCTGTTCTGAGGAGAGAGATTTATTTCCCTGAAGTTTTAGGGCAGGAAAAGACCGGCTTCCTGGAGGCACGCCAAGAAAGAGGCAATCCACCCAGGAAACAAACAAGACTCTTTTCTCTATAGTCTTTCCTGTTTCCCCATGGCAGACCTTCCCTGCTCCTCCTGAGTGAAAGGGAAGCTGTCAGGATCAAAGCCACGTATTTGTGATGAAGGGCTGCTGGCTGGACCCGCCCAGGAAGGACTGTCAGCACTTTAACTCCTTCTTACCCAAGATGTGCTTGCTGGCTGCCTGCATATGGCTTCTGGAGTCGCGTTTCAGTAAATGAAACGTCTTTTTATGAGCAGAGAGCCATACCAAGTGGAGGGTTCGAAAGAACGTCTAGGGACTCAAAAGACAACAAAATCTGCCTTGGAGGATTTCTTGATCTTTTTGCAATTGCTTCATAATACATGATCTAACGTATTTGCCCCAGGAGAATGAAAAGACTAACAACGTGGGCCCTGGAGGCAGACTGGTTGTATTATTTTCTTTTCTACCTCTCTCTACCTGGGAGAGCTCAAATAAGCTCCTTAGCCTTTCTGCACCTCAGTATCCTCATCTGTATGATGGAGCGAAGAATTATTAAGGACCTCACGGTGTTATTGGAGGGAATAAATAAGATCGTGCATAAGCTGCATTTAACCTAGTGACTGGCACATAGCACGAGCATCATTAACTTTCACTGTGGTCATCATTGTTACCATTTTTATTCTTCCAAAGGAGAGGAGACAGCACCCAGGCTCGCTGAAAGCCAAGTGTCAAAATTTCAAGATGTTCTCCGCATAATCAAAACTCAGCCTCAGAGTCTGTTAAATAAGCACGTGACAGAATCTTTGCCACACCTCCCAAGACAATGAAATGTGATCATTTACAGAGAAAAATGAGTTAGAACCTAAGATTACTGAGCAATCAATTGTATAGGCAGAACTGGGTAGATTATTCCCCAAACAGCTTCTAAGGACCCCGGCGTCAAGATGCAACAGTGAACAACGGGGGTTTGCAAACAAATGAGAGGAACAAAGCTATACATTGCTAGTATCCCTCTGTGCTAAGTGCCCAAAAATATAAATAAAATATTCTGGAAGGATTTTGCAACTCTGCATTTCTTGACTCCACACTTCCTTATGGACACTTTAAAGTCTGTTGTGGAGCCCATCTTAGGTTACTTCTGACTCATGGCAAAGTTAAGACATTGAGAAAGCACCAGGTGCTTTTGAGATTCTAGAGTGTTCCATTGAATATATAAATAAGAACATGCTAGGGCTTTGGTATTTGGCCCTGACAATTTCTAAGACGTACAAGCTGTCAAATAAATTTTATGAATTTACGTAAATGGGGTTACAGCCATGAGACTTTCTGATACCTGCCACTATCACCCAACATGGATCTGGAGCCGTTGTAAACCATAATATCCCAAGTAGGATGGTCGCGATGCCCGAGGAAACCACGGTGGAAAAAAGTGTCACTTGTGGTTTATTTTTGTAAAGCCATATTAAGGAGAAACAGGGCAGTTTCAAGAAAGAAACTATTAAATTTATGGAGTCAAGAAAAATCTTAGTCTTAATTAAAGTCTAGACTGCCTCTCTTGGCAACTATCTCACCCAACACAGAGTAATTTGTAGAAATGTGGGGTCAAGAAGACAGCAAAAAATGAGGAGTAGCTTATCTGAGTATGATGTAGGAAACCCACTTCCTCTCCACTTGCCCAACAAGCCAAGCGGATAGAAAATTAATGAAGGACAAAATACTGAGATAAGACTCTTATCTAAAAATCCAGTAGACATAGCAATGGTAGTGCTTCCAGATTCTTTATTTATCCCTATGGTATTTATATGAGAGGGAGAACTTCCATCATTACTGGCATTAAAATGCTGTTAACTGAAATAACATTCTTTGTTGGCCGTAAGGAAACCACGGGTCCAACTACGCTTTAAAGCCTCCCAATCCTCTTTTGCACAAATAAGTTTTAAAGTGTTGGAGGATAAAAGGGGTTGATCTATTTAAAGAATTCCGATAGAAAAATCAGATTGGAAAAATGTTCGACACCGTAGGTTTGGGCAAAATAGATATCGATGAAGAAGGAAGGGGTTGTAGAGAAAAGTGAATGACATGGTAATAGGTTACCAAGGGAAGTTTTCTCTTACAAAAATGGAGGAAGAGGGGTAGAAGAGGGGCATTTTTTTTTCACATTGCCGATTTAAAAGAAGAAAGATGTGATGAAAGGCATTGTGAAGTCTTCCTCATTGCTACGAAAGAAGTCTCTTACAAATTAGAGACCTGTGATTTAGAGAGAGAGAGAGAAACACGAGCATGGACTTACAACCCAAGGAAAATGGAACCATCCTTGATTAATGCTGCTGGACAGCCAGTCAAAGCCACAGTGGCAAGAAAGGAGGCCCCTGAGATCAGCCAAAGCTCCTCACAGACTTACATGGTGTGTAAGTGAGAGAAAACTGTGCTCAGAACTGCCTTTAACTTGTGCAGGGCCCAAAGCAAGAGTGTAAATACAGGCACTTCTATGTTATGTATAAAGATTTTAAACTCTTAAGTCAAGCTCACAGACTCCTAAAGAGACATTTTTTTCCCATCTAACAAATGTATTCTATTGGACAAATATTTTTTCATAACAATAAAATTAAATAATAGATGTAAGTATATGGTTTTTATATGAATGAAAATCAGTAAAATAGCAAAAGACTAAATTTCTTTATTATTGCTCTGGTCGGGGCATTCTGTTGGTGGTCAGTGATGTCCAGTGACGTCCAGATGAGTAATAAAATAAAAACATACATGATTCATGACTTATATATTCATTCTATAAAATAGTCTTTTCCTTCACTTAAGTTAAATTTATGTTCAACTGACAATAATGATATGAAGGATTAAAATACAAAGAAAATTATATTCAATGTGCATAACATTTGCACATATTAAAATGTAAGCTAGGCTAAAAGTGAAAAATAAAATAATTAAAATTATTTTCATTTAGGAATTCAGAAGTTATTTCCCACCTAAAATATCAAAAATTAGCTCTTAAAATTAAAATTTTATAATTATATACATTTATACAATTACATAATTATATAATTCACAAATTATAATTAATAAATACAAAAATATTAAATCATACTTAAATAAAGCTAAATATTTATTTAACTTTTTGAAAACCTTCATTAAGTCTTATTCGACATTTTTCTATAAAATCAAACTGTTTCCTGTTTTAGATAATCCAATGTGCATTACCTGTCATTGTAAAGAATCGGTACTTTGTTAAATGCATTTCAAGTCTAGATGTGTGTGTGTGCACAAATTCAATAGTAATATGAGTTGTTTAATGTCACAAAATATTTCTTAGCCACCATGTACAACTCTTGTGAATACACAATAATTCATGAGTACCTCTGGAACATTTTTAGAACACAAAATGAAGCAATTAAATGTACTCTTGGGACTATAACAATGACTTTTTGCTTTTTTTTTTTTTAATTTTTAAAAGTTTATTTTGAGAGAGGAAGGGAGGGAGAGGCGCAGAGAGAGGGGAGAGAGAGAATCCCAAGCAGGCTCTATGCCATTAGCACAGAGCCTGACTCGGGGCCTGAAGTCACGAACCGTGAGATCACGACCTAAGCGGAAACCAAGAGTGCATCCCTTAACCGACTGAGCCACCCAGGCGCCCCTACAACAGTGATTTAAAAAAAAAAAAAATTTTTTTTAACGTTTATTTATTTTTGAGACAGAGAGAGACAGAGCATGAACAGGGGAGGGTCAGAGAGAGAGGGAGACACAGAATGTAAAACAGGCTCCAGGCTCTGAGCAGTCAGCACAGAGCCCGATGTGGGGCTCGAACTCATGGACCGCGAGATCGTGACCTGAGCCGAAGTCGGACACTTAACCCACTGAGCCACCCAGGTGCCCCTGATTTTTTTTTTTTTAATGCAAAATCTGTTGCATCTGCGCAGTGAAAGAACAGAAGGATTTGACATGTCCATAAAAAAATGTGCTTTTCTCTAACTGGGGGCTTCTGCTGCCCCAATTCTTCCTGCACTCAGACACAGTGCCTGCCTCAATCTCAGAAGTACAAGGAACCGCAGACCTTCATGGCATTTGGGCTATCACCCTTTGTCCACAGCTAAGGGCAAACTAATACGGAGAATTGGTTCTCCAGGTCCTCAACATTGCAAGGCGTGAGAAAGAGCTCAGTTTGGGGTGTTGGGTTGTATAAGCACTCAGGGCCAGATTCCAAGAGGTCAGTGTGCTATTTGTGATATGTGGGGAACGTCTAAAGACCCAAAGCAGGACCATTTCACCTGGGGGTGAGAAAGATGCCGGTTGTGTTTCATCCTCAAGGCAAAACAAAGGAAATCTATGTTAGGTTGTAAAACTGTAATTAATAGTACAAACACACCATGCCCAATTTATTCTTTTGCAGTTATTGAAACTTTGTTCTTGCTTGTCTATTTTTACTTACATATTTATTACAGTGAATAGTTAATACGTGAAATGTTGGCCACCATCATGGGGCCTTGGGCCCGTCATTGTCTGTCTGTTTTCTCATCTGTAAACAGAAGTGGATGGACTGTATAATATCTGCATTTAACATGCTATAGTTCTCGAGTTCTATTCTTGCTTAAGGAGAAGGAAGCTTTAGTAATGGGGAAAGAACAAAGGCTCTGGAGTCAATAAAACCTGGTTGGCTCTGTGATTTGGGACAAGTTACTTAATCTCTCCGGACCTCAGTCTCTTCACCTGTAACAATTATGTATATAGATAGTTATGTCTATACATGTCTTATGTCTTCATATGGAGACAATTATAGCTGCCTTATAGGAGGACATTCAGGATTAAATGAATTAAGGCATATTAAGTTCCCAACAGAGTACCTTCCATACAGAAATGGATATTAGCTAAAGTTAAACTCACATTTGGAAGAGAATGCAAGAGGGAACATGCGTGTGTATACACACATGCATACGTGTGTGCTTGTATGTGTGCATTTATTGAAAAAATTCAAGATGTATAGCGTAGATTCTGGGGTGGGGATGATGGGGGAATGGGTTGGAATTCATGGAACCAGAAAAGAAATTGTTGATTTCTGAACTGGACTTGGTAATTGGAGAAAATGAATTTCTCTGGAATTCATAGGGGGAAACATCTATGTCTGAGAGTAAGCTCTTTACTGAAGTGTAACATACACAGAGAAAAGTTAACGGTTCAAAGAATGTTCAGAGCACGCACACTCGTGCATCCAGCATGTAATGAGGAAATAGAACACTAGGAGAACCTACACAAGCTCCCCCATGACACCTCCCACCCACCGACTAATCACCGCCACACCCCCTGGCAAAGGGAAACTCTTGTCTGATTTCTAGCTCAAAGAGTCCTTGGCCCATGTTTGAACTTTATATAAGTGGAATATGTAATTTGAACTCTTTGGTGGCTGGCTTCTTCCTCTGATTATTGTGTTTGTGAGGTCCATCCGTGTTTCTGGGTACCGATGTAGTTTGTTCATCCTCAGCGCTGTCTCGTATTTCAGTGGGTGAACATGCCTCAGTTTACTTACTCATTGCACTCTTGCTGCTTGGAACATTCTAGTGTATGTCTTTTGGTGAACATTTCTGCTGAAGGTGTACATAAGAGGGCAACGGGTGGGCCATAGGGTATGTACGTGTTCAGCTGTTATAGATACTGCCAAGCAGGTTCCCCAAAGGACTATAGTAATTTACACTTCCAACGACAGCACCCGCACCGGAAAGTCCCAACATCTATTGTAAGATACTTCCCAAAGAAAGGACCGTATAGCTTGGCTTCTTTTGTGGTGTCGGGTTTTGGTGAAAAATTATAAACAACTTCTCTTCTTCCAGAGTTCTACTCTGGTTCACTTTGCAATGTGATGCCACCTTCACTACAAACCTTCCCACACCCTCTGGTGCACGGTCCACTGCTGGGTGTATTCGATGGGGTCCTCTCCAACTTTCCACAAATTGAAGGTCTTTTTCGGTGACCAGTGCAAGCTGATGGTCCAAATTGACCATGATGATTAAGACATACATATATGCACACAGAGTAGAAATGACCTTGCGCAAAGCGAATAGAAAGATTTGTTGAGCAAAGGCATTTGAAGGACAAATTCACACCAGGTACAATCTACTTCACCAAGGGAGAGTGAATTTTTGGCCCAAAGTCTCCCCGTCTCCCCTCGGCTAAAATTTCTGTGTTAATATACAATGCCAGGGGCTTTCCCATTACTGTCACCCCCATTGAGCTCAGGCATGACCCCAAATCTGCTCCCTGTTGCCATGTGTAGAAAGTTGAAACAAACTAGCCATCCCTCCCCCATCTGAGCCATTCTGGCTCCTGGAGCACTGGTGACGCCAAAGCGCGAAGCTGACACTGTCTAATTGTCTTTGAGCAAGAAAGTCTGAATGACCCCATTTGAATCTCTCACTTTCATGTGGCAATGGGAAAAGCAGGCCGTTTGCACATGACGGATAGAGTGCAAGACTTGCTGTAAATGTTGTTTATATTGCCTGGGGCAGATCAAATGACTTGAAGGATTAACATATCAGAATAAAAAAACTCAGATGCATGAGGAAAAGCCAGAAAACCCCACTCTCCTCAACACTGAGTCATTTTTTGACAGATTCAACTTGGCAAAAAAACCCCACAAAACTATGTTGGGGTATAGTCCCTGCTCTGTTATAGGAGACTTTGTATGGAAGCAAAATGTAAAAAAGGCAACTGTTGCATGAAACCATTAGACCCTAGATCCAATGCTCTTTTTCTGTCCACTCTTTCAGGGATCTCCAAGCCAGGGAGGTCTGCAGACAGAGCCTGTGCTGGCCCGTAGGTATGGCCTTCTCCTGGCCCATTGCTTTTCTTCTTACAGTCTCAAGGAGGTAGATACCCAGAGCTTGTACTAAGTCGGGATCATAATCAGCAGCACATGCAGTGATGAGCCCAGTACTGAGCCATTTACACATTCTGGCCATTCACACATCTGCAGATTACTGGGAGAATGTGGGGATGGCCCGGGTGGGTCATTTCTGGAAAGCCATCCTTCACACACCATGCTTGTCTGCCATACCCCAGCAGTCAGTCCCAGGCCTGATATTTATGTTCGCTTTCAAATCCCTGTGTCATATTACAAACAGCACTAAATTCCTACTGCTGCCTTTTTGGGGTGGGGGTTATAGTATTTTTCCAGCACTGTTTATTTTAAATTTCGAGTTATTATTGTTATTTCTTCTTGGTGGTTAAAAGTCCAGTTGGAAAAGTTTTCCACAAGACTGAAAATTCCTGAGAAACCCTGACAATATTCAGCATTCATGATTACCTAGACGGACATATTTTATGAAAATTGCATTGCCTTTGAATGACTTCCTATGAATGAGCTTGAATGTTGCGATTCTGTTGGATTGGATTTCAGAACATATTTAACATGTTTCCATCTGGCAACCTTGGGATGTCTCTCAATAACAGTGATTATGAAAGGATTGTTATTTGGTATAAAAACATTTGCTCAGGTTGGACAAGGCTTCCTGAAAAATGTTGTACATCTTTATGGCTGACGTTTTTGTTGTTTTGAAATCGGTGGGTTTTTTCTACCACCAGTTTGAAATATTTCACCATAAAACCTTCCCTATCCCACCTTGAACAAAGCTGGCAATTTTCCCTCAGAATTGTAAGAACTCAAATTAAATCAAATCCATGAAAATACTTTTATTAGTGGGGAGCTCAAGTTTCCCATGTTTGTATAAAAATACTGATGCTTGTATAGTTTCTCATTTCTTAGGCTGGAGACGCAAGGAGCTGAAAGCAGGAGTACTCCTAAAATTTAATTTTTTAATGATGGACTTCATGTTCAAAGGAAGTTAAGATTTTTTTTCTTTTAAGTCTTCAAAATATCTCTTAAATAATTTGTGATATTCACAGCACTTAGAAATATCCAAATAAAACAATACTAAAGGTCCAATCTTTTGTGCCTAAGGGAGAGAACTGACATGAAAAGGCACAGTCAAGTACAAGGATGATGTAAGAATAACTGGCACACAATCCTGGAGAAAAAGGTGGGAACTTATGGAAGGCATCAATATTTATATGAAATATGAAAATATGAAAGTCTTTACTCACAGGTCTGTTTAGAGATAAGAAAACCAAAGACCCAGAAGACCGTAATGACAGAAAAGCTCCATGAAGAAAAGATGTTTGCTCTCACTTCTCTCTTGATGGCTCTGTCTCAATGGGTCACTTAGACGTGTCCAGTGTTGATCACCATTCAGAAGTTCAAAAATCTCATCAATGAAATCCAAAACATGTCCTCTTACTTGACCAGCTATCCACCTCTCACTGAAAAGGACTTCAAAGTTGAAGAAGGTACTCTTTGGGAATATGAGTTATATGGAGGCTACAGTAATTCTTTTAAGCTGTGTGAGCAATCAATTTTGAGGGACTTTTAAGTTAAAGCACTATTTTGAACATGGCACTATTTCCTTCTCTTTCTCCTCTCAAAAATTACCCTGGAGAAAAAGAAGAACAAGAAATGGAAAAACAGATTCCATATTTGATAAAACTAGAAAACATATGCAAACACAAACTACATTATATAAAAACTGAAAGTAGGTGGAGAAAGGTTAAATGACATAGCAGAGTGGAGGAAAGTCAAATCTAAGGATTCTCAGAGGAGATATTGACAAACGTCCTGAAAGAAAAGACACAAGAACTGGAAGCTCTAGGTACTCCAAATGATGGTATTCTTATTCAGAGATGGGAATGGGGCAACAGGGGAATTGGTTAAGAAGCCCAATAGGAGGAGACTTTTGCTTCTAGCAGTGTGGCAGATTTGATACAATAAAAATTTCCCTCCTGACAAAATGCAATTAGAGCCTGGATAAACTACAACAAGTATTTTAATACATTTTGGGATTACTAAAAAGTAAGAGAAATCTTCAGTTTCCTTCCCTTACCTTCTTCTGAGGAGGAAAAAGAAGAGGTAGCTGAAACTTGAGTACAGAACCACAGTACCAAATAAACTCCAGTAAGTAAATTCCTGAGTTGCTTGCCCTGGGGTAGGAAAAGCAAAAGTGTCAATACTTGAGTTGGGGTTGATAGACTAATCAACCCCGTGGCCTCATGTGAAGATAAGAGAGATGAACATGAATGGATGGAGACAAATCCACACATGTAAGAAAAATCGTGTATACTAAACAGGATTTGAAAAAAACGATGTAGTGCAGTTGAAGAATTATAAGGAAAAAGGCAATTTAAAAGCACTCATAGAGAGGAGAGAGGCCACCTACAAGCGAATAAGAATTAGGACAGCTAAAAAAGAGAAAATAACACGTTCAAGTACTCTAATATATGAGCTCACCAGTTAAAAGAGATTGTGAGGTTGGATTAAA
The DNA here is from genome assembly GCF_027475565.1 of Acinonyx jubatus. Taxonomy (NCBI): domain Eukaryota; kingdom Metazoa; phylum Chordata; class Mammalia; order Carnivora; family Felidae; genus Acinonyx; species Acinonyx jubatus. The sequence goes on along the minus strand of NC_069387.1, from coordinate 88,916,226 downwards.
AAGATTCCACTATATAATGTTTAAAAGAGACCCACTAAAATATAAGATTACGGCAAGGCTGAATATAAAAGGTACATTCAAAAATATATATGCTGAGCCATAAAATCTGGAATTGTTATCTTCTTTTTTACGAATCAAAATAGATACTAACCAAAACCATTATTTGGGATAAAGGGGATCATTACATATTGATAATATTTAATTTACCTGGAAGAAATAATTATACTAAACTTGTATCACCAAAAACTAGCCTCAAAATATACAAAATTCAAGAAGATAGAACTACAGAGAGATCCTGAAAATCTGCAATTATACTGGGAGATTTCAAACTATTTCTGCCAGTTATTGCAGGTCAAGCAGAAAAAAAAAATTAGTGAAGATAGAGAAGAATTGAATGATGCAATTAATAACTGTCACATAACAGAATTAGTAATTAGAATAGACATCTTTTTCTTAAGTACACAGGATATTTATAAAGATTGGTCACATCATAGGCTGTAAAATACACCCCAGCAAATCTTAAAGAATAATTATCATGCAGGCTTTGTTTTCTGACCACAGTGAAATTAAAATAAAAATCAGTAATAAAAATATATATGAGAAATCACACTCCTAAATAATTCATAACTCAAAGAGGCAATCATAATGGAATTTTTTTAAAATTGAAGTGAATGATAATGAACATGTAGAAACAAAATTTCGTAGGATGCAAAAAAATACTATTTTAATATTAAATTCTTAGAATAGAAAAGAAGTAAGGAATTAGTAAGTTAAGCATCCAATTTAAGAAGTTAGAAAAAAGAACCCAAATAAAGTAGATGAAAGGGAAAATACAAAATAAGGGCAGGAATGTACTAACTAAGAAGCAAAGATACAATACAGAGGCTTGCCAAAACCAAAACTGGTTGTATCAAACACTAAAATAAAATAGACAAATCTTTGGTTATCTTAGTCAAGAAAAAAACATGTCACAATTAAAACGTAATAAAAATGAAAAGGGGCCCATAAATGTAGGCGTGGCAAATATTAAAAACAGTTAGTGACTAGTGTGAACTTGATGTCTATAAATCTTAAAACAAAGTCACAGTAAACAAATTCTTAGAAAAATTAAGCCTAATAAAAATGAAATCAAGAAGTAGAAAGTCTGAAGAGTGTTATAACCACTGAAGAAATAAAATCAGTAGTTAAAATAATCCCACAAAGAAAGCATTAGGCCCAAATGTTATTACAGGTGAACTCTACCAACTACCAAAGAACAAATCATTCCAATCTAATGCAAACTCTTCTGGAGAATTGTAAAGAAGGTAAAATACCCTAGCTAACTGTATAAAATCTATATACTGTAAGGGGAGAACGAGGTAAGGACAGAATGAATGAAAAGGAAAAACTATGAGGGACTCTAACTCACGAGCCCAGATGGCAAAATCTCACCCAAAAGACTAAGGAACCGATTCTACAAGTTGAATTTATCTTAGAAACAAAACACTGGTTTAACAGTAGAAAACCTATACACGTAAGTTGCCTAAATAACATTTTAAAACCTTCAAATGATACTATAATTTTAACAGATGCAGAAAAAGCATTGAATAAAAGCCAACACCAATTCATGATAAAAAACTGTCACCAAACAGAGGGGAATATCTGTAAGTTGATCATCTCCCAAACCAACAATAGTATTTTTAGAGGTGAAAGTAAGAATCATTTCCCTTAAAATCAGGACCAACACAAAGATTTTTGCTAACACTGTAATGTTCAACTTTGCATTGGGCATTCTTGCCAATATAGTAAAAAAGGGGGGGAAGTGGTAACCATGGAAGAAAAGATTGATAAATTTACTACCTTAAAATTAAGAATAACTGGTCACCAGAGACAAAGTATAAAAGTCACCATAAAGAAAGTGAAAAGATAAGCAACAAACTAGGAAAGTGATTGCCACACATATAAAAGAAAGGATTTAATATCCTAAATGGAGAAAGAATGCCTATAAATAATTTTTTTTAAAGATAGCCATAAACAATTGGGGAGAAAATGGCCAAACATCACGGATAAGCATTTTTCACAGCAGAAGGAACACATATGGCAATCACATAGGAAATACTCGCCCAGTGCCCATCAGAATAAGTGGCAAAAGGCCCTCCCAGTGGCATAGCAACTTTTCCAAACTCTAGTGGCAGAGAAAGAGCTCATAATCAAAGGATTAGAATCTCCACTGGATAACATAACAGCAACTCTAGAAAATAGAAGTCAATAGAACAGTGCTTCCAAATTTGAAGGGAAAATGACTTTCACCTTGGAGTTCTAGACTGCCAAAATATTAATAAGGTGTGAGCAGAATAGAGTTGTTTTCAAACACACCAAGTCTCAAAAGTTTAACACTGGGCATGCCTTTTCATAGGAAACCAAAGATCTACCTGAATGAAATGAGGATGTAAATGAAGGGATCCAGTACCAAAGGAACCAGCGCAGGAAAAATGTGATGGGGACCCTCAGAATGATGACCCAGTTAGGATCTAGGGCATCAGGAGTGCAGAAGGTCTAGAGAGCAAGTGATCCAAACTGGAACAGGGAATTTCAGAGGTGTGAGTAGGCACATGTAAGCGCACTAGACTTCATTATGGATATTTCTAAGAAAAAGGTGTAACTAATATATTATCTGATGTGTTTGAGAAAGTGGAAAATTGTTTTAAAGTTATTTTACGAAGCTGGTGGAAGATGTAGAAAGGCTTCAGTAGAGAATCAATGAGATAAATGAATAAATGAACAAGTGAGAACATAAGACAGTGATTAAATCCAAGGAAAATCAGAAGTTGTACAGAAGAAAAATGTGGTAATACTATCCTAACTTGGCTCAACAGTAAACAATTATTTTCATTGTTATAATAATGGAGACCCTACATGTGGATGTAACCAAAAATTGTGATAGAACTTTGTTGGATGGATGAGGGGAGAGAAAAGAGGGATGTAAGAGTTAAAATAATAAGCCAATAAATGATGTCTAAAATTAATGAATTAATAGATGGCAACCTGTAATATCATTTCAGAGCATGAATAACATGTCCGCAGAGACAGTAAGAAGGATTAAAGTGACCATGCCTAGGGAATATGATAGAAGGGGAAGAAGGGCCAAGATCTCTTTCTCGTTATGTCTTTTAGCACTGTTGTGCTTTTTAAATCCGCACATATATTTCTTTAGTTTAACAAATGTTTTGAGAAATATATCAAAAGCTAAGTCACAACAAAGTAACTGAGGTTCAGAGGTATTTAAGGAACTTTCTTAAGAGGGTGGCCGGGAAATAGGATGGCCAGGACTTACAGTGTTCCCTGCTGATTTGACTGATTCCATTAATGGCTCTAAATTTTCATATCTTTTGATGTCCATCCCTTTGGTAGGGCTTGCCTACACTCGTTCCAGATGTGGTCATGTAACCCGCTTATGCCAGAGGGACAGTAACAAATAAGACAACCAGAGGCGTGAATAGCATTTGCACACTCCCCTTTATCTCCTAATCCCTGATGAGAACACGCACAGGCCAGCTAGTCAGAGGGATGTGTGGGGATATAGAGGAGAACCCTGTTGTCTCAGCGGTGGCCAGCCCCCAGCCAGCCCTCCAGCTGACTGTGGACCTGTGGCATAGGACATGTGTCACCACTGTCCTATGAGACAGTGGTGCTCTCTGAGTCTTAAACAATGAGAAGGCAAGTGCTAGCCAAACTACTTTTTTACAGGGAAATAAAACACTTTCACTCTCAATATTTGTAATGTTTTAAATTATAGCATACTAAATAAGTGTTTGTTTTACACTTTTTTTCTTCATCTCCCAATACATTTATGATTGGGACTGTAAGAGAGACTGTAAGAGAGCTTTCAGTGTCTCAACCAAAATTTTTAAGGATCACAGAACAGCAGGAATTTTCCCAGGTGATTATGAAGGCCACTTTGCATCGTTTCAGCCTGCATGGTTATTTTTATGGTCTCACACTATCATGCAAAGAATTACCTGTGTCTAATGTACAGATTGTCACTGGTGCCCTCACTGGACCCACGGGTCCAGTGGTCACATGTCACACAGAGTGTCAGGGAGAACGCGGGAGGTCTTCACCTCCAGTGTCGACTAGAGGCACCTGACGTGCGCCTGCTCAAGATTTATGGATATCTGTAGTTGGGGAAATGAGCCCTCAGAGTACTGACAAGTGAGTAAAAGATGATTTTCACAACTGAAGTGCGGACTGAAGCTAATAAAAATGTAAGTCTAAACAAGCCGCAAGTAAATAACACGGATGCCACTTCTGATTAGAGTGTCAGCCACTCAGGAGGATGAAGCGATGATCAGATCCGTCGTAGAGTCAGCCAAAAATGTGAAGTGATTAGGATGAGTATATGAAATATCAACGTGTCCCCATGCTGTTAACAAACCACCTGCTCCGAGTGTATCTTGTACCTTGTATTATTAGCAACTGATAAGGTGACCATCACAGCGAGCCCAGCATTTAGTTACCAAGTGCTCAGGACATGGGAACCAACTTTACGATTTTTTTTCAGTGAGGTTTAGCATCGCATAATGCTCAACACACTGCTTTATCAACTTTCAATAAGCGTAGTGGTTCATGTTTAGTAAACTACGAAAGACCACATACCAATTGTCTTTTCCGCTCTGTTGCACGTATCTAAAGTAACATGAAAAGAAGATAGTAACAAACTAAAACGTGTTTACAGAAAGTAAATGTCATTGGAAGACACACAGAAAGCATGCTGAAGATGTGAAAGAAACTAGTGATAGAACAAATTCCACCGTTGGGAGATTCTCTTCAAAGTCGCATTTAAGTATAGATGTTTCTAGGGTCACCTGGGTGGCTCAGTCAGTTGAGCATCCGACTTTGGCTCAGGTCATGATCGTGTGGTTCATGAATTTGAGCCCCGGATGGGGCTTTGCGCTGACAGTAAGGGACCTGCTTTGGGTTCTCTGCCTCTCTCTCTCTCTGCCCCCACCCCATTCACGTGCGCGTGTGTGCACATGCACGCACACACGCGCATTCTCTCTCTCTCTCTCAAAGATGAATATTTTTTAAATTATTTTAAACATATACTAAAAAAGTATATGTTTCTATCACGTCTCAGCTTATGGTATTTGCTAGATGAAGAACTACTTGTGTGTATGTGTGCGAGCCCATAAAGGGAAGGTGGAAATAACATGTTCAATAAACGTGTTCCATGGCAAACCACCAATGACGTGGCTGCTTTGACTAGAGTATTAGAGAAAGAATGGATTCCACGAGAAGGTTACAGAAAGATCTCTGCACATGAAAGTCATCCCCTGCACTATTTTATGCATGGACAAGCCCTCTCACTAAGGGACTGAAGCCACAAGTGCTACAGCATGTCATTGGTGTGGTTAATTTTATAAAAATAAGACAGGGAAATATGGTCAATCTTTATAACACCTTGCAAGGAGATAGCTAATAGCTACGACAATATTTTATACTTACTAGTGACGTCATGAAAATGTTATCAATCTTAAAGATGAGGTTTACTTTTAAGTTCCAAATTTTCCAACAATTTCTGTGAGGACAAGTGTTGGTTAGTAGTATGTAATCTAACTATTATCTAGAAGAAATATACTCAATCCATTCCTTCAAGGTAAGAGTGACATCTCAACAATGAGTAAGTGCCTTTTAAAAGAAATTCAGGTCTTGGAGGGAGCATTTTGAAAATGGGTATTTGGAACTGGTACCCTTTTTGTGTGATGTTTATTTTTTTTTAATGTTTATTTATTTTTGAAGGAGAGGGAGACAGAGTGTGAGTGGGGAGGGACACAGAGAGAGGGAGACACAGAATCCAAAGTGGGCTTCAGGCTCCGAGCTGTCAGCACGGAGCCCAACACAGGGCTCGAACTCACAAACCGTGAGATCATGATCTGAACCAAAGTCAGACACTTAACAGACCGAGCCACCCAGGCGCCCCACTTTGTGTGATGTTTATTGCCAAAGAGGTATGTGTCTTACCTTAAAGAATAGTTTAAAATCAAATGCTTTTAAAAAAAAAAACCGAGGATTCAGATTTTAAAAGTTAAATACGACCCAGTTCAATGGATTTTTCACATTTGCTAAATATTTTTCTAAATATCTGAATAAGTTTCAATAATACTTCATTGACATCTGGGAATATGAAGATCTACTAACCAAGATTTCACAGACACCTTTGTATACCAGCAGTTGGGGTTTAAAAAATGAGTATCACGATCCATAAGTGAACCTATAGTGCACCTTTCCATAGGGATGTCATTGTGGAATGTAGTTTTCAGGGATGTCATTCACTTAAGCAAGTATTTAAAATAAACTGAATTTAGATCCAGACCTGAAACACTGCTTCACCAAACTGTTAAACCTAAAGTTTAGAAAATTAATGATGGATTCCAATCACACCTGTTTCACTAAAAATTTTACTTAAAATCTTAATATTCTAGTAAAAGCAAAAAAAAAAAAAAAGCTTGGGTACCATTAAGCTAACATTTAAATGCGTTTTAAATGTATGTTTTATATTTTTATCCCATCTTTTAAAATGACCCATCTTCATGTATAGTTTAGAACGTGGACACTAGCTTGCTATAGTGATGGATGTACATAAAACAAAAGTAAGTGTTGATACTAGATGTACACGCGTAAGAATTTTATATTTCTGGAGCTGCAGGACCAAAAAGTCTCCCCATGTAAGAGCAAGAACTTTGAAGTCAAATGGCCCTGTCTTTGCCATGTTATTTTCTAGATACATTATCATGGTGAAGTTATTTAACCTGCCTGTGCCCGGTTCTCTCCTCTGTAAAATAAAGATAACAATATTACCTACTTCGGGGTCACAAACCAAATGCCTACAAGAAACAAGTAGGTTAAAAAAGAGTCACATGGCTTCCAGAGTCTGTATTTTATGTTCCCATTTTGGTAACGACAAGGATACAATAAGATTTGTCTTTTGTAAGAAACAATAAAGCAGCACAGGTAGGAAGATAATTGGGAGCCCATAGGAAGCAGTGAGGCTTGAAGCAGTCCAAGGAATGTCATCACCTCAAGTACAAGGTACCGCTCGGCACAGTCTGGTAGCGACCCAGAATCGCCGGGTTCCACCTCTGTCAAAAGAATCTGGAAGTGGATTATTATGTAAGGTCTCCTAATTTTTAAATATTGGCTCATAGGTTTTTTGAAAAGGTGTAGGTGAAGAAAACACACCCTCAGCCTCCAGTCTGTGACTTCTCTCTCACCCAGATCGAATGAGATAATGAATTTTAAGAGTCTAGCCTCGGGGCGCCTGGGTGGCTCAGTCGGTTAAGTGGCCGACTTCGGCCCAGGTCATGATCTCGCGGTCCGTGAGTTTGACCCCCGCGTCGGGCTCTGTGCTGACTGCTCAGAACCTGGAGCCTGTTTCAGATTCTGTGTCTCCCTCTCTCTGACCCTCCCCCGTTCGTGCTCTGTCTCTCTCTCTGTCTCAAAAATAAATAAACGTTAAAAAAATAAAAAATAAAGAGCCTAGCCTCTGAGAGGCCCCTGGGTGGCTCAGTTGGTTGAACGTCCAACTCTTGGTTTCAGATTGGGTCAAGATTCCAGGGTCGTGGGATTGAGCCCTGCATTGGGCTCCATGCTGAGTATGGAGCCTGCTTAAGATTCTCTCTCTCTCTCTTTCTCTCTCTCTCCCTCCTTCTGCCCTCTTCCCAACTCATGATCTCTCTCTCTAAAATAAAAAAATAAAAAATATAAATATAAATACTCTAGCCTTTAGTAAGTGCTGGGGGCAAGTGGGCCGTAGTTGTTACCTATCAGGTGAAGGTTCTAGAAGGATCATGAAGGGGAAAGAGGCTTGGGGACATGGGCATTGCCCGGATGACAGATCTAGGTGGATGTTAGAAGAAATGATGGAGCAAGACAGAGAACATGGGAGAGGAGTGGAAATGAATATTACCATCTCTTTTGTTTAGGCCTGATTCTAGCTTTGTTCCATCTACTAAGATAATTATTCCAAGCGTCTGTCCTCAAGAGGAACTCCAAATCTACAGCCAAGGCATAGATAGTGATAATGGAGGTCCGTTTGTGCTAGGGGAAGAAAGGAAATTGACAATGTACTTTAGGAAAGCAATTCTATGCCTGGATTTAAAGGATGACTCAAGTCTACCACTCAGAAAAGGCAGGAAGGCCATTTTAGGCAGAAAGTATGTGCCCTGAAAATGTGGCAGAAATCTGAACGGCTGGGGGTAGGGTGAGGAAGCGGATGTGAGGCTGGAAGGGGCGGGCTGTAGCTGGATCGTGAAGGGCCTCTCTGTAGGCCCTGCTACCTGGTGCTTGGACCACATCCCAGGGTGGATGCCGCCGAATGATTAGCTCTATGTTTTCAAAAGAGCATCGGTGGCCTCGTGGCCTCTGAAAGAAATGGAGAGACCCTGAGAGACAGAAAGCCAGTTGGCAACTACTGGCATCGTCCAGATGAGCTCAGGATGGCCTGCCCTTGAGCAGAGCAAGCAGAGTAGAGGTGGAGACAGATAGGAAAGACTTTGCAGAAGCTGCTTTCTTCTTAGATGTGCTGGACCCAGAGAAAGCAGAAATAATTACTGAGACCTCCTTCCAAGAACCTCTACCTCCTCAGGGCGCCTGGGTGACTCAGTGGGTTGAGCATCTGACTCTTGATTTGGGCTCAGGTCATGATCTCACGGTTCGTGGGATCGAGCCCTGACGTCGGACTCTGCGCTGACAATGCAGAGCCTGCTTGGGATTCTCTCTCTGTCCCTCTCTCTCTCTGCCCCTCCCCTGCTCACACACTCTCTATCTCTCTCAAAATAAATAAATTAAAATGTGGAAAAAAAAGGAATCACCGTCTCCTCTTTCCCCTTCTTCTCCCCTTTCTCCCCTCCCTCTTTCTCTCCCCCCCTTCTCCTCCTCCCTCTCTTTCCCCTTCCTCCCCTCTGTCTTTCTCTCCCTCCTCCCCCTCCTCCTCTTGGTTCTCATATATATATATATATATATATATATATATATATATATATTCTCACAGAGGATAAATGTTTTTAACAAGAGAGAGGAGGTATATGAAAAAGCATTGCATCATGGGACAACTTTGGAAAACCACTACTTTTCAAAGTAACCAGAAGTATATTTGGAAAAAGTCACAGCCCATACAAGTCCCTTACTAAACTAACTGCCTCCCTCTCTCTTGTGTCTCTGGACTCTTTATTCTCTTCTCTGGGAAACACCGCGTACTCCCCAAAACACTACGTCTCGTCTCCAAATGAAGTCTCCCCTGACTGTGCCCCTGTCTCTGCTATACCCCCTTCTCCCAGCTGAGAGGAGGTGAACACAGCGCTCACACTTCTGTGTACCCCCACACAACATGCCGGCATAATGTGGAATTAGCTGCGTGTCTGTTTCCCCAACTAACCGCAGGTACTGAGTCTTACGCAGCATTCGGTTCCCTGTGCCTCTCCCATCAAGGGCTCAATAAATGTGTGTTGAATGGACGAACCCTGTCCAAGGGAGATAAACAGGACACGGCAAAAGTAGAAAAATGTTTTGATGTTCTTACTTGGCAAGGTGAACGTTGTGATCGCATCTAGTAGGGAAAAGACTTGGCATTTGTAAAATCTGACATGACCTGTAATACATGTTAGAATTCTGGGACTTGGTACTAAGGAAAAACTCCGGGAGAGATTTGAGGAGATCTTTACGTTTTTTTCCCCCAAAATCTCTTTGCCTTTTCCCTAAGGGCATAAATAGAAGTTTCGGGTGTAGAGAACCAGGAACCCCACTGGCCATGTGTGGGGAAAAGGCCCCTCCTATGTAATTGGATGTAAAAAAAAAAAAAGAAAATTTCTTTTAGACAGGCACAGGATCTTGGCTGAAGTTCAGCCACATACCTATTCTAAGCTGAATTTGGGTATAACCCTAATAATTACAGTTACTCTTTAGAAAAAGAGCCCAAGAGGTTTACCTGGAGATTTTTTCCAGATGTAAGCAGGTATGTGAGAAGCGCAGTAATGAAGATGTAAACCGGATGAGGCCATTTTGTGCCCCGTGGTCCTCCCTCCAATCGCTCGAATGCTAGGAGATGTTCCCCAGCAATCATAAGGATGATGCAACGCAGCCATCTAACAAACACCAGATGCCTGACTGGCCTTACAAGCTGTGGTGTTAAAGAGAAGGGGGGCACGAAACACCAAATTTGAATGCCTCTGCAGTTATCAATCTGTCATAAATTGTAATCAAACAGAAACAAACCTCTTCATTCCGTCAGTTCCTGGGATAGGTCCCTTGCAGGCCTCCTCTGGGTGTGGTTGGAGCCCTCGGGAATCTGTCCCCCTTCTTCAGTCTCTGCAGAGTCTCACTGACTGGGTGACGTTGCTCAGGACACCTCATCTCCACCCCCCAGGGCTCTACATCTTTCTAGATGGGGAGCCATTAAGTGGCTCAGCTATGCCAGAAATGGAAGATTTTCATCAAGTGCATCTTTAGTATCATCTCTATTCTTCCTTTTTTCTATTTGGATTCAAAGGTGGCTTCGTGTGTGTGTGTGTGTATGTGTGTGCGTGTGCGCGCGTGTTTGGTAGTCAGAAATCACTAGGAACATCAATGTTAGCCCTTGGGGGGCGGGGAAGAAAACTCTCCATCACTGAAGTGTAAAAAGATCAACGTGTGCGATGACTAATTAGCCCTGTCTGAAATAAAGCATTCACATGGCAGATTATAATTTGGAAGGACAACTTGCAATTAATTTGAAATAAGAAGTGATATAGCCACATTTTTCTACTTGTGTAAAACCTTCTACTGAGCACGATCCGAACAGCCAGTGTCCTACGTTGGAGGCACTTTAGTGCTGAGGGGGAAGCCTTCGAACAAACTTGGGCTTCCATCTGGCCACGTGCTAGCTGTGTAACGTGCCTCAACTGTTCTGAGCTTTAGCTCCACCATCTGTAAAACGGGCAGACGACTACCCACCTCCTACTAGAGATAACGGATCGAGTGCCTGACTTCTGGAGATGACTTCATACACAACGTCATCAAGGTAAAAAGAAATCCCATGGTGAAGCTGAGGGCCTTGGGGATAGAGCTTCGGGAAACCACAGCTTAACTCTTACCAACTATCTCCTGTGCTAATACAGACACCCTGCCTCACTTTGCTTTCTAGTTATGGCTACAGCTTTCTACACCCTCATCCTGCCAGTACAGTGCTGAAGTAAGCACTCAGTCGCTACTAGCTGACTTGCCTGCTGCTTATTCCTGCAAATCTGTCAGGCTCCTGCCCAGCCGGGATGAGAACATGGCAGTGTATTTGCTGAGACTATCGGTGGTGGACACCGGGGGGGGGGGGGGGGGGGGGCGAGGAGTGCAAAGCTTGAAATAAGAATGAGGCTCCCCGGCACCCGTAATCCCACAAGTTAGTGTGGTTCTGCAGCCAGCCTAACATTTGGAAAAGTCTCACGTGGGCCGGAGGATCCAATCTGGTTCCCAGATCTCAGGTCATTGTGGCCCTAACCTGTGATGGTTGCATGATGGCACGGCAGGCTCTGGGTCCAGAACCTGCAGTCGTTGTCTGGCTGATCCTTCTCCAGGTTGGTCCAGGATGAGGCTAGCCTCCGGGAGCAAGTGCATGGGAAGAGTTCTTGCTAGAACGTTCTGCTGTGGCATGTGCACCACTTCAAAATGGTGCACTATCTATCGGTTACGTAGTGTATAATAAACTTTAGTTAGAAGTCAGTACAGGTGCTTGGAAATCTGTCCCCAAGTGTTTTGGGTTTTTTTTAATGTTTATTTAGAGAGAGAGAGGACAGAGAGCGAGCATGAGCAGGGGAGGGGCAGAGAGCGAGGGAGACACACACTCTGAAGCAGGCTTCAGGCTCTGAGCTGTCAACACAGAGCCCAACGCGGGGCTTGAGCTCAGGAACTGTGAGATCATGACCTGAGCCAAAGTCAGACCCTCAACTAACTGAGCCACCCAGGCGCCCCGGACACATGTTCTTATGGTTTTTTTTTTTTTTAATGTTTATTTTTGAGAGACAGAGACAGACCAGGAGCAGGGAAGAAGGGTCAGAGAGAGAGTGAGACACAGAATCCGAAGCAGGCTCCAGGTTCTGAGCTGGCAGCACAGAGCCCGACGCAGGGCTCGAACTCACGAACCATGAGATCATGACCTGAGCCATAGTTGGGACACTTAACCGACTGAGCCACCCAGGCACCCCTCCCCAAGGGCAAGTTTTAATTCAACCTTTCTTGTATGCTAACATCTCTTAGAATTCATTTCGTGATTAAGTTACGGGTAATGACAGCAGTTTTCTGACCAAAAAAAAAAAAAGTCACGATTCGAATACATGGCCACCTTGTAAAAAAATCTCTTGATGGTTTTAAACAAAACCCGTGTCGGTGATGATAAAAGGTACAGGGACAAGGAAGTGGAGGGGATGGGAAAGGTCATGTGTCAATTTGTGCACTGAGGTCTGTTCTCTAGCTCCTGGCATTGCTGGGCCGAGCCCCGCCACAGACACCCTGCAGTTCTAGAGAAGCACTGGGCAGCCCGGCTTCAACCCGCAAATGCAAACTGGGGTTCAGGTGTTGGCTGCGGACGAGGACACACTGGGGCTCCAGAACAAGACGAACGAGTGGGCGGCGAAGGACGAGAGCGGCTGACCGCCATGACGCTTTGGGAAAACCATTTGACCTCTCTCTATAGAAAGACAACCAGTGACGATAATACGAGGCGTGTTTGAGTCATCAAGAAATGCTTTTGAAATGAATACTGATTGCCTTTTTCTCACGAAGAGTCCCAGGGCAGTGGTTGTCAAACTTAGAACAAGCACCCTCATCACATGGAGGGCTTTGCTAAGACACAAACTGCGGAGGCTCCATTCCAGAACTGCTGTTGTGGTGAGTCTGGGGGAAGGCCTGAATATCTGTCTGCGTAGCAAGCTCCCGGGTCATGCCAGCGCTGCAGTCTGGGAAGCACTTTTGGAGAGGCACAGTTCTCAGGTCCGCTCCACGAAACTGCCGGCCTGTGAATTTTAGGGTCCCGGGAATTGGCTGAAAACCAAGGTCTTCACCACCTCACCACCTCTGCAGAATCAACAGATCAACCAAACAAACCAAACAAATTTAAAGATTTCCACCACAAATACGACTGTACTGAAACGCTTCTGTACAGATGACTTTGAAAGGTGATTTCATCTGTGAGCAGCGGGGAACTCCTAATGGGCTACCCCAGAGACCCATCCTTGACAACGGTGTCAGTTTCCCGGCAAAGTATTTAACAGAAGCCAAGGCGTCAGCATGGCATCATTCCTACATTTTTATCCACGGAGTTACCATGATGGAACTCCCCAAAGTCCGTATCTTAAGCACGCGGGCTGCTAAAGATGGCTGAGGTGAAGTTTGGGTAATTCTGCAAACGTATCCCTTTCCTCCAATCTTTCCGACCCCTGCAGGCCTTTCCTGGGGCCTGGGGTATGGACAGTGGCACTCGACCCTGTGATGAGAGCCCCTGCGAGCAGAGGCCACATCAGATAAAAGGCCCTCTCTACAAACTACAGACGTTATCAGCCGGTAGGAGGTCGACAGGGCGGTCTGGCAAACTCCAATGGATGGTCCATGTGTCCGGGCTACAATAAGAGGAGACTTCAGGAGTCAGAGAAGAAAACATTTTTATAAAGAAATTTTATTGCATAATTTCTGTATACAATAAACATAGGAAAAGGGTTTTTTAATGAAAATTTCATAACGTTTTTCAAAAGTTTTGAACCGTTTGGAGAAAAATCATTATTACAAAGCTATCTAAGACAAAAATACCTGACCTTCGGAACAAACGAGAATCCCTTTCATAATAGTCCGCGTTTGAAGCAGGGCATCTCAATTTCAATGAACGTGGAGAGGCTTTTGAGTTGCTATGGCATTTGCAATAGGTATTTAAATGCATCTAAGAAGTGAAAAGTTTAAACGTGTAGAAATGTTCTCTAATACAAGATAGGCTGCTGCTTTCTTCAGATCCATTCTGCACGACTGGACGGATGTACTTTTTACACACCAGCAGAAGCCCACGTCTCCTAATGGTAGAGCAAGAGCTGGCGTGCAGAGAGGGAAAGTCCCGTGCATTTCCTATGTTAAATGGCACAACTCTCACCGATCACATACACCTTGCCATATTGACTCAGTTCATTGCACTCCATATCCTGCAAAAATAAATCTAGTGCTCGACAGCTGACATTACTGCTCACTGACGTTTTAGTAATATATTTCTTTAACATAAGACAGAAATACACTGAAATTTTATACCACTTAAACTCAAAAGCAATCTGGAATTAAACCACATGCATATACCCCGCTTTTTTTTTTCTTTTCCAGTGGATGCTGCATTTTTCTTCAAGTTGATGCTGGAAAATGTGGTAGAAGAAAAACTGGCTTTCCTTGAAACAAAGACAAAGGGTTAGAAAAGAAGGAGTTGTTGAGGGGGCAATGGTAGGCCCCATAATAAAAATGAAAGGACAATGAGAATTCAGAATCTCTGGGGGGAAGGGAAGAAGCTCCTCATCTTCCTTGTCTACCCAGATATGGTGGCTCGTGTCCAGCAGACCCTGGGGCAGGCTACCACGCACAGCTGGAGTGATGGGAGAGGGGCTGAGTGACCCAAAGGGTGGGTGTGCCCTGGGGCAGGGAAGTCTCAGGAGGCCCCCCCCCCCCGTCTTTAGCCGACCCCCCATGGGATCCTCCAGTCTCTGGGAAAGGATGGGGCTCCCTCTGTGAGCTCAGGGCAGGCTGCCAGGATGGTCCAGGAGCTGAGGCTTCAGTGGTCTTGAATCTTACACCTCATTTCCAGAAAAATCCCAGGGCCCGAGGCGAACCAGCCAGGAGCTGGGAAAGGAAGAGCGTGACTTATCTGGAAGAGCGTAGGCTACGTGGAGCTGTGGCCCACGTGACGACACAGTCACCAGAGTATCAGGGCCTCCCCAGGACGTGGTGTAGACACATGGAAGAACGCGGACGTGACCCCACTGCCATTTTGATTTGTCACTTCCCATTTTAACTCCTCGTCGTTTCTCATTGTAAAACTGTCAAGGGTCCCTCTTTCTTATTTTTGTCTTGGTGCTTACAAGGAAAGATGTCAGTTTTCATCAGCCTTCACAGATTTACAGAAGGAAATTTTTTTCGGGACTGCATTTCAGGATTCGCGGTCAAGGCTACAAACACAATATACACCAGTCATAAGCTGTACCTTCACACCTGGCTACGGCAATGTCATCTGAAAACACCACCGTTCATACCTGTGGAAACCTAACTGTGCACAGCGCCCCCCACTCCACCAGGCTAAATGCTACACAGCAACTGAGCAGCGTTTCTCGGAGTGAAACCAGCCATATTGCTACAAAGAAAACTTTCTGGCTCTTGGCCCAACTGTTTCCATACCAATCAGCTAAGTCAACCTTCTCTCCACTTCTTTCCATTTCAAATGCTTGGGCTTCAGCCTTTGAGGCAATTAGTACCAGATCAGTTTAATTTTACAACACTGATCTTAACTGTACAGCAATATAGTGACTTTGCCCTGAGAGTGTCGGTTATCTTATAAATATTGTTAAGTCCCAGTTTACACATGAAGAGTGGGCATGGAGAGGCTAAACGGCTGGTCCCGTGTCACACAGCAGAGAAGTGTCAAGGGTGGGACTTGAGCTCCTGGTTGTTCCCGTTTTAACCCCTAGCCTCCTTCCAGAGGTCATGTGAACCTCTATGTGCAAGGTCCGCCCACTTTGGGCTCTGCTACTTGCAGTATCTCATCAGCTTTTCTGCTCAGCTCTGGGTATTTTAATACCCAGGACTTCCTCCTTGGTCCTCCCTGCTCCCTTCCTTCCGCTGCCCTGATGAAGTGTATTGTCCCCAGTATTTTCTTTTACACAGTGGAATTCACCAAAATGCCTTTCCAGCTGCAGTTGGCATTAGGTGCGGAGGCACGGACTTCTAAAAGGCAATGGCAGGTGTTCCTCTTTGTGGACTTTGGACAAAATGGGGCTCAGCATTTTACAGTTGTCTTACATTCCAATGTTTTCAATGGAAAATAAAATAAAATAAAGGCCTAACCGTGAGGTAATGTTTACTCTCTGCCACAACACTCGGCGCACCCCCTCGGATCTGGCAACAATTTAACATAAGGAAAGACTTTAGACCTTCACACCCCTTTAGTGAGAATAAACGACTATATAGCTCAAACTTTCCACAGAGCTGAGAAGTCTCACAAGGCACCAGTCCGCCCTTATCTCAGGTGGGCCTGCACAAATGCCGCAGGGCCATGCGTCTAGAGGTCTGGGTGCCCGACCCCCTGCTGCTGCGCCCTCTCTGCTGCACAGGGGATCTCGATCTTCACGTTAGAAGGCCAAGCGCCTTCCACCTCGTAAGCAAGGGTGGGGGAGGGAATCTCAAAAGAAGCTATGTGCTCAAAGAAAATAATGCCAAATGGTACTCAAGTGGCTTTTGAAGACGTTTCCCACAGCTATCTCCGTTCGCTGAAGTTATAAACAGTTCTGGATCTAGTCAATAGCAAAATACATTGATGGCCAGGGCCTCTGTTTAAGCAAAAGAAGAAAAATATCGATAGCACAAAACTGCCCTTCTATTTTTTGAAAAAATATATCTAAGACAATTCTGAGTAATTTTTTTTTTTTTAACAAGCTGTGCATTAAGTACACTTGTTTCCATCGCTCCCCACTCCCCTACAGCTCCGCGTTGTCTGCCTGGGCTGGGCTGCCCGCCCCACAGCCTCCCTCGGCGCCGAGGCCGCTATCTGCAGGCGTGAACGACAAGGAAGCCGAATTTATGCAGTATCTTTTGCCGGTTGGACGAGGTCCGTCATCAAAAATGTGCCCAAGGTGAGCACCACACTGAAAGAGAAGAGCAAAACATTAAGGGAGAGCGTGCACAAAGCGGGCTTTGAGAGGAGCTCACGTTCAGCAGTTTAAATGGATGACCAGCCTGTAGAGAAACGATGGAAACCATCATGGATGATTTCTAATCCGCCTGTCAATAGCTGCAAAGATGGTTTCTGGCAGGCTTTGCACCACATGCTGAGAATAAAAAACACCAGAACTGTGCATATCAGAAATCATTTCGGAGCCACTGTATTTTTTGATCTATGAAGTCTCTTAGCCAGCTGAAAAAGGACTGCAGTAATTTTATGAATTGAGTTGACCCTCGATCTCCCCTTGTAAGAAACATGGCAGAAGAAAATCCACCCCCCCCCCAACTGGCATTACTTTTGGCTTTGGATGGGTGGGTTTCAGATATGCAGAAGTCCACTGTAAAAGATACTGTTTAACTGGCCATGACGGAGGTGATGTTTGCTTTCATGGGCAGTAAAACTTAACATCAGACAAGCACTGGATGTTCTTGGAACCCAGCAAAGCAATGGCAAGGCTCAACAGATTTATGTCATGGTCACCAGCACTGCAAGTATGGCAAATAGAAATGTCGCTAGCCCACACAATCGTTTTATTCTGGCTTCCAGTAGGTGGAGTGCCGCTGGCTTCTTGACCCACGTGAACTCTCTTACGTGGAGAAGGAATAAGCTCAAATCCATGCTACAGACTATCCAAAAAACCTGGGAAGGAGAAGAGGCCCAGAATCCAGATGGAAGGAGAAGGAGGGACGACTGGCTATCACAGTGTTTAACAGAAATCCAGCCCAGAGATAGCTTCTCCAGGAAGGCTGGCTCAGTGAATAGAGCCCTGCGCTAACCACTCCGATGCTGGGTACGGCTCCAGGTGACAACAGTGTTATGTCATACTTACCTATCCCACACCCTTTCTCAGCAGGGACAGGAGCGAGGGATATGGAGACGTCAGTGCATCATATTCAAACAGGCTATGAAAACACATCATCCATCATGTAACTAGGAAACTAAAACCCGGGGCAGATGACTTCCACTCATTCATTTAACAAATATTTATGGAGCACCTACTACCTGCCAGGTGCTGTCTCAGACACTGGAGATATGGGCAACAGTCCCTGGCCTCACGGAGCTTACTTTTTCTAGCGGGAGAGACAGGTAATAGGCAAAGAAATAAGCCAACTGTCGAGTGTGGTAGGTGGAAATAAATGCTAAGGAGAGGGGAAAAAAAGAGGCAGTGATATGAAGTGTTCACGGTTGGGGGCTGATGTTGCAGGCACGATGAGGTGGGGCTGCTTTCCTGGGGTAGTCTGGAATACTCTGGAGTAAGAAGCCAAAGGAAGTGAAGCAGTGGGTGTCTCGAGGAGCATTTCAAGCAGATGGCAGAGTCAAGATTTAGGGAAGAACAGGAGAGAAAAGGCCTATAAGGTGATCTATTAATTCCTCTCACTGTGCTTGTTTGGTGTGCACAATACTTATCAATTATAGGGAGAGAAAGTAGGAATTGACACGGGAGTTGGGCTAATGGACCAAATGGAGATGATGAGAGAGAAGTGAAGGACGGTGCTCATTACAATGGAAAGAACTAGAATCTCAGTTTCTCTACTCAAAGTGCTACACTCAAATCTCCGGGGTTCTCTAGTTATTAATAAATAGCAGAAATAGCAACTTTGACTATATGGCACTTCCATGTTAAAAGTGCATTCTTATTTTACTGCCAACATACTGTGTCAGCTTATTAAAGAACTAAAAATGAACCCTGAACTGATTTGATCTATTGCCTGGAAAATATGAAACAGGCCTAAAAAACAAATCTTGCACTATTTTACCACATTCTAGGCAGGTTTAGGTAG
This sequence comes from Acinonyx jubatus, assembly GCF_027475565.1. NCBI lineage: Eukaryota > Metazoa > Chordata > Mammalia > Carnivora > Felidae > Acinonyx > Acinonyx jubatus. The sequence goes on along the minus strand of NC_069387.1, from coordinate 88,897,491 downwards.
TATCAAGGCTGACAGCTCAGATTGCTTTTCCTTTCTATAAACAATTGAGGCCAAACTTTCAGGCACCGGCAGCTAAGATGCACCAGTAAAAATCCATATGCTTAGCTAATGGACGCAGGAAAACACCTATTTCGGCCTGCCAAAACAGTCAGCGTGCAGGCCAAGAGTAGGAACTGGTGCTCTCGGTGATCAGTATGTGTGCACAATTATTGATCTCACACGCAGCTCTGGCACTTTGATCACTTGGCATCTGAGAGGCGGACTTTTCACATAAAAGCCTCCAATAGGTTTTCTGGTTTTGTTTCTTAATGAGAGAATACAGCTCTCTGGCAAAATAAATGATATTACCTTTATTAATCCTCTCTTGGGCATATTTAGAAAATGGTTCTGTTTACCTTACTCTAAAAATAAAGCACCGTAAGGATAGACTTGAAGCTATGCAGGAGTGTTTCTATGGTCTTCACTTCCCAAATCGTCTTGAAAAACTCCAAATTAGAGTAATTGAATCTACTGAAATGAGTTGGCCATTGGTCTGCAGTTTCCTTTGCTAAATCTGGAACCGGTGTTTTGGTTACACAGAAAGAGAAACACAGATTCTAGATGTCCTTAATCCAACATGAAGAGGGAGGGGGGTGAGGAAGAGAACTTACAGTTAGAAAAGAAAAAGGCAACAAAAATGGTTTGCGGACAACTCTATGGGTTGGGGAGGGGGTAGGGAAATCCTCAGAAAAGGTGGGAGTCCCCTAAACACCACAGTGATAGCTTCATCATGCTTGCCACAGGGTGTTCTGGAAGATTCACACCGGGCTCAGAAAACTGAGGGAGGAGCGGCATTTGCAAACATGGCCAGGTGGTCGTTTATACCTGCGCCACGACGTACCTGCCCGCCCCGATGCCTGCAAGGCTGCAGCGCCATTTGTCTGCAGGAAGCCTAACCACACAGCGCCATTTCTGCTTTCTCCCAGGTACACCCAGTCTCCCATAGAAGGGTACGAGCCGGTTTCTTTTAAAAGTGCCTGAGGCCCGAAGGTTCCTCCCTGAGAGGAGCGCACATGGAGCCCATTCTTTCCAGCTTCTACCCCTGGCCGAAGGCTGGGATGATGAATGGAAGTTGTCAGTGATGCATCGTTTCTTTAGCCGCCTTCGAGCTCTGCCTCCCCAGCCCCAGCCAACTGGCAATGTGTTGGGATCTCAGCACACCTGGTTGTAACTGAAACAAACTGGCTGCCCAATGAAGAAATCTGTGAGACCTGCTGTTAATGATTTATTTCAGGGTAAAATCTTTAGTGTGCATTTTGAAAGTTGTTTTAAAGTGGTTACGCATTTATTTTATAGGCAAAATACAAACTACAACTGAATATTCTAGCTCGTGTTCTGAAAAACACAGGAGATAATTGTTCAAAAGAAAACTTTCAAATTCCCAAAGGAATCCTTTATCACCTAAGCCTCCCACTCAGAAAAGCTGGCAACTAAAGAACCTGTGGAGAACTGAGGCAAAGGGGACCCCACCCCCCCCCCCCCCCACACACACACAGGGAACATCAAATTTAACACAATTCCTTAAAATCTGATCGCAACTCCCAATTGTGTGCATAAGAAACACAAATAGTGCATTCAACACAGTTACATATTTGCGCACTGATGTATTTCCAACTGTCCTAGAGGGTTTTCTCTTAGCTATTCCTAGGATGTTTTGGGCTTTATTATTGTCATTTTCTCTTAAGTGTTTGATCTACAAGATGAAGCAGTTTCAAAGCAGGGCTTTTACACTTGGGCACATGGGGCAGGATGAGAAGGAGAAAAGAGTTTAAGAAGAAAAGCAATTTACTTTGCCAGTAGTATCCTGTTTTCTCCCACCGTTATTGAAGACACTTGTGCGTAAGTAGGGCTCTTTTCCTCTGTGCTTGTGATATTAATCTTTTGCCAAGGAAATGATTGTGAAGTCACCAGTTTAGCATCATGATTTTACTGAAAGATCAAGAAAAAGAGAGATGGGCTGCGAGTCTGAAACCCTATTGTAACACATGGGTATCTTTAATCATCAGCAATATATGAGTTGTCATCTGCAAAAGATTAATAAGGCTTGGGGTTTTACCAAAAACTGTTTAACTTTTGAAAAATACTCTGTATTGGTGGCTATTTACCTTTCTGTTGCTTTGGCTGCCTTAGAACAAATTAAGGATGATCGAAAACAAACTTAAGGGACTCTACCATAGATTCCGGCAGTAACAGCAGCAGTCATAAATGGACTCCAACGTAGGTAAACTCCAGGAATCTGATGGCTTCCTTAAAGATGATTACGAAAAGTTCGGTGATTTACTGGTCTCCCATTTGCTGCACATGTAGAATTTGGGTCTAAAGAAGGGAGAATTCCCCAAGTGTCACCAGGAGGGACTTACTCCTCTGCACTACAGCTTAAACCATGCAACTCTTACCTCTTTGCACTGAATTTAAACTCCTGACAAAGCACTGCTTAACAGGCTGGGGGTGGAGGACTAGGGAGAAACTGTCAAACCATTATTCATAGTAGTCAGTGAAACTGGGATAGACACAACATATTTTATCACTAGCTGAAAAATGTAAATTCAGTAACATTTTTAAGAATTCTTTAAAACTGAAAATTTTCTGAAAATTGCCACAGCAAGGAAGAAGAGACACAGGCCCACTAAAATGTGCAGATTTAAGATAAAGACCCTCTTCGAAAGAGACAACTAGAATACAACTCAGTAGGTAAAATAGTAAAAGAAAACAAATATGGTTGCAACAAAAATCAGAATGTAACCAGGCAAGCAGGAATCCTAACAGAAGGCACTGAAGAATCTCTAGCACCCTTGCTTGTTTTCTGCTCTGTTAACTTAAAGATCAGGCAGTGTGCTAGGTTTCTTATGGAGCAATTCTTTTAGAAGGACCTGACTGCAAGGTTTCTCTGAAAAGTAATGACAGCACTGAATCAATCTTAACTTTCCCAGTAAAATCTTACTAAGATATTATTACCAAAGAAGTCACGGGACACACGGAAAAACTATAGCGTGGTATAAAAAGTTATGGCTCCCAGCATGTTTACAATTCCTACCCATATATGTAAGGCCTAATTCACTGCATAGCAAGATCCATATCACAATTTTAAAAAACAAAAGAAAGAAGAAGAATCCTAAGTACCAAGGTTAGAATTAGGGGCCAATAAACCAAAAAAAAAAAAAAAAAAAAAAAAAAGCCATATTGCCCAGCAAGCAGGTTAAGCATATTGGTTTTGCCCATGGACTCTCAGTCCATTTGTATAACATGGCAGTAAGACAGTCTTCTTGTGAACCGCATCAGTGAATTCAGTTCAGAGTAAGGACCAGCCACGTGAACTCAAAATGTAACAAGAATTTTAGAAAGAGGAGAAGCAAATCAGATAGGTTTCCTACACCACTTCCCCCAACAATGATGGGAAGAGTGTGAGTAGGGGGAAAGGCTATGTAAACCGAAAGAACAGAAAGTTTAAGAAAAGATAAACTGATAATGAAAACTAGTGGTAAGAATGAGAAACTAGGAAATAAAATACAAGTGGTTACTCTGGTATGGAAACCATTAAATCAGTTACTTTTTTCCAAGCCAAGATAAAAAGGATGAATGAGAAAATGGAAAAGAAAAATACTAAATAGAAAGGTAGAACAAAAAGAAAATAAATGTGTGAATGAAACACACATTAAAAGAAAGAAAGACACCCAGCACACTTGAATTCAGTGAGCTCTTACTGCACTCGTGAGGCAGACATCTCCCACTCTGCCCACATGGAGAAGAATCTGGCAAACATATCATTCTTTAGTGCTGGAAGCCGATTATTTTCTCCATGAAACTTACTTCCCAAAGCATGTGGTTTTACACATGCCTTAATAGAACAAATTTCCCTCCCTCTTCCCTTTAAATTTAAGACTTTAAGAAAGAATCAAACATTTTCCAAATATGAGAAGTAAAAGGAGTGGGTAAAGAAGCCGAAAGGAATAGCTAGCTCAGTGTCAGTTCCTCACCCGCTAGGAAAGGACCCAAAGGTACAGCGACAGTCACCGACGCCTTTGACCGAAGGGCTGGGAGCTGGGCCTGGAGGGGCTTAATATTTTTTATTAATGTTGCCTGATTTGGGCGGTTTGTAGGTTTCATCTGTCTTTGGTCACTGTAGAACAGATTCATAATGTTTTTTTCTTGACCAGTACTAATATTATCTCTGTGGTTGGCACAGAGAAAGGAGGAAGTTTTTCTAACTGTGTATTTTAAGAATTAGTCACAGAGACATTAGAGAATAGGGCATAAGGAAAGTTATTATCTTATGCCTCCCTTTTTCTGTGCCTTTTTTACTTGGTTTTCATAGGACTCAATGTTTGAAAGTGGGTTCTGAGGAAAAAGGAGAGTAGCAGTCACCTAACAGCCTTTAAGGTAGCTTAAAACAACAACAACAACAACAACAACAAGTGTGAGTCTTACAAGAGGTTTATTAAGTGCTACATATACCTAAGTTATACATTACTATATACCATCCTGTCCAGTTCCTTTTTTGTCGAATATTTCGGAATCCTGGAGAAATAATCATAGTTAGTTTTTGTGGCCGTTATAAACACATCAATTAAAATTCAACTGAATTCAAAACTGAGTTGAATTAAACTAACTGCTGGAGATCACAGGATTCTTTTTTTTAATGTGACTCTTTCTGTCTGGCCTATCTATCTGTATACCTACCTCCCTGCCTGCCTGTCTAAGCACCATAGAGCCCTGGAGCTAGATGCCCAAATCTGAGTCTCAGTTCTGCCACTTAAATCTATGTAGATTTACACCAGCGTAACTGCCCTCTTTGTGCCTCAGTTTTCTCAACTTCAAAGGTAAGAAAGAATAAGAGTATCTACTTCACAAGGTTATTGTGAGCATTAACCAGGGCAGCTTTTAAAAACACCGATAGGCAGGCCTCACACAAGCCAACTAAACTAGAATCTCTGGGGGTGAGACCCAGGATCAGAAAGTTCCACTATCGCCCTCAGAGACTTATATCTTAGAAATAAGAGTGAGCTGAAAATATGACTTAGATAAAATATGAAGTCTGTTTTTCAAGGGAGAGAGTGGTCTTCACAGTTAGAAGACAGTAAACTTGCCAGCTTTATTTTTTTAAAAAAAGAAAGTACAAATTCATCAGATGGTTAGGTTCTAACCAGTCCCCCTCCCTGCTTGGTAGTAAATATGCCACCTACTCCCTAAAACCCGTGTGCCTGATGAAGGGGGTTAAAGGGCAGGTAGAAGAATGTCGAGGGAGGCCCACGTGGCAATCGCTTTGCTATTTCAGCTGCCTGATGGTGCCCCCTTTACCTCTGACATGCACAACTGACATCCCCCAACAAAATACTAGGTAGTACCAATGAATTTCAGTGCCACAATACTCAGACTTTACATTTCACTTATTTAAAGCGGACTAGAACAGTACTTTCTACTCTAGAGAAGAACAGTCAGTTGCTTCTATTCTGTGTACAGACGGTCCTGGCTATGTCTCTGGGTTTAAATACAAAATACTCTATGAGTTCAAGTCCCTTGATTGTGAGAGATTAACTATTTTTGCCTCCTCAACACATGCTCGTTTTCTCCCTTAGAGCCAGTCCTAATCTGAGTAGAGAAGAGTGATAGGAACTAATGAGAACATCCTTGGGAAACGAAGAGAGGTCTATCTACTAAGGGAAGTAGAGAAGGCATGACCTTATCACGTATCCTCGCTCTGGCTTCTCACAGCCTACCACGGAACTTCCTCTTCCCACTGCCATTCCCCAACCTCCCACCTCTCACCCACACAGGGAAAGCCGTTTCTGGGGTCTTTACTGACCACGTTTGGATCACTACCATTAGAGGTATTACAACTGAACGGGTGCACAGAATTGCAGAGAGAGGGCTATTACCTAACATCAGATTATATAAAGCCACATAGTGAAATCTTCATATGCCCTAAGAATAGCCCATTTCCCAGTGCACTGAGTCAACTGAAGACGATTTTCCCTACCAATGATTTGGGGTTTTTTTAAATAGTGTTGAAGCCAATGACTGGCATTTAACTGGACTTGCTAAACACCTGAAGACTGAGATATCATTAAGACGTTGTAGAGACTTCATTGCGCTCCTCTGTCGGTGTTGTGATCGGTCACTTGGCCTCAGTTGCTATATTTAGCACAACCAGGGGTCCTGAAAGTGTTTTCAGTGCAGAGTGGACAGCATACTGGCTTTGCAGGTGGGGTTAACTGACCTGAGAGCAGCTTGTTTCCACCCTGTGCATCCCGTAGGAAAAGTCATCCGTGAACGTGATTGCGTCAGAACTGATCACATCGTGGAAGGAAGGCCAACCTGGGGCAGAGCAGCACGAGAGCAAAACAGAGAGGAGAAATACACAGCCTTGGGTTAGAATACAGTTTTAAAGAATTACTGTGCAAAAAAAGACAATCTTTAGTATATGAATCATGCTGAACTTTTTCAACCTGAAAAAAAAAAGTCAAAAGCTGAAGGATAACGTATTTCATAAGAGTGCAACTATTTTTTAAGAATAACCTTTTCCTCACATTCAGATTACAGTTGCATTGGGATTTTATGTTTCAAGAAGCATTCTTAGCCCATCCAGTAGTTTTTTAGAGCATTCCTGAATTTGTAAAGCTGTCTCTTGCCACTTTGTCTTGTCTCTTCTTCAGAGTCACTGGGCACTCATGATGGGTCTTATGGTGTGACATTTTCCAAAACACAATCCAACTGTTCTGGCTGTTAACTTTTGGACTATTCCATGCCTTTTTAGGAAGCATGCTTTTTTAGTGCTTAGTTTGTATGGTTAAAATATTTACAAAATGGTATTCCACAGTTTCCATCTTTATCTAATTTCTTGGGACAGAGGTATCTGGAAATCACAGCTTCTACCTATTTTATGGGCAAGAGGCTTGCTCACTTCCTAGAAAAAAGTCAGAGAGCAGTGTTCTTCAGGCATCTCTAGGGTGCATCTTCTCTCAAATAGCATCTCGTTCCAATTTTCATTTATTCTCATGATTTTTAAAATATGCACACTGCTTTAAGAAACTCAGTGATAAGGGCCTTAAGATTGTACAAATGTTTAGGAGTGTACAGTCAGGATTTTTATGTTCAGTACCTATAGGCCTGTTTTTACATATTTCCAGAAAATTTGTCTGGAGTTACTGAGCTGAAGCCCAAAATGATGGAAGAGGTGCGATGTTGCTGAACTGCTGGTACATTTTTTTTTTTCTGTTTCAGAAGCCAAATTTATTCCTGCAGAAAGGAGGAGGCCCTTTAAAAACACGGTGCTTTGTGTTAATACACCAACTGAACGAAAACAGAATGCAGACTTCAACAATATGATTTCCAGTTTCAAACAAAACAAATTAGCTCAGGCCAAGTTTTTGTAAGAAGCTCCCTGCAAGCTCCCCATCCCCCACCATGCAACAGTACAGCTTTCACAGTTGGTGCTGGGTTTAACAGCACCAACACTTTCCAATTCCGTGATCTGAGTTCAAGATTGCTGCAAATCACCAGAAAAACCTCAACTTTCCAGATATGATAGCACTCCTCAGAAAGCCATTATGCCAAGACACATCAGTATTCTCAGGACAACTTTTTCTTCCTGTTCTCTAAATTCTAAAGAGAATCTCAACTTACTCTAGGCTATGGGTTTTGGTTTATAATGACTACTGGACACCTTTAAGTCTTCTTCTTGTTCAATGGCAGAGGTGCCAATAGCTAGCAACGAGAGGTTTAAAGGCGGTGTTTGAAGACATTGGGAAATAACTTAGCTGTGAAAAGAAAGAAGAGAACATTCTATGTTTTTTAACCTCCCAGGCTACATACCACTCACTCGACCGCAGTTTTATGGCAACTAATATCGTGGAGGGACATACTTGATTCAGTGGGAAACAGACAAAGAGTTAGCAATGTTGTCGTCATCGCGAATTTACCATAAAGCTACCCCCAATACACATGCATTTTCCTATTTCTAGGATTCAAAATAAGTCTGGAGAAATGTACATAAAATATATACACTTCCCCCTCCCAAGTTACCTCTTCAATTTTTAAAATGTTTATTCAATTTTGAGAGAGAGAGAGAGAGCACACCAGCGGGGCAGGGGCAGAGAGAGGGGGAGACAGAGGATCTGAAGCAGGCTCTGTGCTGACAGCAGAGAGTCCGACGTGGGGCTCGAACTCACAAACTGTGAGATCATGATCTGAGCCGAAGTTGGACGCTTAACTGACTGAGCTATCCAGGTGCCCCGCCTCTTCATCTTATACGCACTTATCTTCTTCTACTGATCATACTGGATTTTTGCCGTATTTGTTTTCATGCTTTCCTCTCTGACTAGGTGGTGAACACTTAGAAGGCAGAGTCTGTACAAATAAGAAAATGGGGTGAATATTTATGGTACATTACAGAGTCCCACAGGAGAGAGACGATATAATCACATTCCTTTTTTACAGGCTAGATTAAGAAATAAGAATGCTGTTTTTTCAGTGGAGTAAACAACTTGGCTCAAACATCATAATTAAGCCTCTCTTTACAGGTAGAGGGAGCTTATTATTTATTTAGGATGGTAAATCCACGAAGATCATCTGGGTCACTGGCTTAAACAGAAGTTTTTGTGGGGAGAGGCAGGAGAGGGAGCAGAAGGACACGGGACTTGCCGATAGTGGCAGGGGCCAAAGCTAGAATCTGTGTATTCTGACTCTGGTCCAGGGTTCTCTTCTCATGTTCCACTTTCTTCATCCACAAAAGGCCAAGACATCATTCACTTCAATACTCCAACAGGAGGGAGGCTGCAGGTTTTAAGACTGGATGGTAGTTACGTTGTGCCACTCAGGAGCTTCTAGGTTGAAGTGGATAACGAATGCACCCTACACAACACCGATGCTGTCACTAACAACCAAACTGTTCCAAGAGAAAGTCCAAGAATAATGACATAAATGTGTAACCTAGTTTGGGACATGGGTAACTTTTTATTCATTTATCTAAAACAACTGCAAATACTTAGAAGCTCACTTTATGTAATAATATTGGGAAAGCTGTCGATCCTATTTGGGGTTTCTTAATTCTAATTCTTTCCAAACAACTGTGAATCATTGCCTATTAAAATTTTGGAGAGGGAAAGGAACTGCTTTTGAATGAATGAGCTATTAAACCACACAGCTATATATTTTGTCTCCATGAATTAAATATTTATAGGATTTTCCAGAAAACCATATTCAAGATTAGACAAGGATGAGGTATAGCGACACAGAGTAGAGGCTCTCAAAAGATTTCAGTGTTTCTGGGAAAACTGTTGACACCTGAATAGTGTACTAATTATTTCTCATGGCATTGTTTAAACATCAGAAGAGACATTAAAAAAAACAAACAAAAAACATTTTTTTTCAAAACTCCCCAAAATTCAGTGTCTCTTTGCGCTGTAGAAGACATGCAGTTTTCAAGATGGAACGTTTGATACGTCATTCAAATCTTCATTAGAGGAGACTGACAAGGGCAACTATGTTGAAGACTATAAATAACCCAGTGTGGCGGAACACATTTCAAAAGAGAATCATGGCCAAGTTCATTAAGGTCAACACAGGAGAACACTGAATTCTTTCGCTAGGTCTCCCAGAAAAAGCGGAGCTCTACGGAAGGAGAATCCATCAGAAAAGTCCTTATTGACAATCAAACTAAGAAGGACCTTTACCCAAGAATAAATTGTCTCATGGCAGAGAAGCCACAGAGATGACAGCACTTTGAAAGCGGAATTCCCTCATCATGTGAAAGTATTTAAAGGAGGAACTCTTCACTGCTGCAAAAATCCTCAAAGGAAACCCTGCCCCCACTCCTAATAATAAGGAAAGTGCTTCAAAGGGTGATAGGCAAGACTGAAGCAATCTGGGTCTTGTTGAGAAAATTATCTTGAGCAAAAGGGGGAGGGGGGTGTGTTTATGTCAGTTTTGACATTAAAGAAAGATCATCCATTCTCCTTTCTCTAGGATTTCCCTTTTGGTCTTCTCATCTAACAAAACATTATTTGTTTTGGATGCATTCCATGCACTTTTTACAAGAACAGTCATTTGAAAACCTGTATAAACAGTTGGTTCGCCCCACCCCCAATACATCCCTTTGTTTCTATTTGATGAGGTTGGATTTGGGTGTATTATCATTTTATTTCTAAAAGTATACACTGTACTGTTTAGATATTAGCCTGTTATCACCAGGAACGTCCTCTATTCAATAAATAGATTCTCCCCTCAAAGACTTCTCGCCTCCAGACAGCATACAGATACAAGTACCACAACTAAATCAGCCAAGGCGGTCTGTAGGCAGTCCTGCTTCAGTGTGACCCAGCCAGCAGGCCACATTAATCTGCAGACATAACTTCACAGTACTGGCATAATAGGAAGCAAATCCAGGATATGTTCATTTACATCTCAAATAGAAGAGCAAGGGATTCAGTTTAATGGAAGATCCTTGGGGCTTGCTACCATCTACGTTAGAATGGATTTTTTTTTTTAAGACTGCAGTAAAATGAAGTTTTCCTTCGGACTCAGAATGTGGCTCACCGAAGCTGCTCAGAGTCTACTTGAACCCATCCCTGAATAGTGACATAGCTTTCCACAGTGGTGTTCTACTGACGAGTTGTAAGTGTTTTGTTCTAACTGCCTCCTGAGAAAAGCTTTCTCATCACTCCATGCCAACCTTTTCCTCCTCCCTTTCAAAAATCTTTGAAACGAGTTGTCAAAACCAGCAACACACTATAAACAAGTTGAAGCCAACCCCATCTGTACCACGTCTAGAAAATGGGGTCCTCCTACCTCTACTCTTAATTTAACAAGGATTGCTATACAGCTGCCGTGTTCCCCGTATCTTCCCCCAACCCTCAAATAAAAATGAGAAACCTCAGTAAGTTAGCTGCATGACCCAGCAACAGAACACAACAGAAACTACCCATGACCAAGAAGTCATTACACTGAAATGTAATTCCAAATATTTTATTATCTTCAAGTGCAAAATCAGCTTGGACACAATAAATCTCAGCTGGGCTTAGATGATGTTTTAATAATGATAAATATTTGAGGGGCGCCTGGGTGGCTCAGTCGGTTAAGCAGCCGACTTCGGCTCAGGTCATGATCTCGCGGTCCGTGAGTTTGAGCCCCGCGTCGGGTCTGTGCTGACAGCTCAGAGCCTGGAGCCTGTTTCAGATTCTGTGTCTCCCTCTCTCCGACCCTCCCCCTTTCATGCTCTGTCTCTCTCTGTCTTAAACATAAATAAACGTTAAAAAAATTTTTTTAAAAATGCCTCTTTAAAAAAAAATGATAAATATTTGAGCATGGTTTTGGTGAGACACAGAGGATACTTACAGATCTGTATTTTTCTGTATGTACCGATTCCCACAGCTCTATAATTCTAGGACCATATTTCAGAATTTGTAGCTTTTAGTATCTCTGAAGCCAGAATCTGTTAACCTCACTGACCACGATTTCCCTAATTAGCTGCCTCAAGCCAAAAGATACAACTCTCTACGAAGACGCCCTGCTAACAAGAATTGTTTGAAGTTTAGAGTTCTGATTCTTGCCCAGCTATTCACTTCAATTGACATGTCAAACGTTAACTTCTATCTCATCTTTAAATGTTGGTTCTCTATTCCCCCTCAAAGACCCAAAAGTTTAAGTAGTAGTCAACCAAATATATGTATGTAGTAGAATATCAAATAGTGCAAGGTGACTCGTAGTGAAATATTCCCTTTCAATTCACCCCACCCCTGCAAACAACCATGCTTAACAGGTGTTAGGTTTAATTCTAAAAAATAAGCTTATGCTGCTACCTTAATGCCTTCATTTTCAATCCGTGCTGTCCAATACAGAAGCTACCAGCCACATGTTGCAACTTAAATTTAAATCAATTAAGATTAAATAAAATTTCAGTTCTTCAGTCATGCTAGCCATATTTCAAGTGTTCAACAGTTACATGTCGTTAACATGGCTACTATACTGGACAACACAGGTATAGATGTAGAACATTTCCAACCTCATTTCCACAGATATAGAAATTCCCACCACTGGACAGGGCTATTTTGACATTATAAATTGATTCCCTCCTGTCAATGATGAAGATAGAGTATTCATACTTCCACCAATCTCCCCTCCCTTCCCCCTTGCAATTTTTGAGAGTGTACTATTTTTAATTCTTTTAAAACTTTGCTTAATGTCTTCCTCTTGAACTAGAATGTAAGTTCAATAAGAGCAGAGAATTTGTCAGTTTTGCCCACCCATGTATTGCCAATCACCTAAAACGGCGCCCGTGACATAAAAGGTGTTCCAAAACTATCTGACAGATGAACAAATGAATGCGTGACTATCCTATAGCTTAGTATCGTTTGACTCTTCACTCTCTAAGATGGCCTTAGCCCCCTGACCCTCCTTCTACCTTTTTCTCCCCATTCCAATGCTCAGCCATAGTGAAGTCTTCCATGCTTTTCTAAAGATTGGTTCTGAGAGTTGAAAACTAGTAAACAGTGTTAGTATTATTATGGCTATATACTGGTGCTTACTGCACAACTAAAGAGTGCTGGGATTAAATCCCCTTCTCCAACGATCCAACTGGCATAACCCCAGGCTGCCTAAAGTCAGACAGATTTCCCTTCTTTTATACTGCATCACTATTAAAAGGCATGTCACGTTTTCTTTTTTTTTTTCGTTTGGACCATGACTTTCCTACACAATTGTACAAGTATGCTCTATAATTCAATATTTTAATTTTCAAATTTTAATTAGAAATATTTCAACCATGCAACCACATGCAAAAATATTTAGGATATATAGGCATCCATGTTTAACAGATATTAACTACCCAAATTTAACAGATAATATTTTTTTCTGTATTTGCTTCAGCTTTTTCTCTTTTTCTAACAAGATAAAATGTTACAGTTACAGCCAGATCTGCCTCCAGCCTTCTCCTCTACCCTCACACTTCCTGGTGCCCCAGAGATAATTGTTTACGTACCATTCCCACACTTCCTTTGATTCATTTTCTACATATGTCTATATTCATAAGCAATATACAAGGTTTTAAATTTTTAAAAAGCCACATGAATGACACTGCATCATAGGTATCTTTTGGCCACATATTTTTTTCACATTATTCCTGGTCTCTAGTTTTGGTTTTTTGGTCTTTTTTTTTTTTTTTAAACAACATCATCTTCTTATTTTATAAGTGAAAGACTTCAAATACCGCTGAGAATATGAATCAGAGAATTGTTGTAGTTTTGGTGTTTCTATTATTCTCTAAAATATCTCTGCTTCCTCTGGGGGCATTTGTTCTCTTTTTCTTGGTTTTTGTCTTTCTTGCTGTTGGTTTTCTTCATTCGACCGTTTCTATTTAAGAATGGAGGTCTGGGTCAGTTGTCCCATGCAGCGGACATACACTTCCTCTGCTATCAGGTACAGTACAGGTTTGTTTCCTGACTAGCTCTTAGCCCTGAACAGAAAAGCTGATGGGGAACTCTGGGGACACTGTTGTCTCTTGCTGAGGGACAAGGGTATGTCCCAGAGTTCCCTGAATACCTGTCTGGGGAATGGCTCACTCTGGAGCACAACACCTCACGAGCAGTCCCAACTCTCCCAGACAGGCTGTTTAATATCTTTAGAGAGCAGTCTTCTAGGTTTGTTTGTTTCCCCCCTCCCCCCCCCCCCCCCCCCCCCCCCGTGGGTAATTGATGATCTGCCATTCCAACTATGAAAGTGAGAAAGCTGTAAAACTGGTCCAGCTGTTCTTTAGACTTTCAGGTAAACAACTTGTTGTCAGCCCCCCATTTTGCTCTTGACAATTTGTTCTTGACTCTGAGCCTCTCTGTAATTCTGCTGGGCACCTGGGCCGTAAGTCCTGTACGTATTTTGGGCTGCTGCTTTCTTTAATCAGTCGTGCCCAATAATGCATTGCCAGCCATTTTTTTCTTGGAAAAAATTGGTTAAAATTTTTTGTCTGCTCAACACCCCACCCCTACTCCGATTCTCTTTGCAGTGGGGTTCTTCTTCTTTTATGCCTCCTCCTCCTCTTTCTTCGTCTTTTCCTTAGGCTCACTTTATAGGGTTCTCCTGGGAGAGAGGGTAACGAACATATATGCTCAGTCTATTATTTTGAACAAGAAGCCGAGATTTCTTTTTAATAAACTGCAGATTTTGGTTTCTTGATCTAATATTTTATGGGGAGAAGCAACAGATTTCAGGCATCATAATTTTTCTACTAACCACCATTATATTATTTTTTGCCTTACTGATAAAACCCAAAATCAATGTAAGGTTTAGCAGCTTTAACTGGCTCAGACTTGACGCTGGCTACAAAGTGATTCTGGACTCATTGCATGAGAGGATGACGTCTGCAATGCCCTCTGAGTTAGAACTGCAGCAGGCCAGGACTGTCTCGTCCTGGAGCTGGTTCGGTGGAAAAAACTTTATAGAACACTATTCAACTCTATACTTGGTCGTTCCTTATGGTGTGAGGATGTATTCTATTTCCGCCCTCTTGCCACTGCAAATATAAAGACAAGTATCCCCCTATGTGCTGATGACATGATTTTATTACTGCAACCAAGCAGTGAGTCTCAAGAGGCAAACTATTCTAGTCAAGAAAATGGTTCAACAGCAATTAGGACAAAAAGAAAACCATCGGTTTTGGCAAACATTCTCCCATGCTTCATTCAGCTTTATTAAGCAGTACCTCAAATAAAAATAATACTTAAAACACTTCTCTTGAAAAACAGGAAGTTTAGAATATAAAAAATAGCATAGATCTACAGACTCGAAAAATTCATGAAGATACAAAATGCTCAAATGCATTTTCAAGCATTCATTTTATTTTGGTTATTGATTGCCTTGCTTTTTCATCTTGTCAAGTAACCCTGTTATGTAGTTCTAAGTGGCAGTGGCATTTTGAATGTCAGGAACATGTTAAATGGCATGATGACTGGGTCACCTGAAACAGTCTCGTAACATAAGCAGACTGATACTTTAGGAAGATGGTTCTGGAAGCAGACTGAGGGTGGGGGTAAGAAGGCGAAAACAGGTACATCAAATGCAAGACTGTGTGGGAACAGAAGCGATGAAGCTCTAAATGAAAGCATTTGCGATGGGACTGGAGAGCAGGTGAGAAATTATGGAGAGATTAAGAGACCACAATTCACTGATTTGGGTGGTACCTGCTGGGGAGTGAAGGAGAAGAGTAGGGTCGAATTACTACTAGGTTTCCTGCTTGTATGACTAGCTGGATCATGCTAGTCATACATGTTCCAGGGAAAACAAGAAAATCAGTTTAGTGTGGAACTATCTAGGAGGCTTAGGGAGATGTGGGCTCAGAAGTGAGACCCTGGCTAAAGATACAGATGTGAAAGTCATCAGAGCACATAAGACAGTAAGGTTATGGATGAGGATATGCAGGAGGCAATAAGGGAGAGCCAGACAGGTATTTGAAAGGTGAACTGAGGAGTAAGAGTCAGTGAAGGAAAATGAAAGAGAGCATTTCAAGAAATAGGAGGAGGACAAGGGAACCAGGACAGAGTCAGATAAGGGAAAACTGTTTCAAGTTGGAGGACAGTCGCCAATGACATAATCTACCGAAAGGACAAGTCAAATAAGATCAGGGAGGAGACTGCTGAATTCAACAATTAGGAAGTCTGGTGAACTTTAGGCAGAGCCATTTCAACGCACTGACAGAAGCCCAACTCTGTTGGGCTGAAAATCTTATGTGAAGTGGGGCACCTAAACAAAGCTGCTCTTTACAGAGCCTGGCAGGGAAGGAAGGTATGGGAGGTGAACGACTAGCAGGAGAGCATAATGATCTACACGTTAACATACTTAGATACTGGGGCTCGATTCCCACCTTTCTGTGTTTTCTAAGGTGTTTAAAATTTCACAGTATTTTCTAATGGGATTTTCACAATAAAATGAGTAATATGCTAAAAATCTTAAGCATGACTCAAATGCTCTTTAGGATATTGAACAGAAGCCATATTTGAAGAAAGACTAAAATAAAATTCCACCTCCGGGATCTTTTTTATCTTTAGTTTATTTTTAAGTGGTTTGTTGCTGCTGTTCCTGATATCTTTCAATCTACCAAACTGACAGTGATGAGTGTACTCTTTTAAATGGCTATGATAATCTGTTTTGCCTTTGGGCACACAGTAGGTGCTCAACAAATGTGATTAAACACAGGAATCCAGAACTTTAACGCTAGGTCAAGTTCTCCTGCCAAACATGTTCACAGCACCCAATATTTTCTCTTCAAAGCATGTATCACGGTTTGTAATTACTTATTTAAATAAATATGGGTAATAAATAAATAAATAAATAAATATGGGTAACTTTTGATTAATGCCTGCTTCTTTCCCCAAGCTCCGTGAGACCATGATTGCTGGTTTTTGTTTACTTATTTGTTTGCTACTATATCTTCAACACTTCACTCATAAAAATGTTTGCTCAATGAATTAATAAAGAATGTATCATATTTCATTACTTAACAACAAAACTGGATTTTATTAAAAGATCATCACTTAGTTTATAGACACACCTATCTCTAGGCCAATCAAAGAAATTTTTTTAAAAAGGCAAAGAATTTCTACTATTTCGCTTCAGGCAATTTTTTACAAATATCAAATTTAACATCTTGTTTATTTTCCTACCAAAAATAGTGTCTTTCTTCAAACTGATTATCAGTAACTTCTTCTGTAGAAACCACATAGTCTTATCAATCATAATCATGTTGGGCATTTGAATCTCTTAAAGGACAAGATGACCAAAGACTGTCAAGAACACTGAGGTGTCCTTTGGGCAGTGTGAACATCTGGTATCTATTGTCTCTGGAGATTAATAATGTAGCTGTACTGCAGCAGGCTTGACTAATTCCTTTGAGCCCCGCACAGCATTTTGAAATAGTTCCAAACACACAAGATCTCTAATTGGTACGGATTTCATCCGCAGTTTTCTTGCAATCTCAAAATGTCTCAGAAACTCCTAAGCAGGAATTGACAGGGGCAAGCTTCTCTGTTTCCCTTTGAGGAGGCAGCTATTAATAATTTTTTTTCAGGTTCAATAAAATTACTGAACTCAAACCATTTCAACCAAAAAGCTGAGGAAGGGGACTTTATTTTCCCTGGCCTGAACACTGTCTCTTGCTACTTTAAATCATAGTTAATGTTTTAAAAAGTGTATCTTACACATAAGGCAGTTGTAGACTTTTAGCATCAAAGGATCTGAGCAACATCACATGTAACGACCTGGCCTTTGGCTATAATTTCTAAGTGCCATTAAAAAATGTCTCTCAAACTGGTTTTAAATTTAGTGTTGACCTAGTAACCTTGATCTAAAAACATTCAACTTTAGATGATTATTTTATTTTGCTTCCAAAAGCTCTTCAGTCCAGTGAGGCATCCATTAGGAAGCTTCACAGAGAGTTGAGTTTGCTCAGAATTTATTGGCTACATCGAACAGGAAGATGGTGATTTGGGTTGCTCGCTGAGTGAAGATTATTTACTGTGCTTCACTGACCTTAAGAATGCCAGGAGGGATATAGGACGGGGAAATTCAAAGAAATAACAGATTCTATTCTCAGCGACATGCAAGCCAGACTAAAAGTGAAATAATGTTCCATTCAACTGCAGTCCTGAATTAGGTCTATTCACTACATAGCATCATTTGGGACTGTAAAACTATTACTTACATTCTTTAGTTGAGTACCTATCAAGATTTTCAAATAATTTCTTTCTTACATACATGTGCCTGATAAAAAAAATGTTAGATTAACTCCTCTGAGAGACTTGTCTTGAAATTCTTTTACTTATCTAATTTTCCTCCTGATATTTTTCTCTAACTGAAACCTCTCTAAATTTTGGAATAGACTTTAGATTGTTATTCTATTATATACTTCTAAGTGCTACAATCTGAATAAAATACTTCCTTGTTTTCATAAATGTATGATCCTTCACTGGTCTACATCACCTTTTTATGATGCATCAAAACTTGGTTCGCCTACTACAATTTAAATTTCTGACAACCCATCCTGAAAAAAATATTTTGAAACAGGACAGATTACTAAGGAAAGCTTTTAAACACATATATTTTAGAACAAAATAATTGTTTATACAACAAAAGATGTTTTGCCCTTGTAGCAGACACATGGCAAAGTTTAAGAAATTAAACACCGTATATTCTCTAGCATGTTAAAATTTTTAAATAAATTACATCAAAAAGGCACGAAGCAAACTACATCAAATCAAGGCATACTCTGATAACTATATGTTCTTTTTAAAGTCCTTTAGGGAAAACTTGCCGACACTCAATCTTCATTATTCTGCTCTTCTTTTTCATACATTTAATCACTTTCTAATACACTATAACTTACTGTTTACATTTCCTGTTGTTGTTTATTGTCTGTATTCTCCCAACCAGAATGAAAGCTTCAAGGGGGCAGAGAATTCTTTTGTTCCTGATGCATTTGAAGCTCCCAGAAGGATGCCTAGTTACTCTGGAAATCTGGGATTTAAAACTAATCCTTGGTTTTGTCTTAAAAGACACAGTCACAAAAGTCTTTGTTACAGAATTACTTGTAGAATCTCTAGGTCACTTACTAATATTTAATGATGATTTTGGCACCTGGCTGACAGTTTTCTCTCTACTGAAAATTCCTACCTACATTCTAACCCACTTAATACCCCTTATAGCAACAGCTCTTTGAGCCCCTCAGAGAGGTGAAACTAAACTATTCTATGTAGCCAAGGTCCTGTACCAAGCAAGACCCATGGGTACAAGTGGTCTTTGTAATTTGAAAGTCTCAATGGCTTTGCTTCTGACCACAGGCAAGCTTAATGAATTAAAAATTAGATGTGATCACGTGAAGAAAGTTGAACTTCAGATGGATGAAATTGGTTAAAGTGGTATTGTACTGCATAGATATTTTAATTTGGCCCTGGACAACCATAATAAAAAACAAATGAGAAAAATTCCATAAAGGTCTAAGCACATCCATAGTATATTCTATGGCCTATAGGTTGACATTTTATTCTGTCAGTTGTGCAATAATACTCAAGTCTTGCTCCTCTAAACCACTTGCTGTTTTAAAAAAAATTTTTTAACATTTACTTATTTTTGAGAGAGAGAGTAAGCGAGCGAGCATGAGCCGGGGAGGGGCAGAGAGAGAGAGGGAGACACAGAATCTGAAGCAGGCTCCAGGCTCTGAGCTGTCAGCACAGAACAGGACGTGGGGTTCGAACCCACGAACCGTGAGATCATGACCTGAACCAAAGTCCGATGCTCAACCCGCTGAGCCACCCAGGCACCCCTCGACTACTGGTAAATGAAGCGAGGTGCAGGTACAAGATTTAGCTACTTAGTACTGAGTAGGCACTAAATAAATGTTAGCTGAAAAAGTGAACCAAATTGAGGCTGAAGAAAATATTAACAGAAGCTATGAAAATGGTATCACACTACATCAACGTCTGTATTGCAGACATTTTTGACAAAGATCACCTCTCAAGCATTTATTGTTCTTTCATCACTACAGACCAGAGTATAGCACTCAATGGGTTACTATCTCTTGATAATATGTCATGGACACCTATGCAATTTCTTTGGTCTTTTCTAGTTTGAATAGCATAAGATTGCGGAAGGCATGGTCAGCATCCATAAACATAAAGCACCCTGGCACTGTTGCAGCAGCAAATAGTCTCCTTTTATTGAGATACTTGGCCTCCTTTCAGTATAACAAAAATTTTTTAAAGTCTCAATCATGTATTATTAAAATCATGGTCTTAAAAGCGAGGTGAAAATTAAATTATATTTCCCATATTAGAAAACTCCCTTCAGAAAAATCCCTTAAGGGGAATTTTGCCAAAATCTAGTGCTATACAAAAGACTTTTAAAAAGCATGTACTTTGACTTAAGGTGTAAATCAAGAGCCAACGTAATAGCTGTTTGCTCTTTAACGGTTTTTCTTTCTGTGCATGTTTGTAATGTATCTTCCATACAAATAATTTTTACCTCTCACTTGCTCTGAACTTTATGTTCAGTTCCAGGTATTGCCCTGAGTGTCTGGCTTACAAGATATCTTAATGCTATTAGTCTTTCAATGCCTCACTGCTTAGCTCCCATTGCTTTTGAAAAATGTCACACACATTTTATTAACCATATATAAATGCATAAATGGGAATATATCATATGTACTTTAAGTGCAACTGTTTCTCCCTATTTTCTTTGCTCTTTTCCGCATCCTTCAGGAAAGCTTATGGTAACAACTTAATAAGGGTCCTACCACATTTTTTCCATGTTCTATTAGCCTCACAAAATCATAGGTATCCACACACACATAAATGTAAATGTTCTAGTAGCTGCATAATATTCCACTGTGCAACCATCCCCCAAATGACAGGAATGACTTTGTGTCCAATTATTTTCCTCTATGAAACATACTGCTATAACAACCTTGCATATATGCTCCTATCTCTGGTAGAGTTTTTCTTCCTATGGGATAGATTCTTAGGAATAGGATTGCTATGTCAAAAGATAAATGCATTTTTATGTTTAGTAAATATTTCTAGATGGCCTTCCAAAACATAGTTAAATACCTTTTTCTCCATACCCTCCATCAAAAATAGGTGTTGCAGCTTTTTATTTAAAGTTTATTTATTTATTTTTGAGAGAGAGACACAGAGGGAAAGGGAGCAGAGGAGGGGCAGAGGCAGGGAGAGAGAGAATCCCAAGCAGGCTCCAGGCTGTCAGCAGCAGAGTTCCACATGGGGCTTCAACCCACAAACCATGAGATCATGACCTAAGCCAAGATCAAGAGTTGGACGTTCAACCAACTGGACCACCCAGGCACTGCAGGTGTTGCAGCTTTGAAAAACTTCCAGGAAATTATTGCCAGTAGCTCATTTAAGCAAAATTTATATTTCAGTGACTATCTGTAAGATAGCTAACTTTTATTGGGGGGGGGGGGGGAGAGTTGGAAGGAGAGAGGGACAGAGAGAGAGAGAGAGAGAGAGAGAGAGAGAGAGAGAGAGGGAGAATCCCAAGTAGGCTCAACGCTCAGCTCAAAGCACGATACAGGGCTCTCTCCCATGACTCTGGGATCATGACCTGAGCCAAAATCAAGAGTCGGATGCTCAACCGACTGAGCCACCCAGATGCCCCAAGGTAGCCAACTTTTAATGCTTGTTGGCTATTTGCTTTTCTGAGACTTGCATCTTCATATTCTTTGCCCTTTTTCCTACTGGGTTATTTATTGTTGTTATTTTTCTTTGCAATTGGTAACCGTTCTTTGTATATTGCAGATGTTAATTAGTGGCCTCTGCATTACAGCTACCCTTTTATATCTGTTGTTTCTGTACTGACTTTATGATTCTTTTTAGTCAAGTATGTCTATCCCTTTCTTTTGTGCTTTCTGGTCTCCTAGCTCAGTAATTAAGAGCTCCCTGCCTCTGGACTATACACATGGTATCTTATATTTTGTGCAGGATTTTTGTTTTGTTTTGCATTTAGATCTCAATTCATCTGCAATTTCTTTCTGTATATGAAATAATATTTCAATTTTATCTCCTTCCAAATGCAAGAGCAACGGGATCATCAACAATATTTAAACTGTCCATCCTTGACTGAATTGAAATACTATGTTTAACTGATATTTATTTACATATTCTCTAGTTTACTCCACTAATCTATTTATCTATTGCTATACAAATATAATTTTATTATTATGGCTTCACAACATGTTCTTATATTAGGAAAAGCAAGTATCTACTTACTGGTTTTCTTTTTCATAAACATTTCTGTTTGTTTTCGTTTTGCTTTGTTTTCCTTAAATGGGTTCATTGTAAGTTAATCGGGGTTCTTTTTTGATCTTTAAAAAAATCATCTTTAATTCGCTTTTTCTTTCCACAATTGTTTAATGTTTTCTATTTCATTAACTTCAGCTTTTATCTTTATTCCATCTTCCTAGAGTTTTTATTGTTTCTTTTATAAAGTTCCTTTATTTTTCATCTTTTTTTCCCTTTAATAACAAAGGTATGCAAGGCTATAAATTTTCCTCTAAATATAATGTTCAGTGTCTCCCATAGAGTTAGATATTTACTGCTAATTTCATTGGATTATTATAAAAATATGGCCTCTGCTTTCTAAAATTTATTAAATTTAATAATACTTATTAATATTTTCTTTGTGACCAAGTAAATGATCTATTTTTTAATGTTCCATGAAAATATAGAATTATGTTTTTGAGGGATTTTTTTTTAATTTGAAAGATACTTTATATATCTACTAAATCAAGTTTATTGATTATATTATTTGCTTATTCAACCTCCTTAGCTTTGACTACTCATATGTCTGAATCTGAAAGAGACATAGTGAAGTTATCCATGATAACTCTGTATTTTTTTTTAATTTTTTTTTAACGTTTTTATTTATTTTTGAGACAGGGAGAGACAGAGCATGAACAGGGGAGGATCAGAGAGAGGGAGACACAGAATCCAAAACAGGCTCCAGGCTCTGAGCCGTCAGCACAGAGCCCGACGCGGGGCTCGAACTCACGGACCGCGAGATCATGACCTGAGCCGAAGTCGGCCGCCCAATCGACTGAGCCACCCAGGCGCCCCGATAACTCTGTATTTTAAAATTAAGTTTTCTTTAAAGATTTTGATTCATATGTTTAGTTGTTATGTTACTTTACACCTACAAGTTTATGATTGCTCTATACTCTTCATGAATAATGCCCTTTTATGACCACAAATTTGCCATTTTATCCTTTTGTGTTTTTAGCTTAAAGTCTACTTTGTCTGATGGTAATACGGCCATTTCTCCTTTTCTTTTTGTTTACTTTGGTCTGATGTCTTTTTGACAATGCCTGTATTTTCAAGCTTCCTTTATACTTTGTTTTTGTAAGTGGCAAATGCTAGATTTTAACTCAGTCTCTGACCACTTCTGTCTTTTATTGGGGGAATTCAATCCACTGATATTTAACAACTGACATACCTATCTTCCCCTCATCTTGCTTTGTATTTATGATTCATTTTTTGCTGTATTTTTCCCCTTGTTTCTGCTGTTTGGATCAAATTCATATTCATTCCATTCCCCCCCCCCCCATTATGTCATTTTTCCTTTTTCTGTGCTCACAAACACTGAATTATCTACAATACACTACATCAAGACACAGTTTCTTCCACAAAGACCCATTGTTTTCCAAATCAAGACCCTATATCCTCCTTCTCTTGCTCCCCCTTTCTCCCACCCATGTGAAACAGAGCCTGTAGAAAACTTTTATTCTCCTCCTTTCCCCATCTATACATACGATGTATCCTGCCATCTTCCAGCTTCCAGGGTTACAAATAGAAATCTAACACTAACCTGATACTTCTATTGTGAATTTGGAAGCCTATACAATTTCCCCTTTATCCTTGAAATGCAGGGGTAGCATCACCAGGCTAGGCTTTAGGTGCCTCTGCTTTCTAGTTAATCCTACATAGAATGTGGCTCTAAAATTAAGAACACTGTTAACTTACGAAACAAGGACCACATAATATTTATGCGGTTCCCTGTTGGTCACATAGGTGGCACAATGTGTTTTCCTTTCTGCCCTCTTTAACAATGTCAGTGATGGTCACACATGTGTCCTCATGGTCACACAATGGCTGCAGCAATTCCAGACACCAAAGGCAGACAGGACAACATCCAGTGAAAATGGAAGCATTTCAACTAGTGTGTCTTTTTTTATTAGTGAGGAGAACTTTTACTAGAAACCTCCAATTAGATGTTCTCTGAGATGCAACCGACCAAGAATGGGGCATCTGTCCAAGCTGAAAGCAATCACTGACAAGGGGAGTGGAATTTTATGATTGGCTTAGGTCAAGTATTATTCACCTGAGGAGGGAGTTACTCTGCCCTGAATAAAAAGGATGACTATACGTGCGTAGATTAGGCAACCAGTGTCATCACAGTTGGTTTCTTTGTTTTGGTTTAGCTACAAGTTCTCTTTCATCAGATATGTGACTATTTGTTTTGAGTGATCCTGAGGGCTGAATTCCCTTAGATATATTATTTTTCTTTGTTGGCTCACTTGGGCTCAGGACTCATTATTAATGTAATCCAAAAGCTGGTAGTCCCGACGACTTTGGAAACACTGACACGGGTGAGCTGCCAGATCTTGATGAGGGTATGAATAAGAGAAAGTCTCCCTGTTTCCTAGTGTCCTGTAAGGGACAGAGAGTCAGCTCAGATATTTAGCTTCTTCTTAGCCTCTTGGGAGCAAGAAAGCCAGTTACATTTATGAGTGGCTATGTTCATCTTTATTCCTAGAGTCCATGAATCTCAAACACTTGCAATGATCTGCCACATTCAAGTTCTCACCGTCATGCTTTATGACACTGCTTTCTGGTCCCTCAGTCCATAAGGCCAAAAGCTTTACCCAAGTTGTCCCTGCCAAGATTCCCATCACTATTCAGCTCATGAGATGCAGAGAGACTGGAATGGAGAGTATAGAGTAGTGAGTCATATGCAGGACCATCTTCAATGAATGTGATTGTTATTATTTGTCAGATGCTATGCTAACTGGTTTACATTTTTTGTCTTACATATACCTCACAGCAACCCTACTTATCCCCATTTTACAGGTAGAGAGACTGAGGTTTAGAGACTATCATGTATCTTGACAAGGTCACTTTCCTATGCACTATTAAGTGGTGAAGTGTGCATGTGAACCACGATTATCTCCAAGCTTTTACTCTTAGACACTACACCAAACTGTCCCCATGGCAGCCCCAGAGAGCTGTCAGGTAAGGACAGTTTATGACAGAATACAACTAGTGATGACAAGAAATAAAATAGAGAAGAAGCTACAAACATTTCCTGGAAGCCAAAAAGTCCATGTTCTACCAGATGATTAATGATTTTTGTAAATTTTCTTTTCAATAAGTATTATTATATGTATGAAATCTTGACCTGCATGCCCCGTGCTCAATACACTAAGAAAAATTCTTTGGAAATGCTGAAATGATGATGTAATGCCCAAAGCAGGGTGCTTAAACTTTTTTGTTCCATGGACTTTTTGGAAATCTAGTGAAGCCTATGGACTCCGCAGGATAATGTTTTTAAATGAATGAGAGGAAATACATGGCATTACAAAGAAAAAACACAGGGGCACCCGGGTGGCTCAGTTGGTTGAGCATCCAACTTCGGCTCAGGTCATGATCTCACAGTTCATGAGTTCAGCCCCTTATGAGGCTCTGTGCTGACAGCTCGTAGCCTGGAGCCTACTTCGGATTCTGTACCTCCCTCTCTTTCTGTCCCTCGCCCACTCACACTCTGTCTTTCTCTCTCTCGAAACTAAATAAAAAACATTTTTAAAAAAGGAAAAAAAAAAAAAAACCCAACCAGCAATGTAATCAAATGCTGAAAAAAATAAAAACCCACAAATCTGTGACACAGTAATGAATGCACTTTTTTAATAAAAAGCTCTAATAGTGGCTCTAAAAATTGCTATAATTTAGAAGTAGTTATGAGTATAAATGTTATTTTGAGATATCTGTGACAACTATAATATATGAAAATATCTATGATTTCTATTGGTGATAAAGTCACAAATACTACTGCAGGTTGTTTTCTATATTCATAATTGAAAGAAATTGTGGTTAGTTAAAACAAATTTGGATTTTTTTCCTCATCCAACTTCATGGACCCTCCAAATTCAATCCAACGACCCTAAGTTAAGAACTCCTGATCCAAAGCCTATGCCTAAATAGTTCACTGACACTATTTTGAAACTTTTCAATCCTCCCTGGTTTTCTTATCATGACTTTTCCTAGAATAGAATCATTTTTTACCACCCACCTTTTCTAAGTAGAATGTATTAAGTGGAAAACATGGAATTTAAAGTTTAATTTACACACACACACACACACACACACACACACACAAACTAGGTTCAAATCCCAGCTCTGAAATTTGCTGTCCGTGAAATCTCTGACAAGTAATACAACCTCACTGAACCTCAGTCTCTTCTTCTATAATTTGAAATTTAAAAAATCTACTTCCTGAGATTACTGGAGATTATTGAAAAATGGATGAAATATCTGGACCCTTTCCAGAAAAATATTAATCCAAATACATATACTAAAACTTCAGGAGTTCACAAACCGGGGGTTACTACCCCTTGCCTTATCTTTTACTGTGAACTTGATGAATTCCTTTCTTATCAGAAAGGAAGGTCAAGACCTCTACCTTCCAGAGAAGGAGGAAGGTTGCCAGAAGTCCATCAACACTGTGCTAGAAACTTTCACAAAATGTTACCAAAATGTTTCAAAGTGCTTAACAGGAAACATGATACGCTGAGCCTGGGTCATGAGTGTAGTGTAACACTATAATAGTGTGAATAAGCAGGTGTACAAATTTTAAGAAACCTGATGTGCCATTCTTCATTCAAAGTCAATACTGTTCAAGCTATAACTATGATGATTATTACCAAATCTGAATTTAACACCCAGCGAGATATGTGGAAAATTGGAAAAGATTCAGAAGACAATCACAAATACAATAAAAGGGTTAAAAGAAATAGCCTATACAAATGGTTAAATAAACCAGTAATTAAAATTATGTAGTCTGGCAATAAGAAAGGTAAAGAGTAAACTCAAAATAGTCTTGAAATACATAAAAACATTTTTAAATGTAGACTTGGTCTTGGCCAAAAGATAGAGAAACAACAACAAAATTTTAAACAGGAAAGTGCAATGGGTATTGAGGAGGGCACCTTTTGGGATGAGCACTGGGTGTTGTATGGAAACCAATTTGACAGTAAATTTCATATATTGAAAAAAATTTTTTAAAAATAAACAGGAAAGTGCAAAAAATCAGAAAGAGTTCTTTATCTCATCTTACAAAAAAAAAATGAGTGGATTCAAAGTAAGAATCAGACTGGACTTGCATATATTTTGCTGATGATGGCATCAGCATTGTTTAGTTACCAATATTCAAAACTCATCTGTTATACTCCCATATCCACTTATTCATAAACTGTTGTGATTACTACTACCTCTAATTTCTATCCCTTGTCCATTCCTCAGCTACCATCAAAATTGGGGGCCTCACTATTTTTATCTGATAACATCTAACTTGCCTCCCAGACATGAGGCTCTTCCAGCCCAAATCACCCCCCCCCAGTTCTACCATTTGTTAGCTATATAAAACTTCTAGCAAGATAATTAGAATCTGACTACCTCATCCGTTACTTCACAAGGTTGTTATAGGGGCCAAATGATATATAAGAGTGCTTTAAAAATATTTAATCACCACACAAATGTAAGGAATTTATATCATAGAAGCCTACAGACAGGAAAAAAAAACTTAGGGGGGAAAAAACCTTCCGTAGCCCCGTATTTGCTATCTCCTTTATGGAAAGAAGATGGGAGTATGCAGAGGAGTACCTTCATGGTTGCATCAATATACTCAAGTTCACTACCCATTCTTTTTTTCATGTGCTTTCATTTGACTGGAATTTTGCCATCTCCAAATCTCAACCATTCATTAATAATATCTTGCAGGGGCACCTGGGTGGCTCAGTCTGTTAAATGCCTGACTCTTGATTTTAGTTCAGGTCATGATCTCACATTCATGGGATCCAGCCCCAAGTCGGGCTCTATGCTTACAATGGGGCCTGCTTGGTATCCTTTCTCTCCCTTTCTCTGCACCTCCCCTGCTCACTCTCTCTCCTTCTCAAAAGAATAAATGAACATTTTAATAATAATACCTTGTAAAAGTCCCATATGTTCCCCAAAGCTTTTCATAACTTTTCCTCACTACTTCTGATTGTCAATGACACCTACCAACTCTGTTATACAACCTAAAGCTTACTCAATGATACTTTAAATTACTGTTTGTTATTTTATTATGTTAAGCTTATCTTCCCAACTAGATATTAAACTCTCTGCACACTGGGTGCTCTAAAGGATATACTAGAACAGACTCAGAGGAGCGGATAAAAAGATCACAGTAGGAATGCCAATTCCAAAGAAGCAGGACTGAAGTATAGGGATAGAGCCAAGAATTTGAAGTCAGATGTTGGCATGAATGGGTAGATCCAACTCACAGGTGTAGGTACACAGTAGACAATAAAAATCCATTTTCAGAAAGAAAGAAAGAAAGAAAAGAAAGAAAGAAAGAAAGAAAGAAAGAAAGAAAAGAAAGAAGGAAGGAAGGAAGGAAGGAAGGAAGGAAGGAAGGAAGGAAAGGGGAGGGGAGGGGAGGGGAGGGAAGGGCAGGGCAGGGCAGGGAAGGGAAGAGAAGGGAAGGGAGAAAGAGTGAGTAGAACCCACACAGGCTGTAAATAAGTAGCCTTTAAACCAAGGAAGATTCTACATAAAACTGCTGCAAATATAATTTGAGCATACTTAGAAAAGTGAGCACCTCAAAGGCAAAGATTCTCCATTACTGAAGACTTTCAAAAGGATATGCCCATCCTTTTTAAGAATCTGGGGAAATGATCAAGTTTCTCCCAGCAGATACGGTAACCCAGGAAGCCTGTGATGCTGTCTCTGGCTGGGCACCAGGGCAATACAAGTGGAGTGGGTCATTTATCGTGGGGCTACAGTATGTGGATCTGAGAGAATATCAGAGAGAAGCAAAAGCAAAAGCCAAGAAGCACACTCTGGGAAAGGAAGTAGCATAGATGCAGACTTGAAGATTTCCCTTAGCAGAAACCAAATGAAGTAAGTTTTTGAAAAAGCCAAGAATATTTTTTTCAGTCCTGAAAAGTAGGAAAATTATCAATATCAAACAACAACCTTTGAGAAGTGTTATCAGTGGAGCAGAAGGGTGATGAAATTCAGAAACCCCCAAGCAGCCCTGTGACAGTACCCAGGTGTGTGGGCCACGGTGTGAGGGGTGGAAGCAGACCCTTCGAGTCTCATTCTGTACATGACGCCTGAAGAAAAGATGGCCATGAGGGGAACTACTGAAATTGGACATCCAACATCTCTGGTAAGGGTAGGTGGGACTTGGAGAATGATTTGGAGGACGATAATTGTCCTCACTGACAAACAGGGCTGGAGAAAGAATGAATAAGAGGGAATCACTCTCCCCAAACATAAAAAACAGTGGACCACATTAAATGTATAATTGAAGGCCTTTGGGGTCTTTGTGTCAGAGTGCCCCAAGGGTCCACTCTGAAGTGGGAGCACAGTTTAAACCTGGAAGGTGTCCCCAGAGTCAGCAAGTGCCCAATGTAGGGGCTTCTAGATGCAGAAGACCAAACAGACCAGTCACACAGTTAGAAGGGACCTCCCCCTGCTCCTCCCCCAGTGCTCCTAAACCATTAATGAGTTAATAGTCCTTGCTCCTCCTGCTGAGACTACAGACAAAGCCCGTAAACAGGGAGGAGCCTGAAGGACAAAACACCTACCACTATTTTTGGACAAAAAAATTTAGAATTGCCTTTCTTAAATGGGTAGGCTAAAAAAGAAAAGAAAACTTTTAACAATGGAAGAAGTCTAAGTATCCAAACGGCAAATAATGTTTGGGTTTTTTTTCCTGGAAGTTTTATCCCACAAAACAGAGAAAGAAATTAAAACACAAACGGTTCATAACTCTCAAGGAAATTAAAGAGAATATGAACACCATGAAATATTTTAAAAGCAGATAAGTGGACAACAGAATGAAATGAAAAGTCATTAGCAGAGTCGAGGAAAAAGTCCCTATTATTTCAGAAATAGGAAATGCATTAGAAATATCAAAGAGCAGAACTGACACAGAAAAAAAAAATGAATCTCTGGCAAGAAAACATAGCTCGAGAAAAGTGAATATGGAAGAAAACAGACAAATGGAAGTAATCATGCAAGTATATGTAGGATATAATTGGAGAGCAAACAACAAACCAGGGAGACCCTGAAACAGAAAGCAAAATGAATAAAAGACATTTTCCCAGTTAAAACAGAAGGAATGTTTCCTAAAATGAATAACTAAATCTACAGATCGTAAGGCTTAAAACAGTTAAACACTTAAAACAGAAGGAACGTTTCCTAAAATGAATAACTAAATCTATAGATCGTAAGGTTTCAAGACGTTTCAGGAAAAATTAATACAGACCCTCAAAACAGAATTATTTAAACACTCAAGATATAAACTCCTATGAGCCTCTAGGCGGAAAAATCAGTTGCCCACAAGAAAAAAGAGTTGTGTAATTGTAGTTCTGTTTGCTTATTTCATTCAAGGGCCATTCAAAAAGTTCTATTTTTAAAAAGTTGTTGGAATTTTTGCTTCCCCATTATTATTAATTTCTACTTTCCTATATTTTACTCAGATTATGATTTGTACCATGGTTTGGAATAATCAGTGGTTTATACACTAAGGCTTTCATATTTTCTTAACTCTTTGTCTATCTGCAAATAGGTTGGTTGTATCCTCAAGTTACCCTCACTAAATTGATGTATTTACTTCAGCAATGTTGTGGATTATGTAGTCAGAGCCCCATGTTCTCTTTTTCCCAATATGGTATGTCAGACACCGAGAGACATTGAAGTCTTTCATGACATTTGTGTTTCAATTTCTTCTATCTCTAAAAGTTTTTACATGTGTACTTTGAAGCTGTGTTATTGGCATTTAAAGTTTCTTTTTTTTTTTTTTTTAACATTTATTTACTTTTGAGACAGAGAGAGACAGAGCATGAACGGGGAAGGGGCAGAGAGAGAGGGAGACACAGATTCGGAAGCAGGCTCCAGGCTCTGAGCCATCAGCCCAGAGCCCGAGGTGGGGCTCGAACTCACAGACTGTGAGATCGTGACCTGAGCTGAAGTCGGATGCTTAACCAACTGAGTCACCCAGGTGCCCCTGGCATATACAGTTTCCAGATCAATATATCTTCACTGTGGATTGTAGCCTTAGCCAATTTTTTAAAAAACCTCTTTTAGAAATGTTTGGGGTTTTTTGCCTTTAATTTCATTTTGATAGTAAAATGTGACTCCTCTTTTCATTTAGTTTGCCATTCTTGTATTTTTTAAAAAAAGTGTTGTTAATGTTTATTTACTTTTGAGAGTGAGAGAGAGTATAATGAGGGAGGAGCAGAGAGAGAGAGAGAGACACACAGAATCTGAAGCAGGCCCCAGGCTCTGAGCTGTCAGCACAGAGCCCAACGTGGGCTCAAACACGTTGAAGAGAGATCATGACCTGAGCTGAAGTCAGACACTTAACCGCTTAACTGACTGAGCCACTCTGGCGCCCCTCCATCCTTCTATTTTTAACTTAACTTCTCTGTGTCATTTTGCTTTGAGTATCCCTTTTAGATAGAGTATGCCTTTTACAAAGTTGAATTCTTTAAGCTAATCTTGAGGACTTCTGTCTCCTAACAGGAAAGTTTATCCCATTTACATTTATATAAAAGCTTTCCCCTAAAGTAGGTGTTTCCTTTGACTTTTTCTCTAGCAGATCAGTAGATTATCTAGTATTTTTAGTTTTAGATGGATTAAACCTTCCATTTTTCAAATGCTTTTTAATTTGCCTGTATTAATTACATGCAATGAAAGTGCACCCGTTGAAAGTCTTATGTGTAAGATGAAGAAATCAGCACAAATTTACCTACCCTTGCACCTTTATTTCCTAATTCTAACTTGTTTGGTTGGCATAAACTGGGACTTTTGGCCCAAGTTGCTATTGGTGAAAGTATCCATTTTTTACTTGGTATAACTGTCCTTTCAAAAATCATTTTGACTTCGCATTTTGTGGTGATACCATCTTTGAAACAGTGATTTTAAACTTAATCCTATGTTTATTGTTTCATGCTCACAAATAGTCCTTATATACTATACTTTCCCCATAATCAAGTTCTCTATTTTGGTTCATTTCTCAGCAGCTTGGAATACTTCACTAAGTATTAACTGTGTGAACAATATGCTTCCCAAATCATCATGCATTGAGAAGATCTTCCTGCTTCTTTCATAGAGAATGGCAGTTGACCGGCTATAGAATTTGAGTCCCAGTCTTCTCACAGCTCTAAAGCCAAATGGTTTCATTGTCTTTTTTAAAAAGAAAAATGTTTATTATTTTTGTGAGGTGGAGGCGGGGGCGGGGGGGGGGGGTTGGGGTGTGTGTGTGTGTGTGTGTGTGTGTGTGTGTGTGTGTGTGAGTCGG
Organism: Acinonyx jubatus; assembly: GCF_027475565.1. Lineage (NCBI taxonomy): Eukaryota > Metazoa > Chordata > Mammalia > Carnivora > Felidae > Acinonyx > Acinonyx jubatus. The sequence goes on along the minus strand of NC_069387.1, from coordinate 88,865,346 downwards.
GGAAGTGCAGAGAGAGGGGGGGAACAGAAGACCTGAAGCAGGCTCTGCACTGACAGCAGCAAGCCTGATGCAGGGCTTCAACTGACAAAATGTGAGATCATGACCTGAGCCAAATTCAGACACTCAACTGACTCAGTCACCCAGGCAGCCCATCTGTCTTTTTTTTTTTTTTAACATTTATTTATTTTTGACAAATAGAGAGAGGCAGAGCATGAGCAGGGGAGGGAGGGAGGGAGAGAGAGAGAGAGAGAGAGAGAGAGAGAGAGAGAATCCAAAGCAGGCTCCAGGTTCTGAGCTGTCAGCACAGAGCCCGATGTGGGGCTCGAACTCACAAACTGGGAGACCATGACCCGAGCGGAAGGTGGATGCTCAAACCGACTGAGCCACCCAGGGGTCCCCATCTGTCTTTTGATGGACAAGGCTGAGATGATGTCTGGGACAGAACTGATTGTTGTTCCTTCAGAGACTTCCTTTCTCTGTTTAGATGCTTAGAATATATTTTCGTGAGTACTCCTTTTTGTTTTACCTGAATGCTGGATGTCTAGATGCTGGTATTGTTTCACCAATTCTAGCAGGAACACAGTAAATGTGGTCTTTGAAACATGCAGTTCCTATCTTTCTTAATATACCTCTTACCGTTCTTTTCTTTGCTGTTTTGTCTTTTCCACTCTCTTCCTGAGGAAAATCACTTGCTCTGTTGCATCACTGTTTTCTGTCATCTATGTCTGTCATCTTAGGACCGAAACTCTTCAATTATTTTTTCTTTTTCCTCAGCATTACAAAATAGTTTGTCAGGTGGCTCTCCAGATTACTATGCATATATTTAAGAGATTCAATTTGCTTCTTCACTGCTTCTAATGAAGTTTTCAATTCAGCTACAACATGGTTAGTTTCCTTGCAGGATTTTCTTCGTTCTACCAGCTGTGTTACATCTCGGTCTGTGATGACATTTCATCTTTCATCTCTTTTATAAAGACTTTTTTTATCTCTCACTGAGAGCGCAAATATTTTTTCAATAAAAATATTTTTTAACATGTATGCTTTTCCCCAGAGCTTTGTTATTTTCATTTGCTCACACTGCCAAATATTTTGTAGTTCCACGCTTATTCATTTTCTGCTTCCCACACCAAATGAAAGAAGTGCACTTTGGCCTGCTATCGGCCCCAAACCATCATGAACATATATTCCTCTTCAATCCTTTCAATGTCCACCTAAGTGCTGTTACGAGTCTCCTCTTACACAGAGAGCTGAAGACCTCATTCATCTTTGTACGACCAGGTCAGTGATCCAGTACATTGAGGAAACAGGAGGGGGCAGGTGTTACAGGTTGTCCTCCTTGCGGACATCTATCTTTCTATACTTTTCGCTGACTTTGGCCAATCTTTTATGCCAGGGACCAGGGACCATTTTTCCCACATGGAATTTACTCTGTGGCCGGTCCTCCTACCCAAGTATATGAAGGGACTGTGACTGGTGGCCATCTGAATGCTGGTTACTGCCTGGTCCAGCAAGGATAGGTTCTAATTCTTACCTATATCGTACAATGACAGTTGCCTTTAGACCTAACGCATTCAACTGCTTTTGAATTTAATTGCTCCATAGTAGTGAAGGATTTCCAAAATGGAAGGTTCCCCACCTGTTGTGAGCACTACCCTGGCCTTTAAGTTCTCACAACTCTCCAGTTCAGAAGTATTATTTAGGTTCGGACGGGATCGCCTCTAACTTACAACCATACCACTTTCTCATAAGGGAGAATGACAAATCTTCCCCTGGTATCATCCATTAATCACATCCTCATCTACCTTATCTGGCAGGAATTCTCAAAGTTTAGGAAGTCCTTTCACATTACTTTGGTTATTTTAATTAGGATTTGGGAAGGTAGGGAAGGAACACATATCTTTTCATCTTGCCGGTTGTAGCTCAGTCTAACTTCCTCATCTTTAATCTCTAATTACGATGGTTTGAAAAAACTCTTAGAGAGTACTTTTAAAAATAAAAACTATTCAATAATAGTGAAGATAAATAACATTAGATAATATATATTTATATACGGTGATATTGTGATTTATAAGCAATACATATTTTGTCTTCACTCCTGTTCCTGACAGGATCCCGCTGGAAACAATGCAAGCCTAAGTGGTCTCTCCCTGGGACACACATTTATTCTTTTTTTTTTTAATTTATTGATTTATTTTGAGAAAGAGAGAGAGCACAAGCAGGGGAGGGGCAGAGAAAGAGGGAGAGAGAATCCCAAGCAAGCTCTGGGCTTACGTGGGGCATGGCGTTCCATCTCAAGAACTGAACCCTGAGATCATGATGCTTAACCGACTGAGCCACCCAGGAGTCCCTGACCTACATTATTCTTAACGATTAAATGAGATCTTAGTAATATGTCAGTACCTTTTGACTTTTATGATTGTTTTGCTGTAAGGGATCCAGGTTTGAAGATTAGGTGGTAGACTGGTAATTCTACTTGTCATAAGAAATATATGCAGTGTTTGGTCTTTGCCCCCTCTTGGCACAGACTCCTAAAAATCTTGGAATTTCCTAAGTGATTACAGTGACAAACGTGTCTTTTGTTATTCATAACAAGCCCCTGTCAACCACACCTGAGTCTATGTTAATGAGATGACTTTTGGAAAGCCCCTAGGTGACATAAGGATGGGGGCTGGTTGCCACAAGAACCAACCTTGTGATTAGACAGTTGAAACTCCCAACATTCCTGGGAGGGGAAGGCTCTGTAGATTGGGTTAAGTCTTGCAGGTTGATCAACATGAGGAAGTGCTGAGAGAGTCACGCTCCCAGAGAGGTCATAGAAGCTTTGCACGAGCTTCCCACATAAACACCCTGCGCATCTCTTCCACCCGGCTGTTCTTGAGTTACATTCCTTTACGACAAAATGGGCATCTAGTAAGAAAACTTCTTCCTGAGTTCTGTGAGCCGCTCTAACAAATTAATGAAACCTGAGGAGGAGGTTAGAGGAACCTTCAACTTATAGCTATAGGTCCATCAAAAGCACAGGTAACAACAACTTGGCCTTGTAATTGGCATCTGAAGAGGAGGTGGGGGCTGGGGGAGTCTTGTGGGACTGACCCCTTAACCAACATGCGGGATGTGATATTAACTCCAGGTAGACAATGTTAGAATTGAGTCAAATAGTAAGATACCCAGGGGGTGCAGAATTGCTTCATACGTGGAAAACCCACATGTCTGGTATCAGAAGTGAAGTGGTATCGGGGAGCATTAAGAACAGAGTAGATAGACACACAGGCATATGTTTTTTCTTGTTTTTCATATATATGTATATATAGTAGTAAAATATGCATAATATAAAATTTATCATTTTAATCATTTGTAAGTATACAGTTCAGTGGCATTAAGTACATCTAATTACGATGGTTTGAAAAAACTCTTAGAGAGTACTTTTAAAAATAAAAACTATTCAATAATAGTGAAGATAAATAACATTATCTGTCGGGCAACCATCACCACTAACCATCTCCCAGAATTTTTTTATCTTCCCAAACTGAAACTTTGTACCCAATTAAACAGTACCTCCCCCCGGCAAACCCCCTCTGCCCCGATCCCTAGTAACTGCCGTTCTACTTTCTGTCTCCAGGACTCTAGGTCTTTATGAATTTAACTACTCTAGGTACCTCATATAAACGGAATCGTATAATATTTGTCCTTTTGTGCCTGGCTTATTTCACTTAGCATAATGTTTTCAAGATTCATCAGTGTTGTGGCATGTATCAGAATTTCACCTGTTTTTAAGGCTGAATAACACTCCATTTTAGGTATATAGCTTAGTCTGTTTACCCACTCATCTTTCAGCGGGTGTTTCAGCCGTTTCTATCTTTTGGCTACTGTGAATAATGCTGCTGTGAACACTGGTGTACAAATATACCTGTTCAAGTCCCTTTCAATTCGTTTGAGTTCATACCTAAACGTGGAGTTGCTATGAATTGCTGTACAGTTTTCCATTACCAGCTGCACCGTTTTACATTCTTACTAGTAGTTGCCGATTTCTCCACATCCTTTCCAACACTCCTTATTTTGTTTTTTGTTTCTTAATAGTAGCCATTCTAATGAGTTCAGAACATATTTTTAATGGGTCATTTCCATATTCACACATCTCCTCATCTCAAATTTATATAAGAAAGGGTGTGGGGAACAATAGATGTCTGGACAAAGGCCTTCTGACTGTATCGAAATACTCACACTGGCAATCAAGCGTGTGGCCCTAGCATCATTAGCGACATGCTTACAGCCACTAAGGCAACAGACTCCAACCACTGTGTCACTGGCTAACACAGAGCTGCTTCTGTTAGGAAAAACGACTGTTAAGGAAGGACCGCATCAGCGGATGAGGGAAGAGGCTGGGGAGAGGTTACAATGCCAGACATCTTTTTTCCTTCTCCACCTGTTATGTAGGTGAGCCAGTGCATTTACCTAAGTCAGGATCAGAAGAGCTGGAGGAGCACACAGACGAAGAAGGGAATTAACTGCTTTCAGTATCAGCTTATGCTAACGTATATATCTCCAAACCCCATGTCAGCTCTCTTGTTTTACTATGGAACCATCAAGCTTTAAAAAAAAAAAAAAAAAAAAAAAAAAAAAAATATATATATATATATATATATATATATATTATTTTGGAATCCATTCCTCTTTCTTTACCACAAAACAGTCCTGTGCCAGAATCTGGTTCTTTTCTCATGGGTCTAACATTTCAGCTTGTTATAAACAGCATATGGATATAGATTATGCAATGATAATGTGTGCTACATTCCAAGGACTTATATCTTCTGTATGTATATATAAATAGCAAGTAATTATTGCATTGATTTTTTCTCTACTCTAAAAATAAATCATATACTAATCAACCAAGTAAAACACTAACCTGGTACATATATGCTTTTATGCTTTATAAATAGAATCCCTTCTTTTACTGACTTCAAATTTTTGAAAAAGCCTTGTGCTGAAAAATGAGAAAGTAGCCATGAAAGAAGTATTATACAAGTACCTAGCTTTTTGGATAAAACTCTAGATTTGTCCTTAAAGGCACCAAACATATTGAAGTCTAGTAAAAGATTTCCTAGTAATCAACTTCTGAATAATTTGTTAGTGTCAATGTTCTACTAGCCTTACATTTTTCATTTGTCCCATGATAGATGAATCTTGCCAAACAGCATATCCAGACTTAGACGTCAGTTGTCTCTGTGCATGCTCAGCTGCCATTTATTATCAGAACACTGCTCGGCATTATCTTTTAAAACACACAGAGACGTGCACACGCAGATGACGCTGCTCACATTAGCGAAGTGTGTGCTCGCAATAATCACCAAGAATTTCTGAAACTCAAATGTCAAAAAGTATCATCTTTACTTCCCTGGACCCTTCAGATGAGAACACACAGGGTTCTGCCTCACTATAACCTGACTTTCACCTTCTTCAAAAAGAGCTTATAAAAGAAGAAAGAAAGAAAGAAAGAAAGAAAGAAAGAAAGAAAGAAAGAAAGAAAGAAAGAAAAGGAAAGAGAAAAGAAAAAAAAAGAATACCCAAAGGCATGTCTCATCAATTACTAAATGGTCCAATATATTTGTAACTCTATCTCCTTTTCCTTTACACCAAGTGAGTGATGAAAACCTGATGGGACAGGCGAGCAACCCAACAACATCAAGTCACCGGGATGTATTCACAGAAACAGACAAAAGCAGGCCCAAGTGGGCACATAAAGATTAATGCTGGGAACTGCAGGAGCAGCAAGTAAAAACATCTCCATCACGAGAGGAAGAGGTTAAAAAGTTTAAGAAAATGTCTGAATACAGTTACTAAGACTAAGGCAGTGAAAGGGATTAATTTTTCAATTTTCTTGAAAAGCAGGAGTCAATCTGTGACCCGGCTCCCCAGGTATTACACACAGACCTCAAGAGCACAGTCATTTAGAGAGTAACTGCTTCAAGGAGTCCAGCTAAAACTACAAAGACACGAAATTCCAGGCAGACACAGGAAATTCTCTGGGGAATAAAAGAATTTTATGACTCATAAGATTAAAATCTCCTCAATACTCACTAAAGTAATCTAATGAAGTATTGTCACCAGGAGAGGAGTTTGATAAATTTATGTGTTGTACAGGAAAATTTAAAGCAAAACAGGAAATTGGACCAACGTGAACCTATATTCATTCGTAATTTTTCCCTTTCAGGGTAACACTAACCTCAAGGAAGGACACCAGAATTTTTTTATATGGTGTGACATTCTATAGGATGCCATACTTTTCACTACTGGGGTTTTAAGCAACATTTCGTATCCATATTAAAATAAAAAAAGATCGAGTTGGCCCGGGATTCAAACGTGGGTCATTTTGAAGGCTCTTAGACTTCAAAGTTAATACAATTTGAAAGAAGTTATAAGAGTTGAAGGTAGAGGCATGGGCCAGATGCCAATGTAAAGAGAAGGAAGGAGGTCACATTTTTCCTGGGGAGATCAACAACAACACAAACTGGAGATGGTATTGTTTCTTGACTTCAAACAATGCTGAGGCATGGTAGGAAATCAACATCAAGAAGGCTATCCTTCCTTCACAACATGTTCCATTTTTTTTTTTTTCCGAATTTAATCCTAATTCAAAATTTTGTCTGTTCTGTACGGAATTCCCTTCTGGTAACAGGTTGTAAAAGCAAAGCAAGCAACGAAAGCCTCTGTCTAATCTTTCCCCAGAACACAGAGTAACGTACGATATGTAACTATGAGTTGGATTGCAAATTACTTTTCTTTAATTTAGTCCAGTGTTTAGTTTCACCTCTGAGATATCAGTCTTCATCCTTCTATTTCGGTTTGATTCTATAGTCCACTTAAAACAGTAAATGTTTACATTGAAAGGACAAGAGAATGTGTGATGTATTTTAACTGTCAATGTGTTGTGAACAGCAGCAGCTGGAAGAAGAATGTGTAGTCCACTTCCCTGTTATTTTGAAGCCTTTTAGATTCTTCAATCAGCAGTTACATCCTTCAGTGCTCATATATATATATATATATATATATATATATATATATATATCTCCAATTACCATCTTGGAAAAAAAGGTAGTTAAATTTCTAGAGTTCACTTGTGGTCTTTGCACTGGGTTCTGCACTAACTTTCTGCTGGTGTAGGGAGTGAACTCATCACTGAACTTGGGAGCTTTTCTTTCATTTTTTAGGTCACTGCTTCAGATGGAGACGAAGGCCAGGGGCAAAAGAAAGGAGCTCTGTCCTGGCTATTACCTAGAGAGCTCCACGAAGTGTACTTAGTCTAGTTCCTCTGCCATCGTCATTCACATCATCCTGAATTCATTATGACATGGCTCCTGTCAAAGGCCTGCTTAGAAGACCAAACACTGAAAACAAGTTGATTCCCTTAATGTTTCCAAATCTGGTGCAATTCCACCGAGAAAACTGGAGAAATGTATGACCCTCTTGTTCTTATTGCTGTGCTATGAGGTTCAGTGGGAACACAGCTGGGGAGAAGCAGAGCCTCACGCCGTGCTGGAGGATGAGGACAACCGACATATGCATAGTTAGATGACACATTCAACTCAAGAATACCTGAAGTAGACAAGAGCCTCCATGGTCAGCCTCCTACCTATCGCCCTAAACACATCTCGAACCACACTCTCCCTTTGCACTCCACCCACACTAGTGTTCTCTCTGTTCCTTTAACATGTTAAGTTCTTTGCCATCTCAGGGTGCGTTGCATTTGCTCTCTCCTCTGCTTTCAACACTGCCCCAAACTCTCTGTTAGGATGGTCATACTTCAGACCTTAGCTCAGATACCGCCTTCTCAGTGAGACTTTCCCCCAAACCCTCTTTCTAAATTAGTGCTTCCCTCTACTACCACGACCACCCTCCCCTACTATCTGATCCTTTCTATTTCCTCTTCACCTCTTATGAGGGGTCATCATGTTTGCTTACTTATTTAGTGCCACACACACACATTAGAATATAAATAAATTCCTTAAGAGCAGGAGCCTTGCCTGTTTACCACTGTTTCTACTGTTCCCTTACAAGGCAGTAAATATTTAGTGAGTGGATGTGACACTCTACTAGAGGCTGAGGCTAAAACAAAATGAAAAGATACAGACTTGCTCTCAAAACCTTATAAAGAGAATGGAGACTGGAAAGTTACCATAGTATAATTGTTTGGCAGGGGGCGCATAAGTCTAGTAGAAAGAGCCTCCATATATCTTAACAGAAAAAAAAAAAAAAGTATATTCCAAGGGTGTGGACTGTGTGTGCAAAGGCACAGAAAGAGCTATAACAGCACAATTCTGTTTGAGGAGGTGGGGGGGTGGGGGAGTTAGTTTAGATCTTACAAACTATAAAATGCTAGGGGTGGAGGTGGGGGGAGGAAGAATTAAACAGAGAACAGGATCTAGGTCATGACAGCCTCTCCTTGCCGTACAAAGGGGGAGGGATTTCATCCTATAGCCAGTGGGAAGCCATTGAAAAGCTCTGGGCATAGGAGTACCATGATCAGATTTACATTGCAGAAAAATAACTGATAACAGATTTAGGTGATTCAGAAGATCAATTATAGGTAGGTAGCAGAGGGACAGCCAACAGCTGCACAACATATAGACAGGTATCAGAGAGGAAAAGGGACTCGATACAGAAAGAGCTCACACAAATTTTGCTGAACACTCATCTCGTCTCTGGATGGTTTTATTAGGCCATACGCTGCGGCATTCGTCCATGGTGCCGTCCTGACAGGCGGGTCTAGATACCAGTGTCTATTCTAAGAAGTGTTATCTACAGGGGCTGAATTGGTCACTGGATAGGGAGCTTTTTTGCCAATGCTTCGGTATTTAACGGTCCCAGACATTCTCCCCTCTGAATACAGGCAGGACTTGGAAGGACACTGCTGCCAATAAGCAGGGAATTCTGTTTCATGGGTGTAGGGACATTTCTCATCCTTCAGACCCAAATTCTCTAGCTCCAGTGCCAGTAGAAATAGTGTGACCTACACAATGTATTCAGGCAACCTGTGTATGCAAGGCTGAAATGTAGTGGCAAGAGGCTTGTTAGTCCTACAAGGTCAAGCACAGGAAAACCAGTGAAGGGTGGGGGGGCAGGGGGGCGGGTATGGCTATCGCTTCAAGCACTTGAGCTTGCAAAAACATAACTAACGCTTATGACCATCAGGCACCTGTCACAGAACTTCTGGGATGACCAAGCACTCTGGAGGTGAAATGAGATCGTGATGTCATCTGCAACTCGGAGGAGAGCCCTATGGATCCATGACCCATCAACGGTGATCTTCCACACTCACGGCCTTTCTCAACCAGAGTGCCCAGAGAATTAAGCTTGAAAGTCCTGATGTAAGACCTAACCTAAGGCATCCAGTGGATGTAACTAACTTTTCTCCTGAGCATCTAGAATAATACTTGGTATGTATCATCCTTGGGAAAACTGAGACAACTGATACTCAAATCATTTTCTGTGGCCTATGGTTCAGGTGAGAAATCCAGGGTAAAAAAGCTAACAGGGGTTTTGCTCTGTTCTCTCATGCTTCAAGACTTGCACTTAGTCTCATTCCAGTGCTTGAGACTATTCTCACCCCACCACATCCCCTGCCTGTCCAGCTGTCTCCTACTCATCCTCCAGGTTTCAGCTTAAAGCCAGAGGCCTTCCTTGACCACTTATACTAAGTGAGTTTGCCCGGGACATGAAGGGTCCAGGCCGTGAAACCCCTTATATGCCATGGGAGAGAAATTTCATCCTGTAGCCAATGGGAAGCCCTTGAAAAACTCTGGACAAAGGGGTGACATGATCAGATTTGCCAGTTCCAAAACCTCATACCTCTTCTGTGTAATCTTATTTTAAAAACTCATTCAAGCTATAAGATGAATAAGGTCTGAGGATCTAATATATAACATGTTTGTATCAACACAGTTGTTAATACTTATTTTATAATTGAATTTGCTAAAACAGCAGAAATAAATATTCTCACCAAAAAAAAAAAAAAGGTAAATATGTGAGGTGAGTGAATATGCTAATTAACTCAATATGGGAAATATTTTCACAATGTATATACATATGTCAAATCACAACAATGTATACTTTAAATATTTTAGCATTTTGTCAATCATACCACAATAAAGCTGAAAAACATCTGCAAAAAAAAAAAAAATGCTCCAAAAAAATTCACTCAATTAAGGCAGGGCCTGAATCTATGCTGCATCATATATACTCAGTATCCAACCCATTATAACAAGTGTTGAAATAGTGTTTCAATGAAGAAAGAGAGACAGAGAGAGAGAAAGAGAGAAAAGGAGGGAGGGAGGGAAAGAACGAACCATCTAATATTTGAACAACCGTGCCTTGATTGGATACGAAAGAAAGCATTTTAGCAGTTTAAAGAGGCATTGTTAATAAACGGAAAACTATCAAGGGCTACTTACCAAAAATAGCACTGAATACCTCACAAGGAGTGGGGAAAGAAAATTAGTATTATCCAGGGCTACCATGATCAATCCAATAAGATAGAGCAAGCTACAATTCTAATATGTTGTTTCATGAAAAGGCACATCCATTGGAAACATCATTTTCAGGCCTAACTATTAAGCCTGTCCGTTAATTATGATGATCTTGGCTATTTGGAAACCTTTGAACATGGCACACAATTTCAAAGCTCACAACAGGCACAATGAAAGGCAAAATAATCACTTATCCCTCTACTGGGGCTTTGAGACAGGAATATACATAATATACTTCAGGGAAAAGATAAAATTAAATAATTTTATTGAGTTGAATGAAAATATGACTATAGTAATGGTATCAGTAAATAGCCCTGAATACTTGACTAGGTTCCTGCACATGAAACCTTGGGTAATCCATGTGCTGCCTTTCTGAGCTTGTATTATTTGTAAACTAAGAGCATTAGACCACATGATCCTTAATGTTTGTTTTTTAAGTGGTAACATTCTACTCTTATAAAACCAAGTCATGACAAATCACATCCTTCATTTTATATATGTGTGTGTATAACATATTTTTAGTATACATTAAATATAAATATATAAACATACATTATAAATAATCTAGTTTATAAAGGTTTCATCAATAAATTACAGAGTACCAATACAACAATGATTCTTTCTTCCCTTCCATAAATAAGCACTTTTGTTTTTGCCTTTCTAAAAGGCATGTGTGATTGAATATCTTTAAACTAAAAGCAGCTTATAAAGGGAAGTTTGTGAGAATTTAAGCATCTTCCATTCTCATGATCAAGTAGATATGATGATCGTTACAAATTTTTCAAAGGTGAAAGAGTACAAAGTTTGCATTTGTTTGTACACGCAGGGTTTTAAGGAGACTTGAATATAATGGGTAGCATATGTACAAAGGTTGCACCGGTGACCATAGAGAGAACTACTTTATTTAAACACAGAGTATACAGATACACAAAACTGATATAAAAAGAAACAACACAATGAAGATATCCCTATGGAAAGCTCACATTCCTATTCCTCCTAGCATTTGGGAGAGAAAAATGTCACAATCTAAAAAGAACTAAAGTCTCCATGGCATATTCAGAGGTAGAAACACGCTTTTGTTCACTTGGTACATCTTTTACCTGTACAACTGCCATTATTATGGAAGTAGGAAAAACAGACTTAATGAAGTATGCTGTATCTGAAAACAGTACTCTATTTTTGCTGAGCTTTATTTATTTGAAAAGTACACTTAATTGAAAACCTACATAATGAGTACCCAACAAATACTCAAGTTGTTGAAACAAAATAAGAATGAGATTGCCTATCAAATATGCTACCTAATAAAAGGGAGGGTACATGCCCAGGACATGACCACTGGCAGCAGTTCTGATAAGCAGGACCCAAATGCTACATTGTAAAATGGTCTTCAGCAAACTTTCACCTTGGGGAAGGTTAATTGTCAGAAGCCAGATAGAGCAACAAATATAACTCATACACTCATTCATTCCACACCATTCTCTTTATCTCTGTTCAGCTAATCTGTTAAAAAGAACACAAATAGTAACAGCCAGAAATAATTGAATGTTAATAAATTATGACAGGTATTATGCTAAGCCTTTTAATTCACTGAATCCTCTCAACAATCCCCTCAAGTTAGCACTATTGTTTTGTATCAGTTTTAGCAGTTAAGAGAAATTCAGCCATTTCCCAAGATTGTACACAGTGAACAAGTGGCTAAACTGGGATTTGAATCTAGAGTGCATGCTCTTAACCATCTCACTAATGAATTCCCAACAACTGTTCTGGTACCAACCAGAAAACAGCATAAATAAACCTATTAAAATATCAACTGGGTAAATTATTTGTAACATAGATGATGACATCCTTCATATACAAAGAGAATTTACACAGCCACAAAATATATATATAAATATACCAATAGAAAAATACATAAATTACATAATCTGGCAATACATAAAAGGAAAAATGTTCAATAATTATATTTAAAAATTTAAACTCATTAATAAGGAATGTAAATTAAAACATTAATGAGATATTAGGTTTCAAATATGACATACATTATCAGGTACTAAATAGGATGAAAATATTCAGTATTGAAGAAATAGGGCGGGGAAATAGAAACACCTACAAATCCACGTGGAAATTACATAAGCACAACTTTTCTAGAAAGCAATTTGGCAATTACAGCAAAAGCCTTTAAAATGTTCATAATAAGACCAGGAAACAGTCAGAAAGTATACCATTCCTATTCTGGGATGTTCTAAACATTCTGTTCTTTAAAAAAAAAAGAAAAAAAGAAAAAGAAAGCTCAAGGTAGGGGATGACTTACTATCTAATAAATAGTTATGATAAACAAAACTTATAAAAGTTATTTCAATGTTAAATCTACATAATTGTTGATAATATGGTTTGAAGTATAATGTAACATATAAAAAGGATTTTATAAATGGATGAGGAATTTTATAAGAAAAAAATTACTAATAATTTGAAACACGAATTCCCAAAATTTCCAATTATTTCAACGAATCTGTAAAGGTACAAGTGAGAAAAAAAGCAAATATATATATATATATATATATATATATATATATATATATATATATAAAACACACACACACACATATATTATACACACACACACACACACACACACATATATATATATATATTTCCAATATATATTTCCATTAGCAGTCACTTCCTATTTCCCCTCAGAGAGTCCAGCCCTAAGAAACCACTATTTTATTTTCTGTCTCTATAGATTTTTCTCTTCTGGACATTTCATATCAATGGAATCATGTAAGATGTCCTCTTTTATTGCTGACTTTCTTATATAAGATAATGTTTCCAAGGTTCATCAGATTGTAGCATGCTTCAGTATTTCATTTGTTTTTCTGGCTAAGTAATATTCCATTAAATAAATATATCACGTTTTATTTATCTACTTATTAGTTGATGGACATTTGGATTGTTTCCATCTTTGGGCTATCATGAACAATGCTACTGTGAATATTTGTGTACAAATTTTTATGTGAACATATGTTTTCATTTCTCTTAGTTTTATCCTAGGAGTGATAAAGCCAGCAGGGTCATATGCTTGCTCTATGTTGAATGTTTGAAGAACTGCCAAACTATTTTCCAAAGAGGCTGTACCATTTTACATTCCCTCCAGCAATGCATGAGGGTTTCGATTTTTCTACATCCTTGCCAACATTTGTTATTGTCTTTTTTATTATAACCATCCTATTCAGTGGAAAGTGGTTTCTTATTGTGGTTTCACTTGCATTTTCCAAATGGCTAATGTTTTGCATTTTTTAAAAAATGCATATTGCCCATTTGTATATCTTTTTTGAAGAAATGTCTATTCAGATCCTTTGCCCATATTTTTTCTCCTGGTCAATAAATGAGGTTTATTTTTCTAAACTCATGAAAATCAGACTAAATTTTTATAATTCTTGAAGTTTTGTCTAAATCGAAATTATTTTTAAAGCAGAATTATATGCAAGTGAAGAGCTAAGAGAAATTCCCATTGAAATACATTTTCTGTATCATCCTTTTTTAAAAATAATGATTTACTAAACCAGTAAGTTCAGTAACACCATAAATGAGTACTAACAAGAAATTTCTGAGCTATCACTATTAACACCAGTAGACACAAATCTATTTCTGACAAATTGTATTTATTCAAAGTGTAAGTGTGATGATTTGACATACATATACTTTGTGAAATGACCACAGCAGGTTAATTAACACATCCATCACCTTGCAGTTATCTTGTCTGTGTGTGTGTGTGTGTGTGTGTGTGTGTGTGTGTGTGTGTGTGTGTTAAGAGCACTTAAGGCCTACTCTCTTAGGAAATTTCAAATACAAACACAGTATTATTACCTGTGTAATAGTCACCATATTGTACATAGATCCTCAGAGCTTACTCATCTTTAACTGAAGGCTAATACCTTTTGACCAGCATCTCCCCATCTCCCCCACCTCCTAGCCCTTGGTAACCACCATTCTACTTTCTATGAGTTCAACTTTTATTTTTAGATTCCACATCTAAGTGAAATCACACAGTATTTTTCTTCCCTCTGGCTAATTTCATTTAGGATAATGTTCAACCATGATGAACATGGTTTATCCATGTTGTTATAATAGCAGAATTTCCTTCTTCCTCATGGATAAACAATAATAATAATAATTTATATATATATAGATGTATATATATATACAAAATGATGATACTGGTCGTCTATCTTACACCACTCGCAAAAATTAACTTGAACTAGATCTAAGTCTTAAATGTAAAACCTGAAACTATAAAAATGTATAAAAATTTATATATATAAAAATGTATAAAAATTTATATATATAAATTATATATATATAATTTATATATATATAGATCTATATATATAATTTATATATAGAGAGAGATCTATATATATATATATAGATGTATGTACACACACACACACACACACACACCACAATCCTCTTTATCCATGTATCCATCAACAGACACTTAGGTTGCTCCCATATTCTGGACTATTATGAATAGTCCTCCAATGAACATGGGAGTATGGATAGCTCATCTCCTTTGGATATGTACCCAGAAGTGGGATTGCTGGAACATATGGTAGTTCTGTTTTTAATTTTTTGAGGAACCTCCATGGTGTTTTCCATAGTAGCTGCACCATCTTACATTCCCACCAACAGTGCACTAGCATTCCATTTTCTCCACATACTCATCAACACTTGCCTCTTGTTTTTTTAATCACAGCCATTCTAATGGAGTTAGAATGAGTTAATATCTCATTGCGGTTTTGATTTTTATTTCCCTGATGATTAGTGATGTTGAGCATCTTTTCACATACCTTTGGCCATCAGTATGTCTTCTTTAGAAAAATATCTATCAGGTTCTTTGTCCATTTTTAAATTCAATTGTTTGTTATTTGGCTATTGAGTTATAGGAGTTCCTTATATATTTTGGATATTGACCCCTGATCAGACATATGGTTTGCAAATATTTTTCCCCCATTCTGTAGGTTGCCTTTAGTTTTTGCTGATTGTTTCTTTTGCTGTGCAGAAGATTTTTAGTTTAATGTAGTTCTATCAGTTTATTTTTGCTTTTGTTGCATGCCATTGTGGTGTCCTATCCAAAACTGCCAAGACCCATGTCAAGAAGCTTATTCTCTATTTCTTCTTCTAGTCATTTTACAGTGTCAGGCCTTACATTTTTATAGTTTCAGGTTTTACATTTAAGACTTAGATCTAGTTCCAGTTAATTTTTGCGAGTGGTGTAAGATAGACGCCCAGTATCATCATTTTGCATGTGAATATCTAGTTTTCCTAGCACCATCTATTGAAATGACTATCCCTTCCCTATTGTGCATGCTTGACATCCTTGTCAAATATTAGTTGACTGTATAATGTGTGAGTTTATACCTGGGCTCTTCTGTTCCATTTGTCTATATGCCTGTTTTTATGCCAGTACCACATTTATTTGATTACTATAGCTCTGTAATATATTTTGAGATCAAGAAGTGAGATACCTCAGCTTTATTCTTCTTTCTAGGGATTTCTGCACCTATTTGGATTTTTTGTGGTTCCACATGAATTTGGGGAATGTTTTTTCTATTTCTGTGAAAAATGGCATTGGAATCTTCATAGGTATTGCATTGAATCAGATCACTTTGGGTAGTAGGGACATTTTAACATTACATTCTTCTGATCCATGAGCATAGGATATCTTTCCATATACTTGTATCTTCTTCAACTTCTTTTAGCAGTGTCTTAGAGTTTTCAGTGTACAGATCTTTCACCTCCTGGTTAAATTTATTCCTAAGTATTTTATTATTTTTGATGCAATTGTAAGTGGAATTATTTCATTTCTTTTCCATATAGTTAGTTCATTGCTAGTATATAGAAAAGCAACTGATTGTTGAATATTGATTTTGTATCCTGCAACTTTACTGAATTTATTAGTTCTAATAGTTTTTTAGTGGAGTCTTTAGAGTTTTCTATATATAAGATCATGTTGTCTGTGAACAGATATCATTTTATTTCTTCCTTTCTTATTTGGATGCCTTTTATTTCTTTTGCTTGCCTAACTGTTTTGAAAATTAATTCCAACATTATGCTGAATAAGAATGGTGAGATTGGGCACCCTTGTCTAATTCCTCATCTTAGTGGGAAAGCTTTCAATCTTTCACCATTCTGTATGAATGGTGAATGTCTATTAATATTCTATTAATGTGTATGTCATATTTATTGATTTGCCAATGTTGAAACATCCTTGCATGCCAGGAACAAGTGTAAATTGATTATGGTATGTGATCCTCTTAGTGTCCTTTTGAATTTAGTTTACTAGTATTTTGTTGAGAATTTTTGTCTCTGTACTCATCAAGGATATTGGCCTGTAGTTTCCTTTTTGTAGTGCCCTGATCTGGCTTTGGTAAC
Organism: Acinonyx jubatus; assembly: GCF_027475565.1. Lineage (NCBI taxonomy): Eukaryota > Metazoa > Chordata > Mammalia > Carnivora > Felidae > Acinonyx > Acinonyx jubatus. The sequence goes on along the minus strand of NC_069387.1, from coordinate 88,848,391 downwards.
AGGGTAATGCTGGCCTTGTAAAGTGAGTTTGAGAGCATTCTCTCCTCTTTAATTTTCTGGAAGAGTTTGAGAAGAATAGGCATTAACTCTTTTAAATATTTGGCAAAATTCATCAGTGAAACCATCCATCTGGTTTGGGCTTTTTTGTCGGAAGGTTTGCCTGTTTTGTCTGTTTGCTTGCTGTCTCTTTTTATTTAGTATTTGTAATAATTGCTGTTTTGTTCTAGTGGTATTTTTATACTACTTAAGTACCCTACTTACTATCTTTTTAAAAAATTTTAATTTCAATGTAGTTAACACAGTGTTACATTAATTTCAGGTATACAATATAGTGACTCAACAATTCCATAAATGACTCAGTGCTCATCAAGATAAGTGTATTCTTAATTCCCTTCACCCATTTCACCCATCTCTGCCCCCCACTTTGCCTTTGGTAACCATCTGTTTGTTCTCTATAGTTATGTTGAGAGTTTTTTATTAGTTTCACTGTCTTGTATTGGTCTATTCAAATTTTCTATTTCTTCATGATTCAGTATAGTAGGCTGTAAATTTCTGGGAATTTGTCCATTTCTACTAGTTTATCTAATTTCTAGCAAGTAATTATTTGTAGTAATCTCTTACTATCCTTTGTATTTCTGTGCTGATTGTAATGTCTCATTTTGCATTTCTGATTTTATTTATTTGAGTCTTCTCTCCTTTTTAAATTTGTCTAGCTAAACATTTATCAATTTTGTTTATATTTTCAAAACCAGCTCTTAGTTTTGTTAACTGATTTTTTCTACTGTTTTTCTGAGAAATCCGCTTTAAATATAAAGACACAGATGCATTAAAAATAAAGGAAGAGAGAAAGATATACCATAACAACACTAATCAAAAGAAATCTGGAATAGCTATATTCATTTCAGACAGACAGACTTCAGAGCAAACAAAATTAACAGGGATAAAGATGGGATATCATTATATAATGATAAAGGGGTTGATTCTTCAAAAAGACACAGCAATCTTTAATGTTAATGCTTTTAAGAACATAGAGACAAAATACATGAGGGAAAAACTGATAGAACTTCAAAGAGAAAAATAGACAAATCCACTATTATAGCTGGAAACTTCAATACCCCTCCATCAGTAATTGATAAGTTCAGCAGGCAGAAAATCAGTAAGGACATAGTTCAACTAAATAGTACCATCAATCAGCTGGATCTAGTTAGCAATTACAGAATCATTTGTCCAGCAACAGCAGAATACATGTTCTCAAGCTCACATGGAACATTCACCAAGATCTGGGACACAGAGTATACCTTAACAAATTTAAAAAAATAAATAAATCACACAAAGTACATGTTTAGACCACAATGGAACTAAACTAGAAACCATACCAGAAAGAGAGCTAGAAACCCCAAATACCTGGACATTAAACAACACACTATTAAATAACACATGGGTCAAAGAAGAAGTGTCAAGAGAAATTTTAAAATATTTCTAATTAAATGAGAGTGAAAGTCCAAGTTTTCAAAATTTGTGAGATATAGCAAAAGCAGCAGAGGGAAATTTATAGCATTAAATGCATACAGAAAAGAAGAAGAAACTAAAATCAATAATCTAAGCTTCCACTTTGGAAAATTAAGATTGTATTAGAGAAGGAAGAGAAAATTAAATCCAGTACAAGGAAAAAAGGGAGAGAGAGATAGAGAGACAGAGAGACAGAGAGACAGGGAGAAATAATAAAAATTAGAACAGAAGCCAATGAAACTGATGACACGAAATAAACATACAAAAAAAAACCACAATAAAACCAATGGCTGATTCTTTGAAAATGCCAATACGATTCATATACCTCTAGTCAGGTTAACTAAGAACACAGAATAACAAATTTCTAATATTGGAAATAAAAGAGAAGCCATCACTGCTAATCTCATGGACATTAATAGGATAATAGAGGAATCTTATGAACAATTCTGTACTCACAAATTCGATAACCTAGCTGAAACAGACCACTTCCTTGAAAGACAAAATCTACCAAAATCCACACAAGGAGAAATAGATAATCTGAATAGGCTTGTATCTATTTAAAAAGTTGAATCAATAATAACCTTCCAAAACAGAAAGGGTTCACTGGTACATTCTACCAAACATTTAAGGAAGAAATGAGACCTCAAACCTCTTCCAGAAATACAAAGGATTTTGTATATTGATCTTGAACCCTGCAACTTTAATGAATTTTTTATTCGTTTATTTTTTATGTTTACTGGATTCCTTAGGATTTTCGATATACAAGATCATACCATTTGCAAACACAGATAGTTTTACATACTCCTTTCCAATTTGGATACCTGCCTGCCCTCCCTCCCTTTTTCTTTTCTCCCTCCCTTCCTCCCTCCCTTCTTTCTTTCTTTCTTTCTTTCTTTCTTTCTTTCTTTCTTTCTTTCTTTCTTTCTCTTTCCTTCCTTCCTCCCTCCCTCCCTCCCTTCCTTCCTTCCTTCCTTCCTTCCTTCCTTCCTTTTGTCTAACCCCTGGCTAAAACTGCAAGTACAATGTGAAATACAAGAGGTGAGAGTGAACATCCTTGTCGTGTAGGAAAGCATTCAACCTTTTGACCATTAACTATGTTGTTAGCTTTGGTTTTTTCATAAAGGCCATTTATCAGGTTGAAGGAGTTTCCTTCTATTCCTAGAGTGTAGGAATGCTGAGTTTATTCATCATGAAAAATTGTTGGACTTCTGTCAAATGGCTTTTCTGTGTCTATTGAGACGATTATGTGGTTTTTGTCCTTTATTCTATTAATGTAGTATTTTATATTAACTGCTTCTTAAATGTTAAACCAATTTTGCATTCCTGAGATAAATCCCACTTGATTATATTTCATATATTGCTGTATTTGGTTTAGTAGGGTTTTGTGGAAAAGTTTGTGTATGTATTTATAAAAGATACTGTTCTGTAGTTTTCTTTTCTTGTGATATTTGACTATTTTTGCTATCAGGGTAATACTGGCCTTGTAGAATGAGATGGGAAGTGTTCCTTCCTTTTCTATTTTTTGGAAGAGTTTGTGAAGAACTGATACTAATTTTTCTTTAAATATTTCACAGAATTTACAGTGAACCCATCTTGGCCTAGACTTACCTTTGTGGGTAGTTTTCTGAGTGATAATTTAATCCCTTTACTTGTTTATTCAGATTTTTCGTCTTTTATTTATTTCTATGCACTTATTTTTATTCTTGTTTATTCATGTATTTCTTCTTGAGTCAGTGTCAATGGTTTGTGTCTTTCTAGGAATTTGTCCATCTCAGCTACCTAATTTATTGGCATTTGCTGGAATATTTTAAAATAAATGTTAATTTTACCTTTTATTACTTAAATAAAGCATATATTTTTATTTAAAATTGTCCATCATACAGAGATATTTAATACATAAACATATTTAAGCATATATAAGCATTCAATCTCTATATATGTATATATACATATATTTTATATAAATGGCATCATATTCCACCTATACTTCTGTAAATTAAAAACCTTTCCACAAGCCTACATAATCATACTTAATCAGAGGATGGAATAATTTACTTATTTACTTATAAATACTTTGTATTAAATGTATTTTAAAATAATAAAAATATATTATAGATAAATATTTAGTGGCAAGCAAAGTGTTCATAATACCTCTCTGTTCAGTGGGGAAAAAAATGAGGTTACAAAGCAGCATAATCATGATATGCTCATTTTTATTTAAAAAAATTAAAGGAAGACACTGGAATTATACATATCTATACACATCAACAATAAGATTGATGAGCATTGATGGGAGGGGGGAATAAGGGGGGGTTGGGTTAAATGTGTGACAGGTATTATGGAGGGCAGTTTTCAGGATAAGCACTGGGTGTTATATATAAGCAATAAATCACTGGGTTCTACTCCTGAAGCCAAGACTATACTGTATGTTAACTAACTTGAATACAAAAAAACAAAAAAACAATAAGATTGAGTAATAGTACTACTAGAGATTTTTACTCTCTTTGTGATTTCCACATTTTATAATATCTGTATGTATTTGTATTTACGTATGTATGGTTTTTCTTTATGAGCAAGTGTATACACACATTCATAGAAGACAAGAATAGCAAACAAACAATAAAATAAGATGGTAGGTACTTTAAAAGGTGTCTCCCCAATAAAAAAAGGGAAAGGCTTAAATTCTTCAATTTAAAAATATCCTCAGATTTTAAAAAAGCAAAAATTCAGTTGTAAGATGCACACATAAGGTAACATGACAAGAGAAATTTAAATATAAAGACATAGCAAAGATATACCAGGCAAACACAACATAAGGAAAGCAGGGATGATACTGTTACTCAGACCAAAAAAAATTCCATTCTAAAAATGTTAACTAGGATAAAAAGGAACATTTTTAATAAGAAATGCTTCTCAAAAACAGAACTCATGAACTTTTATGTACTATAAAGCAGTAAACTATATAAAACAAAAACTATTAGAAATACACAGGGGCACCTGGGTGATTCAGTCAGTTAGGCTCCCGACTTCAGCTCAGGTCATGATCTCATAGTTTGTGAGTTTGGGCCCTGTGTCAGGCTCTGTGCTGACAGCGTGGATCCTGGAGCCTGCTTCGGATTCTGTGTCTCCCTCTCTCTCTGCCCCTTCCCTGCTCGCATTGTTTCTCTCTCTCTCTCTCTCTCTCTCTCAAAAGTAAATAAACATTAAAAAATTTTTTAAAAGAAATACATAAAAACTTGGTAACCCTCAAATATTGTGTAAGCTATTAATGTGCATCTTTCGAAACAAAAAATAAAATATGGAAGAAGAAAATGATACAAATAATATAACTGATGAGGCTTACTGAACAAAAAAAAACCTGTTTCTGTGCATTTACAAACTACAATTCATTCCAGAGCAAGAGGGAGTTTACAATGGCAGGACATGAGTACACCGAGGGAGAATCTGGGGAAAGCGGTACTGAAGAATTTGAAGTGTTGGCCAAATTTACAGGCCCTCAGCAGTTTGGCTGAAATTCTGGGGCAACATTCTGGGCCTTAAGACAGTGAGTCTGACTTGACAGGGTGACAATTCTTGATAGGTTCCTGACAACAAGAATTGAGAAACAGGGACCAAAGAAGAAGACATGAATTAGGGACCAAAAAGCACCTCTTAGGAATCAGAGGATCAGTTGTCCGAATTGATGCAAAGTCGGAAAGAGACTATTGTGGGCCACAAATGTGACCTGAAGCTGAATTATAATATGTGGAACTTGAACTAATTAAATTCATTCATTCCTCATTCATTGATTAATTCTTTTACTCAAGCAAATATTCACTGAGTTCCTATTAAATGTCAAGCACTATGCTGGATGCAGCAGTACAATGGTGAATAAGATAGACACTCACTGGAACTTCTGAAAGACGATAGAGTAGGAGGATCTCAAGCTCACCTTGCCCTATGGATACACCTACCTAGATAACACCCACATCAGTGTAACTGACCACGAGAACAACCCAAAGACCGGCAGAACAGACTTTCTACAGTTAACCTTAGAGAGCAGGCCACATTGGAAATGGTAGGACAGGTGGGGACCCAGTTGGAAATCAAACGCCTGGCCAGTCTAACCACAAATGGGAGGGACACTACAAGCACAGAGAAGGGAGAGGAGCAGAGCCCCAACCAGGGACCCCAGACATAGGGAACCTACACTAGGAAATGAGTCTCCACAATATTGGGCTTTGAAAATCAGTTTTCAGTGAAGTTTTGAAAACTTCATGAGTTTTACAACCAGTGAGGCTTAACTCTGGGTACTTTAAAAATCACAGGCTTCAGCTCTGGGAGAGCCAGAGGGTGAAGGAAAAGGAGTCCTAACCCTTAAAGGGCCAGCATAATAAACCATCCCATTGAGATATATTGCAGAAACAGCAGTTTGAAAACCACAGATTTATTTATTAATCTCCGGATGTGTGCTGGAGGGGCAGGGATCTTCAGGAGACTTCTCCAAGAACAAAAAAGCTGGCAGGCGCCATTTATTACTCCTACTACCCAAGCTGGATAGCCAGACACTTGTGGGAACCAGCATGAGCACCCACCACCTTGCCTGCTAACACCACACACCCCGCCTACATTGTCCTCCTGCAGATCCACCCCCATCCAGTCCACCCCACTCAGGAGGAGTCCCTCGCTACCATGTCACATCCTGCAAGCGGCCCTGGCAGGGACCAGCGCCACTCCAAAGTGACTCCTGCCCTGGGGAGAGGGGAAAATAACCACACATACCAGTACCCTTGCAGCCCCAGCAGCTGAACTTTATTAGCAGTGTGGAGCGTGCCCTGCCAATTAGTGTGTCTGAAGCCCCAGCAGGCATCTGGCCTGACTGCTGCCCCTGCCCACCAACAAAAGTCTCTCAGGGGACAAGGCAGGCAGAGTACCCTGCAGGTCGGTACTACAGCAGCTTCAACGGACAGACTGAGGACAGACTTCAGGTTTGCCTGTAGGCCTCTCCCACCAATGAAAACCTCTCAGGGACAAGACAGGGAGAACTTTCTGTAGTTCAGTGTGACCTCAGCCCTGGAAAATGAACTGAGGGCAGGCATCTGGTCTGACTGCTGATACTACCCACATCTACCAGCCCATGACAGCCCCAGACTGGCCCGTAACAGCACAGGGACAAAATCCTCCCCACAACAGGCAAAATGGACCACTGCAGACGACTGGACTGAAGACAAATGAATCTCAACCACAATAGTAGGACACATACAATACACATAGGTGACACTCCTGAAATGCCTGGTTCCAAAGAACAAAGGGAATTGTGCTGCAGAGCACTAGAAATCTCCTCTTCATAAGGCCATTACTTTCCATCAAGTAACACAGTCAACTTTCCAAATACATAAAACAAACACAGAGAGTTAGACAAAATAGGAGTCAGAGGAATATGTCCCAAATGAAAGAACAAGACAACACCACAGCAAAAGAGCTAAATATGAAATGGAAATAAGCAATATGCCTGATAAATCATTCAACGTAATGGTTTAAGATACTTCGTGTCCTTGAGAAAAGAGTGGAGGATCTCAGTGAGACCTTCAACAAAGAGATAGAAAATATTAAAAAGAACCAACCAGAGATGAATACTCAATAACTTAAATTCCAAGTACATTAGAGGAAATAATAGCAGATTAGAGGAGGCAGAGTATGGATCAGTGACCTGGGAGACAGGGCAATGGAAGCAACCAAGCTGAAGAGCAAAATGCACAAAGAATAATGAAAAATAGGAATAGGTTAAGGGAACTCAGTGAAATCATCAACTACAATAACATCCATATTATAGGGATCCCAAAAGGAGAAGAGAAAAGAAAGGGGGCAGAAAATTTACTTGAAGAAATAATAACTGAAAGCTTCCCTAATCTGAGGAAGGAAACAGACATTCAGATCGAGGAGACACAGAGAGCCCTCAACAAATCAACCCAAAAAGGCACACACCAAGACACACAATATTTAAAGTAGGAGAAAGTAGTGATAAAGAAGAGAATTTTAAAGGCAGCAAGAGAAAAGAAAACCCAGCAAGAAATCAAAACCCCATAAGGCTATCAGCTGATTTTTCAGCAGAAACTTTGCAGGCCAAAGAGAGTGGCATGATATACTCCAAGTGTGGGAAGGAAAAAACCTCCAACTAAGAATACTCCACCCAGCAAGGCTAATCATTCAGAATAGAAGGAGAGAGAAAGAGTTTCCCAGACAAACAAAAGTTAAAGGAGTTCAGCATCACTAAACCAGCCTTATAAGAAATGTTACAGGGAATTCTTTGAGTGGAAGGAAAAGGTCATAATCAGGAGTAAGAAAATTATTAAAGGAAAAAATTTCACAGGTAAACATAAACATAATAAAAGTAGTAGATTTCACAAGTAAATACAAACATGATAAAGGTAGTAGATTAATCTACTATTGAACCAGTGCAGAGGTTAAAGCACAAAAACAGTAAAATCAACTGTATCTATAAAAATCAGCCTAGGAATTCATAAAATAAAAAAAAAATGTAAAGAATGTCATCATATACATAACATGTTGGAGAGAGAGGGGAATAAACATTTGGTGCTTGTAGAATGGGTTCAAACTTAAGGAACCACCAACCTAATATAGACTGCTATATGCATAAGATGTTATATATGAACCTAATGGTAACTACAAATCAAAAACCTGTAATAGATATGCAAAAAATAAGTAAGTAAGTAAGTAAATAAATAAATAAATAAATAAGTAAATAAATAAGGAATCCAAGCACATCACTGAAGAAAGCCATCAAACCACAATGGAAGAGAGCAAGAGAAGACAGGAACAAAGATTTACAAAAACAACTATAAAACAAGTAACAAAATGGCAATAAGTACATATCTATCAGTAATTACTTTGAATGTAAATGTACTAAATTCTCCATCAAAAGACACAGTGTAACCAAATGGGTAAAAAAGCAAGACCCATCTGTACACAGCCTAGGAGAGACCAGCTTCAGACCTAAAGATATATGAAAGTGAAAGGATGGAAAAACACTGACCATGCAAATGAAAGTGAAAAAAAAAAGCTAGGGTAGCAATACTTATGTTGGACAAAACCGACTTTAAAACAAAGACTGTAACAAGACGCAAAGAAGGACTCGACATAATGATAAAGGGAACATGTTAGGTGCATAAATATTTGTAATTGTTATCAAGAGGATAACTTGACATAACAATTGTAAATATATATGCACCCAACATGAAAGCACCTAAGTACATAAAGCAATTATTAACAGACATAAAGAAAGAAATTGACAGTAATACAATAATAGTAGGGGACTTCAACATCCCGCTTACATCAGTGAATAGATCATCTAGGCAGAAAGTCAACAAGGAAACAGTGGCTTTATATGAAACATTAAACCAGATGGACCTAACGTATATTCAACATTTCATTCCAAAACAGTGGAATACACACATTCTTTCAAGTGCACATGGAACATTATCCAGAACAGATCACATGTTAGGCCACAAAACAAATCTCAATAAATTCAAAAAGACCTAAATCATATCATGCATCTTTTCTGACCACAATGGTATGAAACTACAAATTAAAAATTAAAAAAAAAAAAAAAAAAAAAAAACAACTTCTGGAGAGAACACAAATATGATGAATACATGAAGGCTGAATAACATGTTACTAAACAATGAATGAGTCAGTATGACCCATTTCATGGAGACATGAAAATAAAAACACTTCCCTTGTGAAGGGAATCGTTCAAAAATCTTTAGATACAGCAAAATCTATTCTAAGAGGAAGATTATGGTCTAATTCCAGAAGCAAGACAAATCTCAAATAAACAACTTAACCTTACACCTAAAGGAGCTAGAAAAAGAAGAACAAGGCCCAAAAGCAGTAGAAGGAAGGTAATGATAAAGATTAGAACAGAAATAGAGACTAAAAAATAATAGAACGGGTTAATGAAACCAGCGGCTAGCTCTTTTAAAAGATCAACAAAATTGATAAACCTTTAGCCAGACTCATAAGAGAAAAAAAAAAAAAGAGAACCAAAGGTTTATCAATTTTGTTGATAAAATCAGAAATGAAGGGAAACAACAACTGACACACACAAAAACAAAGGATTATAAGAGAATATTATGAAAAATTACACGTCAAATTGGACAACCTAGAAGAAATGGATAAATTCCTAGAAACACATAACCTTCCAAAACAGAATCAGGAAAAAATTGAAAATTTGAACAAACTGATTACTAGCAATGAAATTGAATTAGTAATACAAAACTACCAACAAACAAAAATCCAACACCAGATGGCTTCACAAGGGAATTCTACCAAACATTTAAAGATGAGTTAATACATACTCTTCTCAAACTATTCCAAAAAATAAAAGATGAAGGAAAGCTTCTAAATTCATTCTACAAAGCCAGCATTACCCTGAAACCAAAACTAGGTAAAGACACCACAAAAAAAAGATAGGCCAATATCTCTAATGAACATAGATGCAAAAATCCTCCACGTATTAGCAAATCAAATCCAACAATACGTTGAAAAAAAGTCATTCACCACACACAAAAACAAACAAAAACAAAACAAAAAAACAATCACCACAATTAAGTGGGATTTATTTCAGGAGTGCAAGGGTGGTTCAATATTCACAAATCAATCAACATGATACATCATATTAAGAAGGGAAAGCATTCAAACCACATGATCATTTCAACAGATGCAGAAAAAGCATTTGACAAAGCACAACATCCATTCGTGATAAAAACTCTCAAAAAAGTAGGTTTAGAGGCAACATACATCAACATAATAAAGGCCATACATGAAAAATCCACAGCTAACATCATCCTTAATGGGGGAAAAACTAAGAGTTTTCCCCTGAAGTCAGGAACAAGACAAGGATGTCCACACTCACCACTTTTATTAAACATAGTACTGGAAGTCCTAGCCATAGCAGAGAGCAAAAAGAAATAACAGGCATCCAAAGTGGTAAGGAAGAAATAAAATTTTCACTATTTGCAGATGACATGATACTATATACAGGAAATCTTAAAGACACCACCAAAAAACTACTAGAACTGATCAATGAATTTGGTAAAGTCACAGGATATAAAATTAACATACAGAAATCTGTTGCATTTCTATCTACTAATAATGAAGTAGCAGAAAAAGAAATTAAGAAAGCACTCCCATTTACAACTGCACCAAAAAGAGTAAAATACCTAGAAATAAACGTAACCAAGGAGGTAAAAGACCTGTACCCTAAACACTATATAACACTGATGAAAGAAACTGAAGATGACCCAAACAAATGGAAAGATACTCCATGCTCACTGATTGGAAAAACCAATATTGGGACACCTGGCTGGCTCAGTCAGTAACGCATGCAACACTTGATCTCAGGGTCATGATTTCAAGCCCCACATTGAGCATAGAGCTTACTTTAAAAAAACAAACAAAAAAACCCACAAATATTGTTAAAATATCTATATTATCTAAAATAATCTACAGATTTAATGCAATCCCTATCAAAATATCAATAGCATTTTTCGCGAACTAGAACAAATAATCCCTAAAATTTGTATGGAACCACAAAAGACCCTGAATAGCCAAAGCAATCTAGACAAAGAACAAAGCTGGAGGTATCACAATCCCAGATTTCAAGATAGAATATAAAGCTTGTAGTAATGAAAATAGTATGGTGCTAGCACAAAAACAGTCACATTGATCAATGGAATAGAATAGAGTCCAGAAATAAACTCACATTTTTATGGCCAATTAATCTATGACAAAGGAGGCAAAAATATCCACTGGGAAAAAGATCTCTTCAACAAATGGTGTTGGGAAAACTGGACAGCTTCATGCAAAAGAATGAAGGTAGACCAACATCTTAAACCATACACAAAAATAAACTCAAAATGGATTAAAGACCTAACGGTAAGACCTGAAACCATAATGTTCCTAGAAGAAAACATAAGGAGTAATTTCTTTGACACAGGCCATAGAAACAGTTTTCTAGATATGTCTTCTCTGACAGAGGACACAACAGCAAAATTAAACCATTGGAACTATACCAAAATAAAAAGCATTTTCACAGCGAAAGAAACCATCAACCAAAAAGGCAACCTACCGAATAAGAAAAGACATCTACAAATGACATACCTGATAATGGGTTAATATCCAAAATATATTAAAAAACTCAGCGCGCGCACACACACACACACACACACACAGACACTAATCCAATTAAAATTGGGCAGTGGACCTGAATAGACATTTTCCCAAAGAAGACATACAGATGGCTAACAGACATATGAAAAGATGCTCAACATCACTAATCGTCAGTGAAATGCAAATTGAAACCACAATGAGCTATCACTTTACACTTTACATCAGAATGGCTAAAATCGGGGTGTCTGCGTGGCTCAGTCAGTTAAGCCTCTGACTTCGGCTCAGGTCATGATCTCAAGGTTTGTGAGTTGGAGCGCCACGTCGGACTCTGTGCCGACAGCTCAGAGCCTGGAGTCTGCTTCAGATTCTGTACCTCCTTCTCTCTCTGCCCCTCCCCTACTCGTGCTCTGTCTCTGTCTCTCAAAAATAAATAAATGTAAAAGAATTTAAAAAAAAGAATGGCTAAAATCAAAAACACAACAAATAAGTGTTGGTGATGATGTGGGGAAAAAGGAACCCTTGTGCACTGGTGGTGGGAATGCAAACTGGTGCAGCCGCTGTGGGTACGGAGGTTCCTCAAAAAATTAAAAATAGAACTACCATGCAACCCAATAATTCCACTACTGGGTATTTAACCAAAGAAAATGAAAACTCTAATTTGAAAAGATATATGCAGCCCTCTGTTCACTGCAGAATTATTTACAATAGCCAAATTCTGGAAGCAGCCCAAATGTCCATCAGTGGATAGATGGATAAAGAAGATGTGGTATATATACACAATGGAATAGTACTTAGCCATAAGCAAGAATGAGATCTTGTCATTTGCAACAACATGGATGGACCAAGAGGGCATAACGCTAAGTGAAATAAGTCCGAGAAAGACAAATGCCATATGATTTCACTCCTATGTGGAATTTAAGGAACAAAATAAAACAAAAGCAAAAAAAAAAAAAAAAAAGAGAGAGAGAGAGAGAGAGACCATCAGAAAAACAGTCTCTTAAATGTAGAGAACAAACTGGTGGCTATCAGAGGGCAGGTGGGTGGGTGGGGGATGGGGCAAACAGGTGAAGGGGATTAAGAGTACAATTATACTAAGAAATACATAGAAGTGTTGAATCACTATACTGTACACCTGAAACTAATGTAACATTGTATGTTAACTATATTTGAATAAAAAATAATTGTTCTTTAAAAAAAATAGACACCCACTATTTCTACCCCATGTAATTGACTCCTGATGCTAACCAGCAGTTCTCCACTCTAATTTCACATTAGAATCATATGGGAAGCTTTTACAATACCAGTGCCTGGGCCCCAACTGCAGAGATTTTGAGTTAATTGGTCTAACGTGGGCCTAGGCACCTATATATTTTTTTTCAGGTTTTTTTTTTTTTTTTGAGAGGGAGCGAGATAGCACAAGTGGGGAGGGGCAGAGAAATGGAGAGAGAATCCCAAGCAGGTTCCACACTGCCAGTGCAGAGCACGACGTGGGGCTCAAACCCACGAACCGTGAGATCGTGACCTGAGCCAAAATCAAGAGTTGGATGCGTCACCTACTGAGCCACCCAGGCGCTCCAGTCACCTATATTTTTTAAAAAGTTCCTCAGATAACTCACATGCATGGCTACGATTGAGAAAAACTGCTCTAAATGAAATTGTACCTGATAACCAGATCTAGGGTTGGGCTTACAGTGAGTGTAAATAACTCCAGGTGTGGGTAGAGGGACTACTGTCGCTAGAAAATCAGGCAGGCTCTTTAGAGCTTCATCACTCAAGAAACTCCACTTTTGAAGTCTTCAATTATCCTCTTCTCCCCTCCATATGTAGATTCCTGGGATACTCTTCCATTTTCTTTTAGCACCTGGCTCAAATTTTCTCTCTAATCCAACTTTTCATGATCTTGTATAACGTCCAAAACACACTGAGAATTCTTCCAGCAGCTGCCTTCATGTTCCTCAATGTCCGCAACTCCAAAAACATTCCTTTTCATTCCTCCATTGTGACTGACCAGCTCGGGCCATCCTGTAGCTAATCACCTTTAAAAACTGCTCAAAACTCCTATACAAGCTTACAGCTGAGGGACTCCTTTTTAACTTACCATAAAATAGGGGAAAGGGAATTTTATTCTTGGCATCCCAACCTGAAATTCTGGATGAATTTTTCACTGAGACTATTATGCATCCTCATGTACATTATAGGCTAAATGTGTTTGGTAAACTGGCCTTGAAATCTAATTTTTCTATAGTGAAGAATGAATTCTCCTTTCAAAACAACCAAACTACAAATGAACTTCTAACAAACAACCTATTCATCTCTTTGAGAATGATCTGCATATTATATTCTGTTCTGTGCCCGATATGACAACATCATGTGTATGAATATGAGTTATGAGCAAAGGACAGAGACTGAGGATGCACACAATTAGTTTTAGCCTATATATGTAATGTCACAAATTAAAGGTCTCCAGCTAGAAGCATATATCCTGGACATTTCTATGTAAGCAACAGCTGCTCCTAGCCTCTGAAGAGGAATATACTACTGTCACTCATCACTTTTACTCATTTTCTGGAGAAGGAGACAAAGCATCCCTATTTTCAACTAAATAATGTTTTGGTTGTCAGTCTTAACATTCAGTGAAATTACGGGACAACCTACCCAACACTGATGAGCACCCACCAACTATTAGCTTAAGATGACGTGGTTCCTTTGTTTCCAGTTGGTTCTCTTTCCTCCCCTTTACTGCTTCCACACATTTTCCATTGGTGAGTTCCTCTTCTCCCTTCTCTAACATTCTGTACTGGTCAATATGTTCCTATCATTGTTCACTTGATGGGAAAATCATGTTCCCCCTCCTTTCCATAATGTACTCCAATATTTCATGAAAGCAAATTAAGGAATAACTGGAACACCCTGAAAGCTTATAGACATATAAACACCTGTTTACAAAAATCTCTGTTCTTTGGCCAGAGACAGAGAAGGAGCAGGGGTGAGGGGTGTTAAGGGTTAATATATGTAGTTATATTTTTTAACCTTTCATTTTCTCTGGTTACAAATTCAATCAGTGTTCTTATAAATTAAACTAGAATTTTACAGGAAAGTGTAAGGAAGATAATAAAATCACCTGTAATATTACCACTCTGAAGCAACTACCATTATCATTTTGGTATATTTACTTTTGGACTTTTCTCTATGTAGAGAGTATAGTAACTTGCCTCCATTATTGGACATTTAGGCTGTATCTCTCTCTTTTTTCTTTTGCTACTATAAATAATGCTTCATTAATGTTGTTTCACATTAATCTTTGAATATTTTCTTTATAATGTTCCCTAAGGTAGAATTATTGGATTAAATTGTTTTTCTGGAAGACTGCATCAATTTATACCTCCACTAGTGATATTCAAGAGTAAACATCTCCATAGTCTTGAAGCTCTAATTTTTTTAGTAAACATTTTTGTGGCTGATATAACTTATATTTATATGATTAATAATGAAGTTAAATTTTTGCAAATGCTTATGGGCCTTTAATAATTCTTTTTATTTTTTTAATTTGAGTGAGAGAAAGAGAGAGAGAGAGAGAGAGAGAGGAACAGAGAGTGTGGGGGAGGGGCAGAGAGAGAGGGCTCCAGGCTCCACCCTGTCAGCACAGAGTCCCACACAGGGCTCAATCTCACAAACCCTGAGATCATGACCTGAGCTGAAATCAAGAGCTGGATGCTTAACCAACTGAGCCACCCAGGCACCCCCTGGCCTTTAATAATTCTACTCTCCTCTGAAGAGGAGAAAGTAGGAACGGTAGTGTACTGAGAACCTTGATTCCAGTGGAAAGATCCAACTGGTAAAGGAGTAAAAATTTCAATGGAAAGAAGAGAACAATGTTGAAGGAGTTATGTTTTGTTTGATTTTTTTTAAATGGGATGATTTGAGCTCACCTCCAGGTTGAGGGGAAGAAGTAAGCAGTATCAAAGAGCTTCAGAATTCAAGAATTAGAGTAAATAAGTGATGGAGTAACATTCTATAAGAGTAGAAATGATGGGATCACTGGAAGAAAGAGCCTATCTTTTTCATCCTCCAATCTCTTCACAAAATGTTTCCTTTATTTCCTGGCTTCAGTCATGTAGGAAAGGCGGTAAGTGTGGGTAGAGATGCTTGCTTGCAGTCACAGGAGGGAAGAGCTGGAAGAACTCAAGCTTCATAGCCTTAGATTTCTCTGTGAAAAAGGAGGCAAGATTGTTGCTGAGACAGAAAAGGGTAGTAGAAAGGGTATTTGAGAAAAGTGGTGAAGACTTATAAGGACTGCAGAGTAGTGGCAAGAGGTGATCTGAAATTAAAGACCATAAATCTCTAGAGGCCACTAACCCATAATTATACTCTTCTCTTTTCTTTAGCAGAGCTATATAGACTGGGCGAAGGAGCTACAACTGAAAACAGATGGTTGGGGGATTTTCTGGGGAATTCAACATAAGGAAAACAAATCTAGAACCCAGAGGATACTGGCAAAAATGACAAAATGATCACCAAAGAGTACAGGATGGATGGGGAAGAAAGTAAAACAATCAGAGGCATAATAGACGGGGAAGAAAAGGAAGAGGCCAAGACATGGAGGTTGGAGAAACCAGTTGTGGGCTGGGCTGGCCACATGGTCACTAAAATCACCCATGAGGAGGACAAGAATTCGAGTGGAAGACTAAAATCCTCAGTAAATGAAAGGCATTACCAGGAGCTAATAGATCACAGCAATGATGAAAGGCAGTAAGTGGCTGAATAAGATGGCAACCTCAAAAGGGCAGTTCTTACCTGAGCAAAGAAAGCTAAGACTCTGAAGAAGGTAATGAAGAGTTATTACTGATACTGTGTCTAGGTATGAGGAAAAAGTGCAGTTGCATGGACAGACCTTGGGAGAGAGACAAATCTCAAAGCCAAGAAATGAAGTAAACATTTTGTGAAGAGATTGGAGGATGGGGGGACGAAAACCCCACAACTTACAATGGAATGAGAGCTGCCTAGTAAGAAAGAATCGTAACTAATAAGTTACAGAGGGAATCCAGGGGGAAGAGAGAGGAGCATCGTAGGGTGGTTAAGCACAATTAGAGGGGGCGATTTCTGCAAAGCACACTTTGCTGAAAATTTAATCTAATACCTATCCATTTTCCCATAACAAGAAAAACATTCAAAAAGATATGTCTCAGATGGGTCATTAACATTACTATTTACTAGGAGGAAGAAATCAACCCTTACCAGCACATGAATTAATACCCACGGTAGACAAATAGAAGGCTGTATGATTGGTGCCAGTGCTCTCTTATTTTTCTGTTCACAATATTCAAACAAAAAGGCTTTTCTTTTATAAAAAGTACGTGTGTAAAAGATTGCTCAATTAAGTTGAATTATGCAGGCAGATTTAGATCCATTAATCATTAATTTCTTAATCTGATTCCAAAGGCCATTTGCGATAACGCTGAAACATGGGGCCACCTCATAACATGGCGTAACATGGGCAATACTAACAGAACTTGGTGGAATAGGCAAGCGGGAGCTAAACTCTAGCTCACACTTTCCTCACTTCCAGGCCTGTGTGTTTGCTTTGACTCAGAAAAGTCATTCAGCTGCATTGTGGGGGAAAGGTAGAAGGAGGGGAATTTTTCTAATTCATTGCCCCAAGGACGGCACCATTTTCTAATAGTAGAGGCCCTTCCAAATAATTCAGATGTACTGTCAAAGTCTTCAGGCATTTTTTTTTTTTTAAATAGGCCTCATGCCCAGCACAGAATGCAACGTGGGGCCTGAACTCATAACCCTGAGATCAAGACCTGAGCTGAGATCAAGAATTAGATGCTGGGGCACCTGGGTGGCTCAGTCGGTTAAGCTTCCGACTTTGGCTCAGGTCATGATCTCACAGTCGGTGAGTTCGAGCCCCGCGTCGGGCTCTGTGCTGACAGCTCAGAGCCTGGAGCCTGTTTCAGATTCTGTGACTCCCTCTCTCTCTGCCCCTCCCCTGTTCATGCTCTGTCTCTCTCTGTCTCAGAAATAAATAAACGTTAAAAAAAAAAATTAAAAAAAAAAAAGAATCAGATGCTTAGCCAACTGAGCCATCCAGGTGCCTCTTAAGGCATTTTTAAAAATAATAACTTGTTAACTTATTAAATAATGTTTTCTGAGTTAATTTGACCAGAGTAAATGTTAAAATTTTCCCAAAGATATGAAAAAATCATATTATTGGTTCACTTAGTCTGAGTCACTAAAATTAATAATTCTATTTACAGCTCAGTCACATTCAAAAATATTCCCACCATATTTTTATAATATTGCATGTGAAGAAAGTTTTCTCAACAAAATCTCAAAGTAAAAATCATAAAAAAGACTGACATGATACTAATAAATTTTTTTTAATTTCTGTAAAGAAAAAAAGTCTTAAACATCAATTGGGAAAAATATTTGACACATTATGACGTTTTATCAGCAGCAGCATCACTGATGTGTTTTTCTAGGCACTTTAACTATATATTATTTTATTTAGTTCTCACAATATTAAGGTAGGTATAATAAGTGCTCTTATTCTACAAATGAAAGCTCAGAGAGATTACATGACTGCCCCAAAACACACAGCACTTAAGAGATAAAGCCAAGATCCAAATGACAGTCTGTCTCATGTAAGCTCTGCTCTTACTCCTAGCCTCAAAAAATAATAATAACAGGGGCATATGGCTGGCTCTGTCAGTGGAGCATGTGACTGACTCTTGATCTTGGGGTTGTGAGTTTGAGCCCCATGTTAGGTGTAGAGATCACTTAAAAATAAAATCTTTAAGATAATAATAACAATAACAATAATAAATATTAACAAAGGAAGTATAAACGATCAGTAACACAGAAGAAAAATGTTCAATATCTCTGGCTATTAAAAATGCAAATTAAAACAATGAGAAACTACTTTTCACCTTTCAGACTGGTAAAGAAAATAAGAGAATAATAATACTCAGAGTAGGTCAGTGTCCAGGAAAAAAAATACTATAGACAACTGAGGAGAGTATAAATAGGTACAATTTTTCTGGAAGGCGATTTCACACACACACACAAAAAAACCCTCAAAAGTCTTAAAAATGTGCAGCAGTCTTCACTTCCATTCATTTTATTTTTATTTATTCACATTGCCAAAATTTTCCTTTATTTCCCTTTGTTCACTGCCCTCCATTTTCAAACTATATTCTTTATTGCATCAAACTAACAATCACTGAATGCTTTTAAAATGAGATACTGATGTTGTATTGTAATCCTGTCATCCATTAGCTCTACAATAGCCTTACATAAATAAATCCAAAAGTTGAAATAATGAAATAAGACTGAGAAATATCAGAAAATATAGTCTATATTAAAAGTACATATATCTGGGGGCACCTGGTGGCCCAGTCGGTTAAGCAGCCTACTTCAGCTTAGGTCATGATCTTATGGTTCGTGAGTTCAAGCCCTGCATCTGGCTCTGTGCTGACAGCTCAGATCCTGGAGTCTGCTTTGGATTCTGTGACTCTCCCTGCCCCTCCCCCGCTCACTCTCAGTTTCTCAAAAAATAAAAGTTAAAAAAAAAAAGTATATATATCTGCATAACAGATAATTCTATGCCTTTACTTACAACAAAACTGACATGAAAGATCTTTGTCACATTAATCTTTGTGAACTAGAAAGACAAAGTGAAATCCTCTCATGCCTTGAACTGCTCTAACATGTAGTTAATTTAGCTAAGTATCTGAAAATGGATAATGACATTGAAAAAGTGGTGCCACTTATAACCCGATTTGATCAAAGATAGTAATATATCTTTAAATTTTGCCTTCCATCTATTTAATTCTAAAGTACGCTTAAAGCAAAACTCAAGAATTATAAGCCACCACATGAAAAATTTCAACTATAACAATGAAAAAAAAAAAAACCCCATCTCAGCACATTTAACCAAGTATTGTATTTACCATGCTCCTCCTCGATACTGGATATTTGTTGCATAGAAAGGATGCTTATCAAGTATTTGTTGAAGTGCATATTTTTAACTGAATGATACCTAACAAATTCCCTTTTTTGCCTCTAAGAGGAAATTCTTAGCAAATGAGTTATAGACTAAAATCATACCTAAAAAAGTTTAGCATGTAAAAGAGAAAAAAAAAGTCCACCATTAACGAAAGCACACCCAAAGATCTTAGAATCACACAAGTTCTATTTACCAACTGCCATGCCTGAAGAATAAATTTACAATGGTGCATCTTCTGCCTTGAATCCTTTTTTGACATTCAAAGTGTGAATAAATGATCTATATATAAAGTAACTCAAATAGTTTGCTGTCTTGAACCAATTCTGAAAGAAAACCTAAAAAAGTACTATAGCAAAATGAAAAATAGATCTAAGATCAGGACACAAGAAACAATGATGAGTAGATAAAGATGTAAAATTGCATAATTAAATCGAGGTAGTAATTAATAATGCAGCTTTAACACAACGGCTTCTTGAGATATGATTTTTAAGGAAGTAGATAGAGGCATAATGAGAAATGTCCTAAGAATTCCAGATGGAAGTCAGCCCATGGGCGTAGGCATCAGAAACAAATTAAAAGTACTAAAGTTCTTATACTAGGAGAAGCAGAAAGAAGTTATACATTTTAATTAATTCCCAACATTAACAGAAAAATACAAGGTCAAATATGTTCCTTAAAATTAAATTGTAGACGTAAATAGAAATAGTATGTTTAATTATAACCAGAAGTTTTCTTTTTTTTTTTTTTTAATTTTTTTTTTCAACGTTTATTTATTTTTGGGACAGAGAGAGACAGAGCATGAACGGGGGAGGGGCAGAAAGAGAGGGAGACACAGAATCGGAAACAGGCTCCAGGCTCTGAGCCAGCAGCCCAGGGCCTGACGCGGGGCTCGAACTCACAGACCGCGAGATCATGACCTGGCTGAAGTCGGACGCTTAACCGACTGCGCCACCCAGGCGCCCCAGAAGTTTTCTTTTTTTAAATGATAAAAATTTACTCAATCTAACCAAAGGAAAAACAGGAAAGAAAAGGAGAGAAAGGACAAGCATAATACAGAGAAAACAAGATGGCAGGAACAATACCAAAGATGCTAGTTTTCATAATAAATGTAAGCAAATGTAAGCAATAAAAGATTAATTCATTTGGCATGAGCTTAGTAAACATTTATTCAGTCATCACTTGTGACTTAGTGCTGGAATTAAACAGAGCTCTGTCTCTAGAGAGTTCACAATATAAAAGTTAAATAAAGTTATTTTATTCCATTTTGTGAGGTTTCAAAATAGGAAATAATTAAAATAACATATTCCTTTTCCTAAATTCATATACATGGCATTTCTAGAAAACTGTTCTGTAAGATATCTAAGGATTAGCATAGGTTTCTGGCAGAAATCAATGCAAGTCTTCATAAAAATGGTATGCCAGTGATGATGGAAATTCAGAAGCAATGCAACTGCATGTGCAGCCGGGGGGGGGGGGGGGGGGGCGTGCCGCAGGCAGGGAGGGTGATTCCCTCAAGTAGATACAATCAGAAAAAATTATCCAATTTTTAAAGGGGCTTAATACCAGTTGATACAATTTGCAACATATTTTTGCTTTGGTCTTATCCATCGTCCTCCTCCCACCAAACAAAACTCATATCACTATGCTTTCAAAGACAGATTGTGTTTGTTTAAGATGAATGGTATCTTTAGACAAAACAGACTTTCTTCCATTTGCCATTTCATGTAGTATTTACACATAACCTCAGTGAAGGAGAAAAATGAGGGATTAAAAAGACTTCCTCTAGGTAAATATGACAGAGACTGAATATACATCATTATCTCTGGATAAAAAAAGACAGAACAACTAGAATCAATGGGCAAAACTCCAACATTAATAGTTGTACTTGTCACCACGTATATACATAGAAAACATTTATAGTTAAATTTACTAAAATGGCCTATTTCCAAATGATGAAGATCTGCCTAGTTGTAAAGATAAATTTTAAAAATTATGTACTGACTGAACTGCCTAATTGAAAACAATAAACTTAGCTCTTTTATGCTGAACCTAATAAATATTAACACTTCAATGAATGTATTTAAGAACAGCACACAAGCTATATTTCAGTTAAAATTTGTTTTTAATTTATGCTGTTTTGGCTAAAAAGCAGGCACAATCTGATAAGGTAAAACACAACTTCAAGTGGCTTATAAATGATATATTTTGCCTGTAATATTTTACTAGTTATAAATTTTAAGAGTAGAAACTTAAAGATATCGGTCATTAAAAACAGAATGTGAAAATATTTTAATCTTTTTCAGTCATTAATCACATCATTTTTACCACATTGCCCTGCTAAGTTATTTCACACAGATTAAAACATTTCCTAAACCACAGCTCTCCCATTTCTGTTCATCCTATATAAAATCAACTTATTGACTCTTAGTGAGAAATGCAGATAACAAGAGAAGCGTTCGTCTTTCTATTACATAGACCAATGACTTGTGTGGTGATATATCATATCTAGCAAAATTCATATGAATTGGGAAAAAAGCTTTTTGAAAAATTATGCCAAAAGAGAAAGATTATTAAATCTAACAGTAAGGAGAATAAAGTAGAAAAGTAAGTTCTTACCAATCATTTTATAAAAGTAAGACATGGTATCTCCTAGATTTCTAATAAAAAAATTTGAAGTACTTTCAAAGAATATAAAAGGTTGCTTTCTTATGAACTGATTACAAGATAGAGATGACAATCGAATTACTTTTTAAACTGGGGAATTTCTAAAACGCAATTTAAAAAATAATTGCTAAAACATGATACACTTCAAATTTCTACAAAATGAATCAGAGTATTTTGAAAAACCGTAAAAGATCTTTTTTTTAAAAAAACTGGTTACAAAATAGAGATCAGAATTAACTACACATAAGAATTTAATTAAGCCGTCTTTAAACATTCCCCTCAAATCTAAAGAGTCACGTTTATTAAGTAATAAAGTTGGTTACAATTGAGCTGCATATCTTCACATTTAAAATAATCTTACTAACAATGCATCTTTGTTCATTTATATAATGTTCCATTTTAGGAAAAAATATTGTCACCTGTACTACCAAGAAGTTTACAAATACTAAAATAATGTAACAATAACCAGCTGTTGAGTCAAGAGTTAAAAAATCAGCTGCATAATTAAACTGACACTGGGATCTGTGATAATTTTTTCTTTAGGTATGTGTTAGGCACACAAGCACAAAATAATCAAAAGCCCCCTCTGACCTTGTTAACTGCAAAATAAATAGCAGCAGAGAGGCGACTGTCTTTCATGCTAATCCCAATCATGTGTGAATACCCTAACAGTAGTAAATTTCTATGCTGAGAGTTATCTCTGTTAGAAACTAAATTATTCTACAATAATTTACAAATAGTTTGCCCAAGGCAAAGCTTTACCTTAGTGCGCAATCAATAAACATTTGTGGAAATGAACACGGTTTCATTAAACTTCCAAATTGATAAAATGGCAACATTTTGACATTAATATTTCCCTTTTTATTTATTGTTCATTCATAAAATTTTGTATCATTTTAGCAAAACATCATAATGTTTTGTCCATATCTGACATGGCTATATTTGCCAGTTTACAAAAATGCATTCTAGTTTTACACAGAAAAACTTTTAGAAAAAAATTATGTTTTGTCATAAATGAATCTAACATAATTTTTAATCTAGATTTTGGGGGGATGTTTTTTTATTTTTCACATGTGAACATATATACTGGGAACTACAGGCAACTTTAAGCGCTAGTTATGCAGTATTCTTCAACGATCCCCCCAAAAAATCTAAAATACGATAGGCTACAAAAATAAATGTATTGGTGCACTGCTTAGAATTTTAAACCAACAAATTTCCAAATAAATAAATCAGCAAAAGCCACATATCTAGGCATTATTTTAAGGAATACTGATAATTAAAAAGTAGGTCATGATAAAAAGTATAAGTATGACTTAAAAGGCAAATTATGTACAAGATTAATATAAAGCAAACCACAAAATACAATAAATTTAAATAAATTCCTATAAGGATAGCTCTAAGGCATTACATTTGAGTTTCAATGCTACTTTCATTCATACGGTAAAAGTAGAGTTTATTGACTATTAGCATACAGCAAGACAAAGGAAAAACTGAATTAATTTTAATACAGCATAGAAATAAATTTAAATCTAAAATGTTAGAATAATATCCCAAACTCTGGGGAGCCTGAGGCTTACCATTTTTGATAGGAAAAATACTGATAGGCTATATAATTTCAGTCTTCACATTACTGTTTTCTGCTGCTATGCTCTGCCATAACATATCTCCATTGTTATTGAATTTTATTGTCCTTCACATCTCTCACCTTCTACATGATGGCCTTCTATCCATGATGTAAATGATTTGGATGACAAGGTAATTTATAGACACACTTTTTGAAGAAAAATGCAATTTAGTAAGTATTCTATATTATTTTGGAAATGGCAAAAATACATCTTTGCAAAACTCAACATCATCCCATTTATCAATCATTCACTCATCACTTATTCAGTGAACATTACATGTTATTGTGTGAAAATATGATGTCGACTAAATATGCCTTTAATATATATCAATATGTCCTGAATTTCAACAAAAACAAAAAAAGTACAACTAGGATAGAAGATTACTAATTCCAACATCGAATATCACGTAAGGCATCTGGCCACTTAAGTTCTTAATCAAGAAACAGTACTGGAATCTCCAAAACATATATATTGAAAATCACTAAAAGACCCATGATAATCAAGCAAAAATTTACTTTAATTTTTATCTTTGATTATCTTTGATTTATTTTTGATTCCTATCCAGGGAATTAATGAAAAATCAAAAGAACCTCTTGTAAAATGTTCTTTCCTATAGCTTAGCTCTAGAATACAAGAGATAGAACCAAAAACTTACTGAGACATAAAAAAAGGACTAAAATGTCACTGGCATTTTAAACTATTTTTATCAGAACATTTTGACATAATAAGCAAATAATTGATAGTTTGCTTACTGCATTTGTACTTGTTCTCTAAACAAAATATTTTCATACTGCAGCAAAATGTTAAAAATCTTACGCCTGCAACCAAGTAATGTGTTCAAAACAAAATTTCTACCCTTTGTAGTTAAATGGATCTTATTTCTGCCCAGGAATGAGCAAGATATGTCAATTAACATGAATGGACAAATAACCCATGTGCTATCTCTCCAGAAGGTAACAACGACTACCAATTCATTCCACTTGATGGAGATCTACCGATCTAAGGTAAGCATTTCACTTCCTACAGCAACTACAGTCAACTATATTAATTAAATTATCTTAATTTTGAACTGTATTAAAAATAAGGGGCTGTCCAAAACAAAATTATTATCAATTCTCTAGAGACTGTTAATTCTTCATCAATCATTTCTTTACAACAAATCCCGTATGAGTATCTTTTTCCACAGGTGGTTTAATGTTGTGGGGACAATCTGCTTTTAGAAACTAAAACTCAACATCACCTTTAAAACCTGTTTCTCAACAGAGTCCTGCATGAACTTTTTGGGGGAGAAAATTTCTACAAACATGTGTGACTGTATGGACAAGTATGTCGTGTATGAGTAAGAACGGTCATGTGTATGAATAAGAAGGCATATCAGTAAAAATTCATAAATATTTTTTCATCACGTCAACCCATATTCTAGGGGTTTTACTGCATAATGGTTAAGACTGTGGGTTCTGTGATTAGGCTACTTAGGATCAAATCGCAGTTCTGTCATGTACTAGCTATGTAACTTTGGGCAAAATACCCAAGCTCTCTGTGCCTTACTCTACTCAATTTATAAAATGGGAGTAATAGTGCATGATTTGTACAAATTCAATGAATTAGTAAACATATAGCACTTGGTACAGTGCCTGTCACATAGTAAGCATAAAATCAGTGTTAGCGATTGTTACTATTATCTGTAGAGTGAAGTCCAAATTCTTTAACCTGTGGTCTCTAACAGACGCCCAACTGTACCATTACTTCCCAACAAAAGTCCTCTACTTACTGTTCCTCAAATACTTTTTGCACTTTGCCTCTGTGCCTGACTTTAAGTGGCTCTCTATTTAAAAACCATCTCTTTTATCTCTATCCAAATTTGACCTCTGAAGATCTAAATTGTACCTCCAACAAGGAACCCGCCTAATCAGTCACTGTAGCCTACAGTAATTTCCCTTCTAAATTCCAGTAGGACTCCATTACTGGAAACTGCACCTACAGATATTTTTGTGTATACGTGTATGCATGTATCTCATCTCTTCAATTACATGACAAGCTCCATGAGGGCAGAAACTGTGTCACACTCCTATATCCTCCACCACGTCTTAGAGTAAGTGTTCTACATGCACAATGCATTACACTGACTGATCACAAAGTGTCAAAGTAAAAATGTCTACACACTGCCTCAGTGCATTAACAACAGTATTCTGGGCCTGAGAATTTCAGAAACAGAGATAGCTCAGTAAACCTAACTGCATGAAGGGTAGCCTGACTTAGACCAAAATATGCATCCCAACCTAATACTACACAGCAGTTAACTGCTGGTACTTACAAATAACATGATTAAATCTCAAAAACATTATATAGAGTAAAAGATACCATGCACAAGAGAGTACACACTGTATGATTTTATTGTATATGAAGTTCAAGAACACACTAATCTCATCAATGGTGATTAAAGTCAGAACAATGGTTGCCTCCGAGAAGTGGGAGTTGACTGAAGGAAAATATGAGGGAACATTCTAGGTAATAGAAATGTTCTATATCTTGATCTATATATTGACCTTGTTCTGCATCTTAATTTTAGTATGCTGACGTGGTATGTTAAACCATTAAAATTTTAATATGTGCTTCAACAGCTAAGAAAAATTTAAACTATAAATTTTAAGTTCTAAAGTTTCCACACATGGTCTCCTGCTCTAAGAACTTGGAAACAAAGTCTCAGGTAATGGACTCGTAGTATGTTTTCCAAGCCCAAAGGCAAAGCTGTCTTTCATAAGGATGGATGGGTAGATGGATGGATGGATGAAGGTGAAGTCAATGAATGTTAAGTTATATCAAGCCTCACTGGCCAGGACGACCCCTATTTTGAGATAGATAATTCATGTTAACTTAAACTTACCAAAGCTAAATATTTCCATCTGTTTATTTCCCTTTTTTTCTTATTTTGTGCTCAACAGAGCAACTTTTTGGTTATGATCTGACTCCCCATGTAGGTGCCTGCCTTTAGGGTGCCGATATGCTATGGTAAGGAAATTTCAGTCCCAATATGTACTGATTTAGTTCGGTCAATTGATAAAGTGAGTTCTTACTGTGATTTTTGTGAGTCACATAGCCTCACTAAGAGAAAGAAGACGCTGATCATGCCCATGTAAGTATTCTGAGGCATGGGAAAATTGTATTTATCATCATACACAAATACATTGGCATTCTAGCTTAATCCATTAGTATTGTGGGTTTGTCAATATGAGTCCATCCCTAAAAGATACTAAAACATCTAAATTTCTGGGCCTGGAAGTTTAAGACTAGATACTAGAACACAGAAAATTCACCAAGGCAATTAATGTTATCTTTTGAGGCCTCTTGGGAAACTGCCAGCAACCTTTCAATGGCCTACTAAAAGCCACATTGAAACCATATATAAATCTGTATTACACTTTATATTTTCAAGGCATGTTTATAATCATATTATGTTTGAGAAAAATACATTTTATAATGTATAACAGTTGCTAAATCGGGGCACCTGGGTGGCTCAACTGGTTAAGCATCCAACTCTTGATTTCAACTCAGGTCATGATCTCACATTTCATGAGCTGGAGTCCTGCATTGGGCTCTGCACTGACAGCATGGAGCCTGCTGGGGATTCTCTCTCTCCCTCTCTCTCTCTCTCTCTCTCTCTGCCCCTCCCCTGCTCACACACACACATGCATGCTCTCTCTCTCAAAATAAATAAACTTAAAAAACAAACAAACAAAAAAATAACTAACCCATGATCTAATAAAAAGGACACAGTCCTTGCAAGTTGGAGATCTGAAGTCCAATCCCAGATTGGCCATTTACTGGCCATGTGGCCTTAAACAAGTCATTTAACCTTTCTGTATTTCAACTCCTTCACTGGTAAAAAAAAAAAAAAATATCCTTGTGTATCTTGCTAACTTTTGAGTCTCAAACTTGGTACGATTTATCAAAGTACTGTTTAAATGGCAAAGCATTATACAAATATTTTCATTATCATATACTATTAATACTACATCCAAAGTTAGGTTACTGTAATGTGATTATAAAGAAGGAATTGGATTCAATTTAGAAATATAATATTTCCAACTCTATAAACATTTTGCCAAAGAATTGATCCAAGTACAGGATGTGCTAATGTAGTAGATTCCATTATAGGCTCCTATTCTTTTCCCCTTCCCATCGCTACACCTTTTACCATGTGACTCAGCAGTTCTTCCCACCAGAAGGAAGAGAGAATATTTACATCTGCATGATTAGTGAGGAGGAAGGGCAGAATTCTTTCCCCTTCCTTCGCTTTCAGCTTGGACATGTGACTTGCTTGGCCAATGGGATGTTGGCAGATCTGATGCAAACAAAGGCTTAAAATGTGCTTGCATAGTGAGGTCTGCCCTCTTCTCTTTTATCATCAATGACAATACCCGTGGAGCAGACCTGGACCCAACCTGTGACCAACCTATGTCAGCCAACTCCCAACCAATCCACAGACATATGAGCAAGAATATATTATTGTTGTTTTAAGTCACTGCTTTTTAAAGTGACTTCTTAAAGTCACAATACTGTATGATTGTGACAATTGACAAGTGATAGGCTTGGTGATTATACAGAACACAGTATACTATATTTCTATGATCCCTCATTTAAAGGATCATCTTTGGGTTAGACAATATAATCCCTAGCCATTAATTTTATCATTTATCCAACAATAATCAATGAGCACCAACTATCTGCCAGGAAGTATTCTAGGCACTGGGCTAATCAGGGTTTGTAACTTTAGCTGCCATAATAAACAATGGCAAAATCTCAGTGGCTTATTACAATAAAAGTTTATTTCCTTCTGCATAAAGGCCACTGAAGATGCTCTGAGGTGAAGGGCTCTCCTGAGTGAATCTCTTCCAAGCATGACTCAGGGATACAGACTCCTTCCATACTGTGATGCCATCATGTTCAACATGTACCTCTGACATAACTTCAGAAGAGAGAGGTGGAGTATACTGGATACTTAATCCCCTAACCCAGAAATGACACACACTCCACCGGAGAATTAGTCACATGCCCCCACATTGGTGGAGAGGGATGGGAAACTGCCATCTCTCACTGAGTAGCCACTTCCCCGTGACTCTGAAAGGGGAGAGTAAATCTTTGGTAATTAGTTAAGCATTTCTATTGCAAGTGAAGAACAGAACTCCCAACCTCACGGAATTTTTGTTTATGAACTAATTATTCATACCAGATACCAAGGCTATAAAGGTGAATAAGACACGGTTCTTTCTTCAAAACACTCACAGACTTAGAGAGAAAGAAAAGATTCACACAAATAAGTATAGCAGAGCATAAAGGCTGTAATAAATCCAAGTATAAGATCCAGTGTTTGCCCACAGGAAGGAATGATTAACTGCTGGGGAGGTGTAAAAGATGGCTAGATGTAATTGAGGGGCAATGTTTGGGCTGAACCTTAAAACCTAAAGGCTTGGAGCCACTTTCCTTACAAAGCTATGGGATGACATTGAGGGCAAAAAGGAAGGGGAAAGCATCAGTGTTTACAGGTAGCATAACAACTTCTTGCTTCACATGTGAATTTGGGATAGCATCAGTTTCCTTTTTGGAGGAGCCTTCATTTCTTCGGGCACTGCTTTGGAAAAACGTTCTCTATGGGAAGGCAAGTACAATACATGACCCAAGCAAGGTGGCTAATGCCGGAAAACACATAGTACCTGAAGCTGAAAACATAGGGATGGTGATCTAAAGAGGTAGAATTCAGGTTAAAATATATTTTTTTTCAGGTTAAAAAAAAATATATATATATATATATACATATATATATATATATTTTTTTTTGACAGAGTATCTCTCTTCTCAAAGTCCTTGTCAGATAAAAGAGAAACCAAATAAATAATGATATAAATCATGACTCAGACTGATCTAATAAATATACATGAAATCCTTTGTATTTCAGAGAATACAGTTTTTGTATCACCCACAGAAGAGTTATAAAAATTAAATATATATTAGGCCAAAACTACAACTTTAATAAGTACCGGATAATAGACTTACTAAAAAATAGTAAGGCTACATTCTCTGACCACCAAGCAATGAAACTGAAAATTACAAACAAAACTAGAAAATAGTACATATGGAAAGGTAAAACACTTTCCTAAATAATCATTGTATCCAAAAGAAAGTCAAAACTGCAACTATTTACAATACAATATAAAAAATATCTGGGACCCGGCTAAAGCTTTAATGACGGAAATTTGTAGCTTTAAATGCTCTAGTTCTAAATTAGAAGAAAAGAAAAAAAATTAAGTATGTAACATAATGGTATACATGAAATCCAAGAAAGCCAACAGAAAATTATTAGACATAAGGAGAGTCTTCATTTAGATCTATCTGATGCAAAACCTCTGCACTTAGCTGCTATGCCTTGCTGCTTCCTGGTGTGTAAATCACTTTATAAAAGGCGATGAAAGGCTAGGTGCCCTCTACTTGCTTCTACATAATCCAGTGAGACCGTTCTAAAGAAGATGACCTGATTTTTCAGGCCAACCCTGATTAGGATGCAGTAAAAGAACACATCAAAAGTTCAATAAAAGTGAAGAAGAGAACAGTATTCCCAAACATTTGTCATTGTTCTCTTGTAAATTACTCTCTTTTAATGACAATCAAATGTGAAAAGTCACTCCTTATTAAAAGCTATAGAAAAATTACACACTAACCAGTCGTATTATTAGGCTGGTTTCTTACAAGTCAAAGTAGAAACCAAAGTGATACCGTTTGAATAAATTAAAGAAAGATAAATATGTCAAAACCTAAAACAGATTAGCTTATCTTTAAACATCAAGACTTCTTTAATTCACCATCTGGATCTAAATTTAACCTTGTTAGCCCTTTTTAGCTAAATATGCAGAGAAATCCATGTGAATCTGTAAAACGGCCCAACTAGCTGTAAGATTCTGGAAAATGAATTGTATCCACCCTGTTCACAGCCATAACCTCAGCATCTGGGTATGGCATACAGCATGCGTGATAAATGTAGACTGAACGAATGAACAGATGAATAGACAATATTTTTCCTATTTCTATTAATGAACGATGCCCAACAATAGAGATTTACATTGTATTTCCTTGCTCTTCGTTTGTCACAAGCCATTCAAAAATAAGAAACTGAAAATGACAACATTGATTTGAAGCAACTGAAAAGTACTACCAATATAATGTCACATAGATAAGATCTGAAAATGTTTCCTTTATTAATATTTCTTAAGAAAGCCTCACTATGTTAGGCAGACTGTCTCATTTGTCGCATGCTTTCAACACCCTAAGTTCTACACCATTCAGATTCCTCATTTCCCTTCAACCTAGTGACCACCATTAGCAGCCCACTGTATTTTTCACTGCCCTTATGTTTTTGCCTCAAGCTTTAACTGATTATATTCTTTGATTTCCTTACCCTGGCGTAGAGTCCCTTTTAACTACAGATCTTAAAAGCGACACTAGCTGCTTTTTGTTCCTTGGGTTTTTTTTCCCCCCTTCAGGATAATTATATTCTGTTGTGCCTTTTATTATCGTGTCTTTTAGGATCTCCTAACCTTGTACACTCTTGGGCTTTATTTAATAGTGAGCTCCCTCCTCTACTCTCCACACTAAACCATGCTCATTAGGTTTCTTAATCCTCCATAATTTGCTTTCATGAAATCTTATACCTTTGAGTTGCTGTGTTCTGCGAGCCCATATCTTTAGTATAGCTATTCCAAGCAGCCGAGAATCAACAAGCACCAAACATAAGCTTATTCACTTTCTCAGCCAACATGACTCTACAGAAAAGAAAAAAAAATCTTTGTTTTGAATGTTTATGGACCATGAAACCATCATTTTAACTTGGTATTTCATTTTCTCATTCAAACATGGCCAGAGAAGGTTAACACCACAGATTTAGACTCCGGGCAGTCCTTGACGTATAGTTATTAACTTAGAGGCTTCAGGTTCTCCTTGGTCAGAAAACTATCTTATTTTAACAGAACAGAAATAACAATATCCTGATGTTAACATAGTGACTAGTAAATTCCAACTATATGTTTGCCTTATATTCAGGATTCAGGAGAAGAGAAAAACATCTTTTTTCAGTTATTCTCCAAGAGCTCTGCTTTTCCACATGTTTTTTTTTTTTTAAAGACATGTGCATGTTCCTGAAATCTGACTATACACTCAACTCTGCTCTTTCCAGCAGTTCATCCTCTGCTTTCTCTTCAGTTCTACTCATCACTCACACCTTTGCTAATGGATAGGTACAGGAGGGCAAAGACAGCATATATTTGGTTTTTGTTTTTAACTTCTTTCGGTGAAATTAAAAAAAAAACAAAACAATTTAGTAGAGAACTGAAAGAGTTAACGAAATTTCCAAAGGTGCCTTGCTTATTCAAGCAAAGTTTACACTTCAGCCCTGTGCATGTTAACTTGTGATCCTCCCCATCCAGATGACAGAAAGCAAAGCCAGTAATTTCTTTATTTAATTGGTTTGCATCCACACACTGACCTCCAGGGCTCTGTTTACATAGCCTATCATGCAATATGCTCCACAGTTCCCTGCCTCTTTCCAAAGCATGTTTCTCCTGAGATTTGATATATAGCTTTCATGTTTAATCACTGCATTAGACTCAATGCTCTGCTTCCTCCACATCAACTAACTTCCCTTCTTGGGAGGTGGGGAGAAGAGCACGGCTTCTTGCTACTCCTGAACATAAAAGGAAGTCTGTTTCACTCTATTAATAAAATCACCAGCTACACACGAATGCAGGCAAGCAACAGCAGTGCATCAACTAGGAAACAGCATTAAAATGGAAACCCTAAAACCGCGTGAGAAAGAAGGTGGCCTGATTGCTCTCCATCGGCAAAGCCAAAAGCTTGACGTGACTGAGTTATAAACCAACAGAAACAAACTTTAATCAGTATATAACTCAGTACATAGAGGACACAGCTAGAGGGCAGCTAAAGTGTTAATCAAATTAATCTCCAGGACAGAACATTCCTGGGGTTCTCAGATCAGAATTAATTCAGTGCTGCTACCTTCTGGTTAAAGGTTTTCTTAACCTTCACCACAAAGAGCACTTTTGAGGACCCTTTAACTGATGTGGACATGGTAATGCCACAACCCTTTCCAGAAGAATCTGTATGTGACCCACATTTCTGAGACAGACACAAAAACCTCAAAAAAATAGTTGATCTCTTTCAGTAAATCAAGACAATCCATAACCTTCAGGCTTCAAAAATGACATGAAATGGACGTATTTTACTTTAAAATATGTCAAGCAAAGAAAGGAAAGTGAAATAAATATGGCAAATTATTAACAATAGTAAAATCCAGATGATGGATTATGTGGATGTCCACTATACCACACTCTCTAATTTTATAGAGAGTTGAAATTTTTCATTATAAAATTTTTTGAAACTTTAAAAAACACAAGTTTGTTTGCAGATGCTTTTATAGAAAAAAAAAAACTGATATAATTTTGATAAGAAAAAATTTAAATCTCTCTCTAGGCTGATCATTCAACAGCCGACATTTTTCCCCATGTGATGACAGTGAAAACCTCCCTTCCTTCCTCATGAATCTCACTCCACAGTCAGAAACTTGGTTACACACACTACAAATGTGCATAAGCCCTGCATGAATTGGGTTCCTCACTTGGGAGGGGAGCTATAGGTACATACATATACATGTCACATTTTACTTTGAAATCCTTTCCTTTATGGCTAGTCACTGACCATACTGTTTATTTTTTAAGTGTTTTTGTTTTGTTTTGTTTTGCCTTGGTAAGATTGGCATCCTCCTTCATTTACAAAGCTTACTCTGTCAGGAACACTCTTACAGCTGTATACAACATTAAGCAGAGCAAGTTCACTTTCTGTATTTGATGAACAATAGAGAATCTGAACCTATTAAAGTCATACATTTAATTGTTCCAATATGCTATCTTATTTCTGACCAAAATTTGCATGATAGAGCGTGCCAAAGAATACAGGTCCAGCTTCCTCTGCCATGATTCCCTCATTCGATACTAAGCTAAAAGAGCTTATAAGAAAACATAATTACCTGTTTCTTAATTTGAAACCATCTGAATTCTTTTCATAACATATCTAAATTCTAAATTAAAAGAATAAATAAACTTTTCATCAGTATTCCCCATAAGATTTTTCAGGGTACAGAACTTTGTACTTTTCAAAGACATGCAGATGTGGTCCGTGATAAACCTGCTTAAAAAAATTAGGACTTAGAAAAAATAAGGATCATGAACAAAATCTTTGGTCACTAGAGTGAAAGATGTATGCCTGTACAGATGTTATAACTATCACTTCAGGAGTTTAGCGGCATATTTTAATTTGGATTTCAAAATTCAACGTAAATTTTCTGACTTTGACAATAGCTGCCTAATATTTCAATTTTGTACACTATTTCCAGGTTTTACCTTCAAAATGAACCTGGTGGACTTTTTCATTTTTGAGAACTATGTTCCAGATACTATACCCTAAAATCAGTTTCTGATTGATGTTTAGGGAATTAAATCGGATCATAACAAAGTAGGCCCTTAATATGACACTTGGTGACTTACTGGCAAATGATAAAAAGACATCCCACTTCTATGTAAAAATTCATTCTCTATCAAGTCTATTCGTTTATTTTTTTATCATACTTAAATATTTTACTGTTTAAAAAATGACAAAGACTTTTCACCTTACTTTGAGTCACCTCCTATGAATCAATAAAAAGTCAAGTCACTGATATAAGGCCACCATGACTTCAGTCTCCATGTAGTCAATATTGCAAGTGAGAAATGTTGGTTTTATGCTATTAATGTCAGATGTGATTCAGAAGCCCAAGAACACACAGAATGGAAAGATTTCTGGTGAAATTGTTAACTCAAATGTACCAACTTCATATTAAAGAGGCTTACCAAATTGGAGACATTCATAAAGGAATGCAATAAAAGAAAGATGAAGCTTTTAACGAAAAAGCATGTTGGCTCCTTAACACCACTACCAAAAAGAATATATAGTCCTTAGTTCCCTTGGGAGCATAATAAACAAAAAAATGTTTTTAAGTTAAAACATAATGGAACTCAAACCAGAGTCAGAATGTTACTTTTAAATTCAATAAATTCTATGTTTCTCTGAAAATTATTTTCTCCTGGAAAAATAAAAAATAATCAACGTTTATTTATCTATTAACAGTTCACTAAAGGGCATAAGGCCTTTGTACTGAATAAGAGGAAATTTTTGTGCTTTAATTATAAACACCATTAGAAATTCTGGAGCACATAAATCTCAGAAAATGACATAAAGCCTCAGTCAAACCTAAGGATTGTATGGCTACATTAATGAAAAGAAAACATCTAATGAGGCTGATATGCCACTGTTTGTGAGAATGTGAATTTTGTCTTGATAGATACAAAAGTAATGGCTTAAGGTGACCTTAGTTTTGCATTATCCACTCCCACAACAAAACAATTTTTTTAAAAAACTAATAAATCATAAAGAAATTTCCATTTCTACTGGCTAAAACTCCTTAGAGTTTGCTGGATTAAATGTATTTATTATCCACATTTGACGACAAGTCCCTTGCACATAATCTTCAAATTATTCAGGATGCTTTGCCTACTGAGAGAATAATACTGTATTTTGAGTGGCAAGAATGTACAACCCCCACTTCTGCTCTTAAAATGGAACTCTGCAGATAGAGAGCATTTAATGCTTATTGCAGAACTATCGAGAATCCCAAAGTGAACATCTCAAGTTCTGATTCCAGGCAGCCAATCGCCCTGCTTTGAGGTGGGGTTCATATTTTGAAAAGAGGCTGCCTCGTCTGTTTAAAATCAAAATGGCTCTTGATCTGATGAGTTGCTCCTCAGAGAATAATGTAAATAAAATATACTCAGAATAACATCACTAATGTAAACATACCTGAGCCGGAGTCAAATTTGCTTTCTGACCTGCAAAGAGAAAGAAATGTTTTACAATACAAAAACTGCATATTAAGGAACAACTGGTACTTTATGGGAGGGGATGTAGTGGTTACAGATTTCAGTTCAATGGCCAACAAGGAAAACAGCTTTTTAAAATGTAAATACATATCTCTTTTAACTATTTTAAACGTATGCATTATCCTACATCCCCTGAACATGCACATATCTGCAGAGATAGCAAGCATGAAAAAGATACTAACTTTTTACCTTGTTTTGAGAGAAGGAGCATAAATTGCGTTAAAAAAAAAAAAAAGAGGTAGATTAACTTGTTTCCGTAATATAATAAAGCAATAAAAAACTCAAATTTAAATTTATCCTCTTTACTTATTATTAAAGATTTCCAATTATTCAACACCAGGTAATTTTTCACTAAGTTGTTCGCTGAGTAAATGAACCTGGTAACCCCATACATTTAACAAGAGGGAGAAAAAAAATCTGAGCCCTTGTGGGAACATGATGTTTCAGATATAGGCTAATACTGGCTGTAAATTCAGAAGCCTTTGAAGCTCTCAGTTCGGCTGTGGGAAAACTTCTGTTGGGTAATTACTCTCAAGATGCTGCTGATGTGCTGTCAGGCAGAATTAACCCTATGACTAGGCCTATCTACACAAGCTACTATAAGACAGCATTGTCTATATCTAGCTCTCAAACCAATTAGTGGGCATGCTCCAGTCGGATTTATATCACACATTAACAATCAATAGTATATATGTTCACAGCTGCCACAGCAAGATACAAGAACCCACCAGCAGGAGTCCTGTTAAGGGATGTTACATTGACAGAGAAGATTTTTTTTTTTTTCCTGGGGAAATGTAGTTAACTAAGTGGGAAAGGAGATTTCTTTGAAATTATGCCAGGGTACCAAAGCACTTTTGGAAGCCGGTGGCTTTCTTTACCTAAATTAGTTTCAAGAGAAGTCATCAAAGGGGAGAGGGGGAGAGGATAAGCAAGAGGCAGCTTTCTTTGTCATAAAAACCCATTTTCTCAAGTATTCCTAAATGAGGTTTCACCTGATACTTAGAGTCAATAATGGTAAAAACAAAAAAGTGTTGTCACGGCCACGGTTGCCGACAACCAGCAGTGCGATGCAGGCCCGCTCTCCCAAGCCCTAGCCTGACCGCACTCCTCATCCCACTCCTTCACTTAGATGCCCCGACTGCTCTTCCAGGTGCAAACACTTTTGCTTTTTGTCCTCTCTCCTCTTCTGGAAAGGCTTGCCTCGCGCCCTCTTCTTTGTTCCCAGCATCCCTGAGCACAGCTCGAAATGGCGTTGGCCCCACATCCTGCTGGTTTCCTTGCCTATCTTCCCCACTACACCTTCCTCATCTCTGCAGCCACAGCGGTTGCACGGCACCTGCTGCTTGTACCCAACAACTGTCGGTGGAGGGGAACTTCCACCAACACAGACACATCCTTCTCACCTGGATAGGAGGTGTTCTTCCTTCTGTCTGGGCTTTTCTCCACTTATGTGCTAAAATGCATTCTCTCATCTGCCCTGGAACTGGGCTGGATGAATGACTCCTCTCTGCTGTATCTTTCTTTTTTTTTTTTTTTTTTAAAGTTTATCGGTTTATTTTTAGAGAGACAGAGAGAGCAACAGCAAGGGAGGGGCAGAGAGAGGGGAAGAGAGAGAATCCCAAGCAGGCTCTGTTCTGTCAGCGCAGAGCCGGACGCAGGGCTCCAACTCATGAACCGTGAGGTCGTGACCTGAGCCGAGATCCAGAGTCTGACGCTTAAAACCGACTGAGCCACCCAGGCGCCCCTCTCTTGTGTCTTCAATATCCAGGTTTCCTGCAGGTTTCTCCTCCCTTCTGAAGAGGAGTGCTCAGGAATTAAATAAATGTCCTCCTTCAAGTAGGTGCCCTATTCTTGTTATCTGCTTTCCTCCTATGCTCACAATCGAGCCTATGGGAAAGGATAAACTATACCGTATGGTGTATGTTTTCTTCTCCTGACCTCCCAACACATTCGCTGTTTGAGCCACCACGATCTGTCCTTGCTAAGGTTTATCAGTGGCTTCCCGTTGCTAAACCAAAAGCTAAACGTATTGCTAAACCAAAAGCCCTCTTACCATCCCTACTTTACTAAACCTCTCTCCAACTAACAAGCAATACTACCTGAATGTTGCACTGGGACCTCAAATGACCTATGTACTAAGTTCAATTCAATGTATTTTCCTTCAAATATAATTCTCTGCTATATTCCCTATCACTGAAATTGGGCATCATGATATTGTCCTAGTCTTCTTCTGCACCCCCTGTATCAAATTTGTCACTAAGACCTGTTGATTTCACTACCTTCCCCTTCTCTCTGTTCTTACTCTTACCATCTTTGGGCTTATCTTTGACTCAGAATCTCATACCCAGAAATCCCACCCACCCATCCAATCCGTCACCCCATCAGCTGCCAGATGTTTCCAAAACACGAATCTGATCACATTACCACCACCTCAAAAACTAGAGCAGGCCTCTCCAAACTTGGGTCGCAAATTGACCCATTAGTGGATTATAAAATTAATTTAATACAACTAGTATTTTTTTTAAACCTGAACTAGAATAGAAAAGAAGACAAATGCACTCCACATATTGAGAGTCTGGGCAATTTTGCACAACTTTTGGGTATATGTACGTGCACTTGTGTCTGTGCGTGATGGCACATGTGCGTGCTATGCAGCACTAGCCTTACAAGTGAGCTAAAGGCTCTGCTCTGGTCTTCCTCTGGCTGTGCCCTCCTCCCCACCAAGCAGGGAGTCCCCTCTTGTATCCGAAGCTCCAAGTACCAGGGTCTGTGGCATTCTTCACCCAAAGGGCCCTGCCTGAGCCAGCTTCCTCACCCTAGATGGGCCCTTTCTTCAAGTCAGGTTGTTCTACTAGTGTATGTACCTCAAGCCCGAGGGGTGGCCAAAAGCTGCTGCTTGAAGGAGGGAGCTTGGACCCAAGGGCAGAAGGAAGGGGACACAAAGAGGACAGGGCAAAATGCTATTTCTGCTCAGAGAATTCTTAATTCAAACCCTTCCATGAGAGTGGAGGATTGGAGCACCAAGGGGCCAGAGGTTGCCCCTTGGACCAGACTGGCAAGGTCTACACAGCCTTGGAACTCAGGCGTAGGGCCGATGGAGATGGGGAAGGGGCGATGATAGGACAGAGGCTGGCAGAAACGAAAGAGCTCCTCCCCCCAGAAAAGAAGAAAACAAAGGAGGTGTTCTCTTATGGATTCCACAGCCTTTGGAAGAGAAGGCTGAGGGAGACGTCCCCTCCTCTTCTCCCACTCTTGGCCCACTTGCCATTGTCTCTGCATTTCCCCAGGATGAATAATGAATAATAGTCTTTTGGTGGAAGTCTAAATTAACTTTATTTGCACTGTTCTCAGTTATTTGGTATCAATGGTTTTACACACAGTTTTCACTGCTTTTGTCAAGATAGATTGGTATATCCTTTTCTAACAGTTTATTGCCTTGATTTATAACTTCTTAAATGACTAGCTCTCTTGTATCCCCATTTGTTGTCTTGCCCAGGTCCTGCAAGTGATAGGACCAGGCCTGGTCATAAATCGTCATGTAAAAAGGTACTCAGTCCAGGCTCCTCCACCCCATCTCTAATCCACACCGTATCCTTCACTCTCACCAAATAAAGAACCGTTACCACATTATGAGCCTGCATCCAGTACTCTCAGGCTAGAATGCCCTCCCCCCAGCTCATCACTGACAAACTCTTACTCAACTATGAAGACTCCCCTCCATCCTATCAGCACCCTGCCTGCCCCCCTTGCCTCCCAGACACTAACCTCAGCAAGATGCAGACTGGGTTTCATCCATCTGCATATTCCCAACACTTACTGAAGCATGTGACATTTAAGAGTTTTTAAAATTTTACAGTAGGGGGTGCCTGGGTGGCTCAGTCAGTTCAGCGTCCGACTCTTGGTTTCGGCTTGGGTCATGATCTCACGGTTTGTGCGTTCAAGCCCTGCGTCAGACTCTGTGCCATGGCAGGAGCAGGCAAGGCACGGAGTCTGCTTACGACTCTCTCTCTCTCTCCACCCCCACCTGCCCCCCTAGCTTTCCCCTGCTTGCACTCTCTCTTTTTCTCTCTCTCTCTCAAAATAAATAAGTAAACTTTAAAGAAATTAATTAATAGGAATTAATTACATGAATTAGTACATGAACAAATGAATCTGTAATTAATTAATTAATAGGAATTAATACATGAACAAATGAATCTGTAAACTAAAAGAAAGCTAAAAATAAGGTACAGTGGCCCAAACCTCTATAAAATGCATCTTTTGAGACATGAAAAATCATATCAAAAAACTTTTATCCCTCAGGCCATCTTATCTTCTCCAGAGATAGCTGGCCAATACGTAAAATATACCCATAAAGTGCAGAGAAAACATCTTCACAAACTAATTAATGATGCTGGGTATCAGTTTAAAAACAAGAGTATTTTTAGAATTCTCAAACATAGTACTGAACCTTCAAAAAACACACAACTACTCTATTAATAATTAAGACATAATAATAGAGTTAATACTATTAGCTTGAGGGTTAAGGAAAATTGGTCCTATAGTATAAGTTAAATCAGATTTCTCAGATTTTCTATACACACATGGAATCAATACACACGTACACATTCAAGACACAAAGTATGTACTGTGGACTATGATTATCTCTCCTTCTAAATCCTCTTTAAGGAAGTAAGCAAAATATAGATCGCAACAAACAAATGGCAAATGTGGGGAAAAAAAGGATTCACACATAATACAGATTATACAAGAAAAGCAAAGAAAGGATGTTCATTCATTCATTCCAAGCCATGTATGATGTGCTCTTTTTCAGTAATTCACTAAGCTTATACGGCAGGGATATGAAAATGCAAAAAGTAAGGTTATACGGGATATAAGGTGCGTGAGTAGAATTGTCTCCACAGACACCCATTTTACCCCTTGATTACACACTCGCATCTAAGCTTAAAGCCACTCAACCAGCCCCTTTGGCAACCGCCAAAAGACGGTGAGTACAGCCCAGACTGCTACCGTCTTTCAGCATCCGTTCTCCACTTCTTAATTTTATTTTTAATTTTTTTTTTAAGTTTTATTTATTTTTGAGACAGGGAGAGACAGAGCATGAACGGGGGAGGGGCAGAGAGAGAGGGAGACACAGAATCCGAAACAGGCTCCAGGCTCTGAGCGGTCAGCACAGAGCCCGACGCGGGGCTCGAACCCACGGACCGCGAGATCATGACCTGGGCCGAAGTCGGCCGCTTAACCGACTGAGCCCACCCAGGCGCCCCACTTCTTAATTTCAGAAATAGACTAAGTTTTAGATGGGTACACGGGCTTCCGAGGTAAAACAATTTTCCCACACTATATCCCACCTCTCTTGTAGCTAGTTGTGACCCTGTGACTAAGTTCTTGCCAAAAGGATGCAGGCAGAACTGATGTGTCAAACACCTGATTATGCCCCTCAATAGAACTGCATCCCTCTCTTCTTCCCCCTGGCTGGAATGTCGATGTGATTCCAGGGGCTGAAGCAGCCATTCTTAGATCATGAGACAGAAGCTGACACCAGAGCATCGGCCTTTCACCACTCCTTGTACTGAAAGTACACACACACACACACTAGCAGCCCGTATCAATCCTGTTACATGTTTAAGCCACTATTACTTTAGAGCACTGGTAACAATATTACCACAGTAAAAGAGGCTTAAACTAAATCTCCCAAATTTTTAAACCTGAATAGCTCTCATGAATTTGTAGTTGCTAGGAGAATTTCAGTATCATTACTACGTTTTAAATAATTAAAACATATGATATATGCATTCTTTCGATAACAGAACTATAGATTTTCAGAAGAGGGCAGTTTTAGTCTTTGGTTACAGTTCTATACCCCTGAACAAATTTATAAAACTGCTAATCTCTATTTACAGGAAATTAACCCAGTGTCCATGAAAGTTCTGTGTATTGAAGTCAAAAGCTTTTACCTTATTTTTCAAAACTTTATTTTCTCTTATGAGGAATACACAAAGTCTCAGAAAAACTGCTTTTTGCTTAATGTTCCATGCTATTAAATTCTTTTTTTAAATGAGACCACGTAAGTATGAGCTACATGAAGTTAATGCAGGCAGTATGCCAAAAGGTTTCAGGTAACATGTAGAAAAATGAGGGTGATGTTCTTATTGGTTTTATTTTTCAGTTTATTTGTTTATTTATTTATTTTGAGAGAGACAGAGAGCACGAGCAGGGGTGAAGCACAGAGAGAGAGAGAGACATGGAGCTGGACACAGGGCTTGAACTGACAAACCATGGGATCATGACTGGAGCCCAAATCAAAAGTTAAATGCCTAACCAACTGAGCCACACAGGGGCCCCTGTTCTTATTGCTTTTAATTGATGTCAATATAAGATTCTAGCTGCAGAAAATTTTTAGAAGGAAGAAAAAGGTGTAACAGACTGATTTTTGTCTATAAGGTCATTATATATGTCAACTCCATACCCAGGATTTTCTAAGACAATCCAGGTCAAATAACCTACACTGTTCTCCCCTTAAATTTTCTTTAAGTTTATTTATTTATTTTGAGAGAGAGACAAAGCACACAAGTGAGTGGGGGAGGGGAAGAGAGAGGGAGAGAGAATCCTAAGCAACATAGGGCTTGATCTCACAAACCATGAGATCAGGACCTGAGCCAAAATAAAGAGTCAGATGCTTCACTGACTGAGCCACCCAGGCCCCCCTGTTGTCCCCTTAAAGCACAGAACATTTTCAGAAATTCTAACACTTCAGGATCCTACTTATAAGCCTAAGAATTTCTTCTTACTCTAAAAGTAATTCAGGGGCGCCTGGGTGGCTCAGTCGGTTGAGCGTCCGACTTCGGCTCAGGTCAGGATCTCGCGGTCTGTGAGTTAGAGCCCCGCGTCGGGCTCTGGGCTGACCGCTCAGAGCCTGGAGCCTGCTTCATATTCTGGGTCTCCCTCTCTCTCTCTCTCTGCCCTCTCCGGCTCGTGCTGTCTCTCTCTGTCTCTCAAAAATAAATAAACACTAAAAAAAAAAAAAAAAAAAATTAAAAGTAATTCAGAGGCCTTCATGAAACCAGTGGCAGTAATAACAGCGGTGAATATCTGTGCCCCTTCTTTCAGCTACAGAAACATAATATGCTCCTCTGCTTGGAACGTCCCCTCCTTCCCCCCCACCCCCATTCTAGTATCCCTTAACCCCTATGCCTACTTAACGTCTAAAACTCACTCCACATGTTAGCTTACTTATCAATTCTTTGAAGAAGAGTGGCC
Source organism: Acinonyx jubatus (assembly GCF_027475565.1). Lineage (NCBI taxonomy): Eukaryota > Metazoa > Chordata > Mammalia > Carnivora > Felidae > Acinonyx > Acinonyx jubatus. Next base: position 88,805,117 of record NC_069387.1, on the reverse strand, counting down.
AGACTACATTAAGTTCCTTTAGTTTATACTTGCACAGCACCAACTGCTCCTTCTTTGCACTCATCAGAGTTGTCATTCTACATTCATCGGTGTGGTGGTTATTTGACCATATTAAAAGAGTTCAATAAGTGTGGCAGACACTATTTGTTACCCATCTAACGGCCAGTCTTCCTTTTCCCTGAAAAGAGAATTTTGATTTTTGAAGAGTGCTAAAGATGTGTCCACCCCAGGAATAAATCATAATTAGGCTCTGCCAACTCTGGCGATTCTACTCTCCTTTGTCAGTGGCTGGTTCCGGGACAGGCATGTGACCCGGTTCTCAGCAGCGAGAGGTATAGGGAGGACAGCTGGGACACTTCTTGGAAAGGTTTTTCCCCATGAGAAGGACAGGAGGGATTTAGGGAGAAGGCCCTTTTCCTACACTCTCTCTCTCTCTCTCTCTCTCTCTCTGTTTCCTGCCTTTGAAGTTACTATGTAAGGATATGACACCTAGAATAAGATTGTGATAACAATCTTGTAACCACGAGAGGAAGGCCAAGAGAATCACAGAAATGCCAACACAGAACTTTGATATCAGTCCAGTTCCAGAACAGCCTTTCTCTTCTAGAGTCCTTGTTGAGTTAGTCAAGTCTGTCATTGTTAGGACACTTTTACTTGGGTATTTCTGTTACTTTTAACCCAACATATTCTGATATTGTTGCCAAAGCAGTACTAGGTTACGATCTATCTACTTTTGTGTTTAATACACAGAAAGGAAAAGAACAGATTTAAGCATTTAAAGCCACGTTAGCTACCACAACTAAAAACTGAGAAAAATGTACAAATAAAAGGTGTCCATTAACTGCACACTTATTTTTTTTTTTTAACTGACAGATATGGGGATACCTGGGTGGTTCAGTCGGTTAAGCGTACAACTCTTGGTTTCGGCTCAGGACGTGATCTCACAGCTTCGTGGGTTCATGCCCCACATCGGGCTCTATGCTGACAGTGCAGAGCCTGTTTGGGATTCTCTCTCTCTCCTCTCTCCCTGTCCCTCCCCAACTCAAACTATCTCTGTCTCTCTCAAAATAAATAAATAAACTTAAAAAAAATAACTGAAGAAACTGGAAATATTTAAGAGGGAAGGAAGACTAATGCAAAATAATATAAATGATTTGTTTAAACAACATAGAGAAGAAATCTTATTTGTCCTTAAAAGACAAATGAAACATTCTCTAACTAAAATAGTTACACAATGTACTCGACAACATATTGCAGGACGAATCAAGAGACCCACGAATCTAGTTCAGAAAGTAGAACAAGTCATTTAACTTGTGAGCTCCATTTTCCTCATTAGTACAATGAGGCATCTGAAGGAAATCAGTGTTGTTCCACACAAACTATTCCATGGAGAGGTAGCTGTCTGAAGTTTTCTGTAGTTCCCAAGAATAAAGGAAAGGAGATGGGGAAAGGAGAGCACAGAGGAAAAGTGAGTGTGAGGTGACAAAAATATGCATCTATAGACCTCAAGCCTATGGACAAGGAAGACTGAAAAAAACAGATAATTCTTAAGGCCATTTTTGGCTCCCAAGTTCCACAATTGCTCCCCAGACCATACTGGTAACTGCCTTCTTCAAATTCCAGGATCATTTCCGGTCTGTATCATTTACAGCACTTTAATCGTATGTTTCCCTGAAAATAATTCAATTGTTTCTTCTGTATATTTATATCTCTAGGGAGAATAAAGCTCTCAAACTAAAGACACCCTTAGCTACTGAAAATAAATTCAAAACGCTAAAGAAAAACAGTGGTAAAGAGAACAGAATACACCTTCTTCGTATTATGAACTGAACTGTCCTCCCCAAATTCTTATGTTGAAGTTCTAACCCCTGGTGCTGTGACTGTATTTGAAAATAGGGTTTTTAAAGAGGTAATTAAGTTAAAATGAAGTCATTCAAGTGGACCCTAATCCAATATGACTGGTGTCCTCATGAGAAAGGGAATCAGAGGGAAGACAGCCACCCACAAGCTAAGAGGGGAAGCCTCAGGAGAAAGCACCACTGCTGACACCTTGATCAGGGACTTGCAGCCTGCCGAGCCACGAGACAATACACGCCTGTTGCTTACACCACCCAGGCTGCGGTGCTTTGTTATGGCGGCCCTAGCGGACCACCGCCCTCCGTTTCTTCTTCAGCCGGATGTTCAGCAACCTCAAACCTCCAGCACAAGCCCAAAACCCAGAAGTTAGTCGGAAATAACAGTGTCCACCGCTCTTATACACTTTAACCCATTTTAGGTACGATGTCATTTTGATCTCGCTATTCTCCCTATTTTTAACCGCTTTCGGCCAAAGTGCTTTACCTGCATTTTGAGCACGGGGCAGCTGCTCCTGCAAATTACCAGAGGCCACCAGTAGGCAGACATAAGACCCTGATCAATGGGCTCTTTGTCTCACCATATCGTGGCAGGAGAATGTTTCCAATGGTTTTGCCTGGTTCTTTAACACTGGTGTTGTGTACAGATTTGGCACGTGCTCTCTGGGGGATGAGGCAGACTTGGGAGGTGGTGAAATTTATTGCCCGACATCAGTTTTACACATCATATTTGTGTTCTTATTTTCCCTGGAGATTTTCATTTCTACTCTAGGTTGTAATCAGAAGTAGAACAACAGAAGTTGTGGCTAGCAGGTTAGTGCTAGACACAATAATTGGCAGATCCTAACATTTTAGAGAGAGACAACAAAAGAAACTCAAACAAGGGCAATCCAAACTTGATGAGTGTAGAGGCAAAGACTTTACACACCTCAGCGGCCGATGGGAGCTGTCAATGGGAGATGAAAAGATAAAAGAATATCATCCTCTACATTTTCCAGAACTCTGTAAGAATTCTTTAAAGGGATAAGTAGGGCCGTATGTACCTCATTAGGGTCTCACTGGTGTAACAACTAATGTTAATAATGATGGCTACAAGTCATGAAAGCAATCTTTTAAGTATGCTATGTAGTAAGATACGGAAGTACATTCCTTAGGGGCTCTTGGGTGGCTCAGTTGGTTAAGTGTCCTTCTTATCCTCATGGCTCAGGTCATGATCTTGCGGTTCGTGGGTTTGAGCCCCGCTTCGGGCTGTGTGCTGACAGCTCAGAGCCTGGAGCCTGCTTTGGATTCTGTGTCTCCCTCTCTCTCTGCCCCTCGCCTGCTCACACTCTATCTCTTTCTCTCTCAAAAATAAATAAACATTAAAAAATCTAATAAAAAAGAAGTATATTACTTAGACAGCATTTTCTTTTTAAAATCATTAGCGAATACTTATAAGGTTAAAATAGATGTTTTAGTTGTCTAAAGAATATGTTTACAAAGCCCTTCATTTCCTAGATATTGCTATACACAAACAGAAGAAGCAACACAAAATTAGGATAGAAAAGCACAAATTAAGAATAAAGAGACCATGGCAAAAAGATCTAATTGCCAGTCTTAAGGGTACTTCTGTTTCTACAAAGCACTAAAAAAGTCATATAGATCTTAAAAAATCAGTTGTGTTTCCATTTGCAGAGTAAAGATAATAATATCTGCTACTCTATACAGTTCTTTTTTAGAACAAAATGAGTAATGGCTGAAGCACAGGAAAATGCTATAGGGATAAGTTTTCCTTGAGAATTTTAGGATTAAAAGTTCAATAATTAAACTGAATATAGGAACTAATGTGCATGACATTCATTATTTCACTTAAAAATTTTGCATTTCTAGTTGAAGCCATTAAAACTCAGCCTAAGGCAAACTTTCAAGGGCAAAATGGGTGAGAAAGTCATCGATTCCTTTCCCCATTCATCCATTACACATATGAATTGAGCACTGACTATATACAGGTACTGCTTTAGGCCTTGGGATATAGCAGAGACTAAGTCAGACAAGGTTCCTGCTCTCAAGGAGCTCACACTCTGGTGAAGAGAGTCAGATGGCAAACAACCACATAAATAAGATTATTTCATATAGAGGCTGAAATAGAATGCCTTCCATCATAAACTCTAGAGGGTACTGGGATAGAAAGTTCCTGAGGTGGGGGTGGGGGGAGTGGGGAGGCGACCTGTTTTAAATAAACTGTCAGAGAGATGCTGTAGGAGGATATGACATTTCAGTTGCCACCAAAGAATGAGAAAGTGCCCACATCCAATGTGGGTGCAAAACAGAATTTTGGTACAGATTCCCAAGGAAAGGGCAAATGCAAGAACCGAAGATTAGCATGGAGAAAAAAGAATAGGAGCAGGAGGGGGGCAGAAAGGAGGAAGGAGAGAAGAAGAAGGGGCAAATAAAGGCCAATGTATCCAGAAAGAAGTGAGTGAAAGAGAGAACGGCAATAGATGGAAATCAGAAAAGTAAACAAGGGCCAGATCTGAACTTTAAAAGCCACTGCCAGAAGTTGTGGTTTTTAAGCATAAATCATCAGAGTTTTTAAAGAACGAATTATAGTCTAATCACAATTATGTAAATTTTCACTCTGCTATGTGAGAAATGTACCACAACAGAACAACAACCGAAACAGAGAGGCCACCTGGCACCTGATCTTGGTGGTGGTGGTGTTCTTTTAAGTAGGCTTCACGCCCAGTGTGAAGCCCAACATGGGGCTTGAAATCACAAGCCCAAGATCAGAACCTGAAGTGAGGTCAAGAGCTGGATGCGTTAACTGACTAAGCCACCCAGGCACCTCGAGATCTTGGTTTTTAATACCATTCTCTAATAAAAGGAGCCAAAGCTCCTTGGAGAAATGACTGATTCTAGAACTGGGGTAGGAAATACACAAGATAAACCTGGATTATCAAGTAGTGCTATAAAGCAAAGAAGGGCTCAAAAATAAACAAATAAAAACCCTACATTGATGGAGATATGTCAAACAGACATAGGAGCCAAAGCTGGAACAATATGAACAATAAAATAAAGTAGTATTGAATTATAAGCCAAAGTATAAACTAAATATCCATGTGTCCACATTGATATAAATAAATCATTCATCAAATAAATGAGAGAAAAGGCACGCATTTCTCTTGGCAGAAGAATTCCAGATAATTTATGTAGCTACTCTGCCCTCAAGATGAGGAACATAACTCTCCACTCCTTAAGTGTGGGCTGTGCATAGTGACTTCCTTCCAAACAGTACAGAAAGTGGAAAACAGAGTAACTTTACAGTGGGGAAACCTAACAAATACTGCCTCAGCCATGTGACCAAGTCAATATTAAACGTGATATCATGTTGATAGTATGTACCGTGGATATGATGTGATTGAAATGGCACTTTATCTCTGTGATCTTCCTCGCCAAAACCCATAACCACAGTCTAATCATGAGAAGAACATCAGACAACTTCCAATAGAGGGGCATCCTACAAAATACCCAACCGATATTCCTCAAAACTTTCAAAGTTACCAAAAATAAGGAAAGTCTGAGAAACTGTCACAGTCAAGAGAAATCTGAGGAGACGTGACGAGTAAATGTAAGGTGGTTCCCTGGATAAGATTCTGGAAGAGAAAAAGGACATTAGGTATAACCTAAGGAAATCTGAATAAAGTATGGATTCTAGTTAATAAACATGTAGCAATATTAGTTTATAACTTATAACAAATTTGCTATACAAATGTAAGATATTAATAATAGGAGAAACTGCATAAGAGAGTATATGGGATCTCTCTGTACAATCTCTTCAATTTTCCTGCAAATCCAAAACTGTTCAAAAAAATAAAATATATTAAGAAAGCCACAGCAGAAACACCATCACAGAAGTTCAGGTAACAGATGATAAAAATAATGGTAAAGCAGTGAATATGGTGAGGACTCAGAATCCAAATGTGTTTTGAAAGCACACAGTGCAAAATGTCCTGGTAGATTAGGGAGGGTGAAGGAAAGAAGAATTAAGGATGACTCTTGGAATTTTTGTTCAAGTAACTAGGTAAATAATGAATATTACCTTTATTTAGTATATGGGGGGGGGGCAAGAGAATAGGCTGCTTCTGAATCATTTGCCACTTCTATTTCTTGCTAATTTCTGATTTACTCTTGTGACTTGGTAGGGTCGATAAAGTTTCAAGCTGTATGGTCCCTCACAGCATCTCAGATTACTATATATGTAATATATATATTTATATTTTTTTAACCAATGACACAAAAAGTCTACTTTCTAATAGAAAAGTATATAACTGCCTTGAAAAGAGATGATATAAGATGTTTCTTGACCTAACTTTGAAATAAAAATCAGTACTAAACCATTATGTTACCCAAATGAATGAATCTGGAAGATACAGGATTTTCTGAATTATATCAAGCTTTTACAAAACACAGATCAAAGAGTTTGGAAATCTATACTTTTCATTTCTCCAGATGATCCTAAGAACCACTGACCTGGATGGCATTCCTTTAAAGCAAAGAAAATTTCTATTTAAAATAACAAGGCATCCCACTTTTCTTCTTTTTATATATATATTTGTTTATATATAAACAAATTTTAATTTGTTTATATTAGTAATTTCCAAAGTAACTTTTTGCCCAATAAGGAAGTAAAAAATTTCCCAGGGCTTTTGTATGAATTCCATATTCAGAAATTGTTAACACATCCCTGTTATAAAGTTATCTTTGTGGGAAATAATGAACTAAGCACCAAACCAGTGAAAAATCTGTCAGAAAAGACTCAGTTCCCAGGCAAAATAACAACAACAACAACAATACATTTGCTACTTTCTTGGTGAACTTACTGAAAATATTTTCTTTTACAGCTATTGTCCCTGCCCACACGAATGAAATGATAAATCCTTAGATTCCATGAATCACTCAGACTGGGCTGGCAAATTAGCTAAAAAGATTATCACTAAGGTGATGTGTCTTGTGTAGTCAGTAAATTTATGCTCCATTACACTCCCAAGTAAAAATAATATGAAAGACAAACATTCAATATCAAAAAGCCTTCCCTCAAAGCTGGAGACCATGAAAAGAAGTTCACCAGAAGATGTGAACTTTCACAAAGTCATAGTCAAAAGCATTTATGGAGTGCTCACTATGTGCAAAGCACTTGATTTGAAGGAAGAAGTCTTGTTTAAAGTAGCCATAATTCAGCCCATAAAGCCCTTTATAGTTTAAGATCAACAATTTGAACCTCAGTCAGAAGCAAATGGGTAGCTCGTTCATACTGGAGGATGCAGGTGTAATTTGGTCAGTGCCACTCAGTTTCTTAAATTGAATGGACCTTTGCAGTTTGTGTAAATTCCACTTCTGGGTGGTCTTCCAGAGCAATCTCAAAGAGGGCACACCACAGAGGTACTGGAGTTAATTTATGCTTATGCAGACTATGAGTCATGCAACGGCCATTAACACTATATACTTAAGTGAGTACATAGAAATAAAACGTGCAAATCTCCAGCAGCATAAAGCCAGCTTCCCTCAGGGCAGAAAAACTTCAAGTAGGATGAGCACTGAAAAATCTGTCAAGGCGCTAATGAACAAGTGTAGCTTGTTCCAAGCACGTTGCAAGATAATAAGAGAGAAAATATAAATGGCAGAAGAATTCGTGGGTTACATCCAGCTAATTCATGATTATGAAATACAGTAATGATGTAAGGTAACAAATACAGTTATCTGCTTTGACTTTGACTCTCCTTTCCTTTGTCTACTCACTGGTGGTGGTGTAAGGCAGTAAAGTGTTCAAATAGTAGAAGCGACAGCGACACGAACAAGAGTCGCCACGTGTTGAACTCCTGCTCTACGGCAAGCATACTTTAACATACACAGGCAAAAAAAATCTAGACAACCCAAAAAATTTAATATTAAACACTTATCTCAGAGATGGACAATCACTAATCTAAAAGAATTCCTTTTGGGGTACCTGGGTGGCTCAGTTGGTTAAGCGTCCAACTTCAGCTCAGGTCATGAACTCGCGGTTCATGGGTTAGATCGAGCCCCGAGTCGGGTTCTGTGCTGACAACTCGGAGCCTGGAGCCTGCTTTGGATTCTGTGTCTCCCTCTCTCTCTGTTCCTCCCTCACTCGTACTCCGTGTCTCTTTCTCTCTCTCTCTCTCTCAAAAATGAATAAAAATTAAAAAAAAATAAAAAAGAATTCCTTTTACCTATTTCCTAAAAGGGGAAAAATTAATCTTCTGTTTTAAAGTTTACTCTGTCTGGTCTTTAAATCTCTTTCCCTCATTTCTAATACCTTAAATATATCCTTCTTTATGCCTTTCTTCAGTTTATCAAAAAACATAAGATAAAATTTTCCCTTGAGTTTGCTTTCCCTCCAGTTACAAGGGGTTAGCCTTACCATTCCTACCTTAACTATAATGATGTGACTATGATGACTATGTTTTCTGGGATCATCCCAATTTCAAATATTTTACATTATCTCCACTTTGGTTTGTGGTTTGAAACCATGAAAGTCTTCACAATCTTTGCTCTCACTACTACTTCTAAAGAAATTGTTCTCTCACAATTGCCAAGCCCAATGACTGGTTCTTAGTCTTCTGAGTCTTAGCATTTCATAGCCTAGGTTCATCCCTTCTGTGATTTCTATATACTTTGCTCTACATACTAAATTTAAATATCTTCTTTGTCTACTGTGGCATTTCTCAATGTGTCTCAGTGGTAATATCAGTTGCACAGTATATCCCTAGGTTAAGATTCTGAGGTCAGAATCTTTTTTGAATCATTTTTTGAATCATTTTTGAAAATGCTACATAGAACAATCCACTTCCGGAGCTCTACAGCGAACATGAGTGAATTGTGCACTCCTTGATTTTTATGATGAAGCAACCATGCAATTCATTGTAACTCTGTTTCCCAGAGAGCAATCCTGTGTATTTAGAGTACACAGAACCCTCTTTATTTTTCATGGAACACATATCACCATGTCACAGAGCTAGTCTTTTGCAGGAGTAGTATTCTGATCGAACAAATATTCACTAGAAACATGCTGTGGGGAATATTGATACACCTGAAATTTTAGGTTACAACCTGAAATCTATCAGACTTCCAAAGTTGAAGTAATCATCTTTTTCCCCAAGCCACATTTAAAACAGCAAATTAATCTTTAGTAACAGCTTTTTCTCAACAGACGGTTGAGAAATCTTTGCAGCTCTTACTGTCTGTAGTGTTTGTTGTCTGTGGTGCTGTTCCCTCCTTCTCATGGCTATTGACATCACCCTAAGGCAAATCCTTCTTAAGTCTCATCTAGATTCATGGCAACCAAGCATAAGAATTAGAGGAAAGTTAAAGCAAACACACAGACTCCAGGCTCCACCACAATCTTGCTAAAAATCAGAATTTGGAGGGGGGACAGGCTTGGAATTTGTGGTTCTAATGGGCAGCTAGATTTACAAACTACAGACCACAAAGGCTTCATGCCTTCTCTCCTCCCCTTGAGCTGAGCATTTTCAGTTCCCTTCCATCATCTGTTCAAGTGACACAGTTTTGAGATTCCTAACCATCAGTCACTCTTCCCTGCATGTGGTCCATTCGGCCCATGAGCCTTTTAAGGCGAGGGTCTTACACTGAACCACAGAGCACAGCACTCCAGAAATAGGCTGGCCAATTTGTGAGAGAAGTAGGGCTATCGATGATCTATTGTCTCCTGGGTTTATGCTGGACAAGCAAAATCAGTCTCCTCCCTATCCCACCCCTGCAGCAAATCACTACTCACTGTCATCAACACCAGTCTGCAATAACCACTAGGCAGTGATCGCCAAGCAGACAAACTTGCCAGAAGCTTAAAGCATTACTTACTAACTGACCTTCTGGTCTCTGTTCTAAATACGTGGCATGCTTCCTGTTCTCTAATGAACTTTCATTGTGAAAGCTGCAATGTATGCCAGTCCTTAAAATGCTTTGGTATCAATGCTGCACATGTGTAGTGTTTTTTACACTTACAAAACATTTCAACACTGTTTACTTAATCCTCTCAAAAGTTTTCATGACACAGGTATTATCTTCATCTTGCAAATGAGGAAATTAAGGCTCATAGAGGTTAAGTCGCTTATTTAAGATCGCACACATTAAATGGGGAAAATTGTGACTTTAACCTCACATGTCTTACACCTTAATCATAGCTTGCTCCACTTTAAAATGCAAGCATAGTCACTTGGCTATCATTAGAAAATTAGCACCAATTAACACCAGAGCGTGACAGCTACCAGATGGTGAATTACTCAGCAAAAAGAATAATCAGCCAGAATACAAGGAGGCATTACGACATAATATAGGAGCGAAGGAGTGCTGCCTCTAGGAAGAGCCAGACCTGAATTTGTGTCCTAGTTGCACCTCTTACTGCCAGTGTTCCCTTGAATAAACTGCACACCTTTTGTGAGCTTTGATTTTCTGTCTCAGTTAAGAAGAATAAAGGAGACAATTTTCTTTAGAGTGCTTAGCATAATGCCTGGTACATAGTAAGCTCTCAATCAATGGTTGCTTTTTTTTTTTTTTTTTAATCCCAATTCAAACATGACAGTTTATGAAAATAAGTCTGGAATACCTCTTCTAAAACTGGTGTCCCATCCTTCATCAGTTACCTCCAGGTGTCTGGAAACAAGAGCAGGTGAGGACTAGAGGCAGATGGAAGACAGTCATGAGAAGGGAGAAAACCTGAAATAATGTTTGAAGTGTAGGCCAAGAGAAGGTTTGCAAATAGGTCTTAGCAAAGTTTAAGATCCCAGTGGTCACCTTTCCTGGAATCGTATCATTATTACCAGTCATTTAGGGATAAAAGAGAAGGCAGTGGGTAACGTATCTACTTGGGTTATGAGTAAATTATTAAATGGACAAGATGAATTTGGGCTCTAGAAAATCAATTTGGAATTACATTCTATTTCATTCTTTCCAATTATCACTGGGGAAAGATAAATTTGGGGATAGAAGAATGACATTTCTAAGGTAAGTTTTTAAAATAAATTGTTCAGGGGTGCCTGAGTGGCTCAGTTGGTTAAATGTCCGATGATCTTGTGGTTCATGAATTTGAGCCCCGCATCGGGCTGTCTGCTGTCAGCACAGAGCCCACTTTGAGTCCTCTGTACCCCCATCTCACTGCCACTCCCCTGCTTGTACTCTCTCTCTCTCAAAAATAAACTGTAAATAAATAAATAGTTCAATGTTTGTAACACACAAAGACAAAATATTTAATATTTTTTTCTTATCACCCCCTAAAATACATGTTCATCTTTAAAACAAATAAAAAGGTTAGATAAAAAAAATTACCTATAATCTAATGACCTGGAAATAACTACTATTGACATTTGGTACATAACCTTATTCTAAGTTGTTTTATGTTCATGTATTTATAGATATTTGTATTTTATAAGTATGGAGTCACATGTAATTATTACTTTGTAAACTTTTAAATTTGTTTTAAATTTCTTTCCAGATCATTAAGCTTTCTTTTGCAATATTATTTGAAATGTCACATACGTTTTCACTAGGGAGTTCATTTAGCTAGATATTAAAATTAATTTTTGCTCTCATAAAGAGTGATTAAACACATTCTTGTAGCCTTATTTTAATGCATTAACATGATGTTTAGCATAAATTGCTAGCAGCGTATCTGCTAGATTAATGGCATTCAGAATTCTAAGACTTCTGACATAAATCATTAAGTTATTGTCCAGAAACTTACTACCAATCCACACTCCACCTAGCAGTAAAGTGCTAATTTCCCAGACCTTGACCGACACTGAATTTGATGATATTACAAGTAAAAACTATCTCTCCTTTTACTTCATTTTTTACTGTTTTTCTTTTTTTTCTTAAAGAGAGAGAGAAAGAGACAGCGTGAGCAGGGGAGGGGGCAGAGGGGGAAAGAGAGAGAGAGAGAGAGAGAGAGAGAGAGAGAGAGAGAGAGAGAGAGAATCTTAGGCAGGCTCCATGGAGCCTCACACGGGGCTCAATCCCACAACCCTGGGATAATGACTTGAGCCAAAATCAAGAGTTGGACACTCAAACGACTGAGCCACTCAGGCACCCCTTCATTTTTTTTTTAATTCTAAGAGGTGGAAGATTTTTCATCTTCTACTCATCTCCCAATGCTTGTCTTTCTCAATTGATTTGAATATTAATCTTCCGTTTCTCACATGAGTCGCATATATTCCTCCCAGGCGGCTTGTTTGCCAGTTTTTTTAAAGTGTTTTTGAGCTATAGAAATGTAAAATATTTAGGTAATCCAAACATATTTTTTTTTTTTTATTTCTGCCTTGGAAATCTTGTTTAGAAAGGCTTACCTCACCCCAATGTTATACAAATTTACCTTTATATTTCCCCCTAGGACTTGTATGGTCTTATTGTTAATATTTTAAATTTTTATTTAACCTAGATTTTATTGGGGTGTAAGATACTGGGTTGTAAGATATTGAGGGTAGGATCTAAATTTATTTTTTAAATATTTAGCTGGTTACCCCAATACCACTTGTGGTACCTCATTGATTTGATTGGGTACTTTTTATATTTAGCATGTTCACATCTCTGAAACCTAGATGTGTCTATGATCAGTAAGTAGCATTTCACAATTCATATGGCAGGTTTTTTTCCTTGGTGTTGAATAATAATTGAATAATAATTCCTTCAATCAATGGCTTCTTAGATTTGATGAAACACAATATTTAATCATATCCCTATTTCACTAAGAGGTTTTTTTTTTTTAAATTAAGGAATGTACTTTAAATTTTTATAAAACCTCTTCTGGGCACAATTACAATGATCATAGTTTTTCCTAAGATGTTCCAGTATTGAACTATCCATACATTCCTGAAGTAAATCCTACCTTGCCATGGCGTATTACTCATTCAACACACGGCTACATTTCTTTTACTAGTATCTTATTTAAAATCCTTACGTCTAGGTCCCTCCTCCCCCAAGGTGGCTCAGTCAGTTGAGCATCTGACTCTTGATTTCAGCTCAGGTCATGATCCCAGGGTCATGGGATTGAGCCTCACATCGGGTTCCACACTGAGTGTGTGGCCTGCTTAAGATTCTCTCTCCCCCTCAGCCTCTCTCCCCTGCTCACACACACTCTCTAAAAAAATACAATAAAATTAGTAAATAAAATAAAATCCTTATACCTGTTTTTATAATTCCATTTGGTCTATATATTTTCCTTGGAATATCTTTGTCAGGTCTTGGTTTTTGAGGCATTTTACATTGGTCAAAGAAGTTGGTAAGCTTTCATCTATTTTCTGCGATTGACACAGTTTATAATTGCATAGGAGTAATGTTTTTTCCTTTTTCTGTAAAAGACTAAGCTGGTTTGAGATAATTCTCAATTTTTTTCTATGGTTACTGGTCAACTGAAGTATTATAACTCTCCTATAGTGAAATTTTGTATCTTACCTAATTAAAAAAAATTACGCTGAGAGTTTTAATTAGAATAGGAATACATAGTATATTACATTAATTTTTTTTCCCATGTCTTTGGTTTTATCCAATTTTCATTCCTAGTGTTTGGGACCTATGTTCTTTTCTTTCTCCCTCTCTTTCTTGATTGGGCCTGAAAGAAATGGTCAACTTTATTGGTCTTTTCGAAGATCAACCCCTTGGTTTTATTTAATAGGTCTAATTGTTTTTATTTTTCAAGTTAATTTATCTGAGTGCTTTTAAGACCTTCTCTTTGCCTTTGATTTTCATCAGATTTGCTGTGATGTGCCCAGATGTGGGTTTTTTGTTTTGTTTTGTTTTTTGTATTCACCCTGTTTCAGATTTATAGCACTTTTAAAATCCTGACTTGAGGTGTTTTTTTTTTTTTCCTCCGTTTGGGAAAATTCTTGGCTATTATCTCTTCAAATATTGCTTCTTTCCCATTACCTGTTTCTTCCCTTTCTATGGCTGTAATATGTTATTCCTGAAACTGTAATTCTTGTATTAGCTTCTCAATAACTTTTCATTTTTTTTAGCTCCCTTAGCTTCAGTCTGAATATTTTCTACTTACCTGTTTTTCTGTTCACTAATCCTGCTTCTTTTTTCTCTTGTATTTATATTTCATGTATGGCATTTTTCAGCCCTAAAACTACTTTATACTTTAAAATAGATTCTAGTTCTCCAGTGAAATTCATTTTGTCATCTATTTTTTTTAAAATATGTTCATCAGAGTTATTTTAAAGTCTGTGTCTGATGACTTAAATATCTGGATATCTGGGCCATCTGTAGACCTGTTTCTTTTGTTAGTTTATTTCCCTTAGTCCTTCACTTTGGTATACCTGGTAATTTTTGATGAATGCCAGACATTGTGTATGAAACACTGGATGCTGGATAATGTCACCTTCTTTTATAGATGGTTCATCCTATCTTCTGATAGGTAGCTAGAGTGGGAAGGGGAAAGGGAAGATTACCTTAATCTAATCATGGACTTGAGGCTGGGCTGAAGGTTTTGATACATTGGTTTTCCCTTGCTTTGCACCCATAATTTGGTGTGCTGAAGCTTGAGAGAGCATACTGCTAAAATTCTAGGAATGTAAGAGTCAGTTGCTAAGTATAGGCATTATTAAAAATAAGTTATATAAATTAACAATAAATTATATTAAAAGCAAAAGTAATACTCCCAAACTCACCATTTCTAATTTTTTTTTTTACTAAATTTAACTGTTATCTGTGTTCTTTACATCTGTTGTAGGTGTATACAGAAAAATTATATAATGAATGGTGTTACTACGCATCTCTTTCCAACTCCACATTCAGTGAGGTCACATTTGTAGCTTGAAATATGGCCCATGGTAGAAGTATCTGCACACAGAAATCAGCAAACACTACAAATCAGAGCTTGACTTACTGTTCTTTTGGTTGTTAAGATCAGTTGTTCTCAAATGGAGGTGATTTTGCACCCCCCCCCCCGCCCCTGCCCCGCGGGTATTTGATATTATCTGGAGAAATTTTTCTTTGTCAGCTTGTGGGGATGGGGTGGGAGGGCTGGGGAATGAGACTAGTGCTACTGGCATCTAGTGAGTACAGGTCAGGGATGCTGCTACACATCCTACAATGTATAAGGCAGCCCCCTGTAACAAAGAATTATCCAGTCCAAAGGTCAATAGTGCCGAGGTTGAAACACCCAGGTCTGCTGGTATCTCTCCTTCTGAATGTCTGGCAATTCCCTGGAAGGAAAGGTGGGCACTTTACCCTAGTTTATTTTATTGTTTTTGTTATTTTTCTAGCATTTTGAGTTGACTATTTAGTTCAGTTATTTTTAATCTTTCTTATATTTAATAATAAAAAATATTTGACTATGAACTTCTCTTTTGATACAGCTTTGGGTAGCTGACTCTTATTTTTTTTGTCACTTTTTGCTCTTTTAATGTTTCCTTGTATAAGGTTCCAGCCATAGACATTTCCATCTCTTCCTTAGTTGGGACAAATATGCCTTTGCAGTTGCAAGCAATGCTATTGTTGAAATAAGCATCCAAAGAAAGTGTGGTAGGAGATAACAATTAGGGGAGTCTATCACCAAGTATCTATTTATACTTCCCCCATTCCAGTATCAACTTGAATCATTTAATTCTACAATTATTCTCGACTTAACTGGAATTAAACCATTCATCTCACAAATAGTTGAGTACCAAGGATAAGCAAAGTCCTGTGCCCCTGCACTGGGTGGAGATGTGGATTACAAAAATCCTAAATCATGACCTACTCTCTCAAAAGTTTATAGATTTGTTAAGGAGAGACTTTCAGCTAACTAATGTATTTAAACTCTCAGCTACTCATGTAAGTCACATTATTTGGGGAATTTAGAATCTATACTAAATTTGTTTTTAATTATTCAGCAGAAACTAAAACTATTTTGGGTATGGATCACTAGGTCCAACGATATTCTAAAACGTGGTAATGTTGGAATCAAAAGCAAACTATACTGACTTAATTTTGAGCACTTTAGATTTGCCTGCTGTTTATACTTTACCATGCAAATTTGCTTAAAGCTGCACAGTTTTTTTACAAACCTTACTTTTTATACTTGTATCTTTATATCTTTTACAGCATGCTTATGTAATTATTACATTTGCTACAGCAGTGCCATGAGTTAGAAAGGGTTGATATTATTTTCACCATTTTAAGATGAGAAAAATGAGATGAACACTTAAGTAACCTGCGTATGGTCATACAGCAAGTCCACACGGGAACCTCCACCACCTTCCATCTGGTACTCTGGATGGTTTCTGCACTTGTGTTTGATAATGTGATGGGTTACTTATCCACGTAGAAGACACACTGAGGACATGAATCTGAATGAAAATTTATGCAGTCTCCTTGAATCAGGGACCACGTTTTGAAAGAATTATTCATTCACAGGAAGAGGCAGCTTTGTGGATGGCCTTGGAATCACTCGCTAAAACTTGCACATTATTTTTCAGAAGATGCCCTTCCATAGTTTCAAAGTCTGTGAACTGTCATAATAATTACTCATTAATATTCTGGTTCATATTCATGTAAACAAGATAATTTACATGAATCATAGTTAAAACTTTGCCTACTGTTTTTCCCAGTTTAATCTAACTATCCATTCTAATTCATTAAGAAGAATCCAACCTATTTCTGTCCATATCTGGAAAATGAATGAAAGAACTGGGATTGTGATTTAAGTAATAAAGGGCAAGATTGCTCTGCCCCCACTTTTCTTCTTGCGAAACACAGATACACACACACGCACCCAAACTCACTTCCAGCTATCCAGGGATTTTATGTGTAGGCATTGCTCCAAATCCTTTTTGTGTCAGGAAATGCAGTCATAATTACCTTTGCATCTTGTTAAACTCTGAATCATGACTTGCTATAGTCTTCTGGTTTCTCAAATGGAGTTGTTCTTTGTTTTATGTATGCTTTTATGCTACTTATGCTTTTCTTTCTTGTCTTGTCTTTCTTTCTTCCCCCACCCCCACCCCCAGCGGTTTAATGAGTCAGGCATTAGCAATGTTTTTTTGCTCCCTATCTTTGCCAGTAGCTCCAGGAAGTACATTTCTTTCAATCTAGCTGTGGTCTTGCCCTAAGCTTTCAGATGAAATGTAGATAGAAAAGTTAACTCCCTCTGTTACAGATACTTGTCCTGTAAATCACTGTATGTGGGGACAAGACAGGAAGGGTCAATGGGATGAGAGAAGTCAATTTTACATTCTCTTCAAAATAATATATGAGTAATGTAGATATAACTCCAGTTTAAGCCACTATTCAGAAATCTAGTTCATTTCAGAGCGGTTTCATTGTACTGGAAAGTTTACTTGGATTAAGGATTTAGAATGAGGTGAAGGGCAATTCGAATCTTCTAAATTCAAGTTAAATGCACTTTGTTAAAGGTTAGAA
Organism: Acinonyx jubatus; assembly: GCF_027475565.1. NCBI lineage: Eukaryota > Metazoa > Chordata > Mammalia > Carnivora > Felidae > Acinonyx > Acinonyx jubatus. The sequence goes on along the minus strand of NC_069387.1, from coordinate 88,787,859 downwards.
AACATTTGCTGGAATCATGAGCAATTTCTAGCTAGAGTTCATAAAAAGAAAACTAGAAGTTAAGTTCCTATTACTCTTCCTGGTAGGATTCCACAGTGACCGGAATGGTTTACAAATAAATACTATACGGATAGCATTTTGAAGGGTTGAGAGAATGGGATTTGAATAGACAGTAAGAATGGAAAATGCCCCTCCCTTTTACATCTCCTCCACTCACAACCACAACACACACATGTGCCCATATGCACACAGGCACACCCGCAGACACAATATTGTAGCAGAAGGGGAAAAGTTTATGTGGAAAATCTCCTTTAATGCTAAGTGGAATAGCATCCGTGGAATAGCATAGCTGAGTAAATTGTGTGTGGCACCGAACTGGAATTTCTTCAGTGAAAGGGCTTATGTTCTTAAAGAGTTGAAAAACTGCTTAAATTTTCTAGTAGCCTAGAATAAAATTGCACAGGAGGCTCATGTGAAATATAGCATGTGTGAATACTTTGGCAGCAGAGTTCCATTTGAAATGTAGCAACACAGCTGAAGCAGTGACTCATCACACTAATATCTACTGTTAACAGACAGACTCCCTCTCAGAAAGCCTGTACTTTCTCACATTGTAAGGAGCTTCTTAGGCTGTTGTGATAGTAGGATATGTTCCCGAAACTTTGTCAGGCCACTTGACTTTAACATTTGATGAATATCGGCCATAGGCCTTTTCCTGTACTCAGTTCTTACACCTGTTCGGTTTTATTTTGCCCCTTTTCATAGGTGATAAGGCTGAGGTCACACATCTGGGCTAATATTCAGTTGGTGCCACCAGTTGCTTTTAGCCCTTGCCTGTTCTGAATTTTTGATGAAGGGGCACCTGGGTGGCTCAAGCAGTTAAGCGACTGATTTTGGCTCAGGTCGTGATCTCACAGTTCATGAGTTCAAGCCCCTCATCTGGTCTATGCTGACAGCTCAGAGCCTGGAGCCTGCTTCAGATTCTGTCTCTCTCTCTCTCTTTCTGCCCCTCCCCTGCTCTCTCTCACCCTCTCTCAAAAATAAACATTAAAAAAATTTTCGAGATAGAAGGAAAAGACATTTAAGATAGCTCATGTCAGGGAGCCCGGGTGGCTCAGTTGGTTAAGCATCGACTCTTGACTTTGGTTCAGGTCATGATGTCACGGTTTCATAAAATTCTCTCTCTCCCTCTGCCCTTCCCCGCCTGCCCCCACCCCCCCCCCCCCGCCCCGCTCCACCTCTGCTAGTGCTCTCTCTCAAAATAAATAAATATCATTAAAAAAAAAAAAAGATAGCTCATGTCAGTTGGCCTCAGCTTCTCAGAAACGTATAGAGAATTCAAAAAAAGTGGTGAAAATCTGGAATACAGTTACTTGAGAAAATGTAATGGGGGTGGTCAATGTGAAAATAAAATGACCTTCAAGTTTCAATAACTAGAATCCTGCCCATGAACCCTGCTGCTGTTCTACCTCACAGATGCTGAATGGCCTGATGGCTTCCTGGACATTACTACATCTTCCTGTCGGGATTCCAAGGGACTTCCCTAAAAACAACCAGTGTGAAGCTGAGTCCTTACTGATGGCCTGCCACGATGGGTCTATCTACCTTTGGTTCAGCCCTCCCTGGATTGGAATGGTCTTCAACTGTCAATTCAACTACTACAACGAAGAGCAGATTTTTCAAGGAACTGAGGTGGGCGCGTGGGTGGGCGCACGCACATGTGTGTGTGTTCCATTCATTCCATTCATTTCTATTCAGGAAAATAACGAGACTAGAGTGACCAAAATAAATTATTAAAACTTTATCTTCCTTTAATTCTTTACCTTTCTTGTTGCCTAAAAGTTTGAGTGTTACTATTCTAAATCTATTTGTATACTGGTATGTGATCTTCTCAAAGCATTTATCCTCTCTCCGTTTCTTCAACTGTAAAATGTGCTGTTGTGATGAAGATTAAAAAGCTGAATTTACATAAAGCACTTATAACCATGCCTGCCATATTAAGTGCTATGTAAATGTTAGTTCTTGTATTATTATTATTATTATTATTCATGACCCTGTATAAAATGAGCTGTTTATTCAGTGAGAGGCCTGATAGGTTAATGCATACAGAATAAAAACTATCCTATATGTTTCTTCCAAGTCTTAAACAAAATTATTAGGAGTTGATTATACATGGATAATGCTGAGGTTTATTAGCTAACAAGGAAAAAAGTTTCCACTGAGGCTGTCATACCTTTATTGCCTTCTCTTTTCACCCCCAGAAATCTATCTTCTACCCTGTTGTGGCTTACTTCCCATTTTCATCACGCTACTGACTTACCTGAAATTTCTCCATAACCCATCTAACAAAGTTTAGACATGAATCTGACCAACAAACAAATGCTTAGTGATTATTACATGCTAAGGGCTAGAGATAGAAATATGAGTAAGGCCTGGCCTTGCTGTGGGAGTTCCCTTACTAGTGGGCAGACAGGCATATAGACAGGTAACTGCAAAACAACATGGAAGTACATGGATGGAGGTGGACACAAGGCGTGGTGGGAGCAGAGATAAAGGACACCAAAGTTCACCCTGGGAGGCTGAGTCTGGGCTTCCTAGAGGAAGAGATCCCAGGGCTTAAAGGGTTTTAGTAGGAATTTAAATGTCCTCTCTGGTATCTCAGGGCCTTCTTAATTGGTCCCTTCTAACCCTCCAGCCAAATCTCCCACTTCTCCCAACATAACTCACCTCCCCACTCCCACTGGACCAGTCTCCTAACTGTTTCCTTGCAAAATCCACTTTGGATCCTATCTCCAATTCTTCTTCTCCATGGCATTCTCTATCAGGCATCCTCCACCTGGAAAAAACGAAACCCTTCTCTGCCTGGTAAAGTGTGGTCTCATCAACTCTGCGACAACTGGTCCAACTTTGATGCAGTCACATACCCCTCCTATTACACATGAACGCATTTCTAACAGACACATCCAGAGAGACAGTGGCATTATTTTTCCATATTTTATCATTGTTCATTCTGTTTCTCCTATCACTCCAACAAAACTGTAAGTACCTTAAGGAAAAAATAGTTCATAAATTTATTTTCTTTGTTCCACAACACCTGGCAAAGTGTCAGCCAAAGCAAATATAAGTGGTCAAAAATACATTCTGAATTACATTATTTCACCAATGCCTTCTCTGGTTTATCTGATGTGCAATAAATTCATTTCATGAAATTTTAGAAGTTCAAAAAGCCAGAGGGGAGAACATTCTTACTCCTGTCGGCTAATTTACTAACTGAAACCCAGGAGTACTACATGAGAAATAAACTAGGTTGGTAGAGTTTGTGTATGTGGAGAAAATGTGAACCATGGAATAAATTACACATTTGGTTTATACGCAGTTCGTGAATAAGGTTCTTGTACTTGGTAAGCAGTAAGAAAGCAGTATATTGTTGAAAGGGAGCATACTCAGGGTAGAGCACAAGTTTGAAAATGAAAGGAGAATAATTGAATGGCCTATTTTGTAAGGAAATATTATGTATACAGATATTAGTCAAATGAAAGGAGAATTATACGCATGTGAATGCGCATGCACATACACTATGAATACTGATAACAGAAATGGCAGCTGGGAAAACAATCTTTTCACATTGCGAATGATTGGGCATTTTCAAATTCAGCACTTCTTTCTTTATTTTACCTTATTTTTTATCTGTTTCCCTCGCACTACTATTTCTCATGTTGTTACTTTATTTGGTCTCTTCTGCCCCATCTTCTTCCTTACTCCCTCCTCCCTAACAATCAAACAAAAACCCCATACACTTTCTCACTCACACCCCACTTTGGTTCCTTGCACCTTGTGTCCAAAGTATGAAACCAACTATCTCAACAAGTTGTCTGTTAGTGATGCCATTAATTCACTAAACTAGTGAGTGGCCTTCAAACTTACTCATGAAACTCAATAAAAGAATATTGGGAAAACACATATATTGGGATATAATCTGGGAAAATATGTATTTGTATATATACATTCTGTGCTTTTTATCAGTTTATTGCCTCTCTGTCCTCTAGCCTTCCCTACTCTGCTAAAAGGGAGCTGGGACCTTTAAACATTTTTTTGTCAGCTAACATGATATTAAACTTTGTCAGCAGAGGGCACAGGACAAAGACCGCGGAAGAGCAAGGTGTGTTCCCCTCCTAGTTTCAGGATGTTTGCTCAGCAGGTTCCTGCAGAGCGTGTGGCTTCTCTAGCATCTGGCTTTTGCAGGGCACGTCACTTCTCTTCTTCTGGGCCCTTGCTGTGTAGGTAGCTTCTCCAAAGCCAGGCTGCTGCAGAGTGAATGGCTCCTGCCGCAGCCGGCCCCTGACAGACTGCTCTCCCACCACCCGGCCTCTGCCCCACACACCACTCTTCTGGTGACAGGCTCCTACAGCACAAGTAGCCTCTCTGGTGCCAGGTGCTGCCTTCAGGGCCAGGAATCAGCAGCACCTGGCAGCCAGCAGCTTCCCGTGGCGCGCCCCCCCCCCCCCAACCCAGGTACTTTTGCAGTGGAGTATCTACAGTGAGATACCTCCCTATACACAGCTTTCCCCAGCACTTCAGAGGGCAGATTTCCAGAAAGTCGCACAGTCATGGCACTGCGGTGATTTCTCTGCTATTTTAGGTACAGCCATGCCCTCTCCAATAAGACCCAGATCTCAGCCCCTGGGAGAGGAAAGTGGGGAGCGGGGCACACGGGGAGCTTTTCCCTGGGCTCTATCTCAGCCCTAGTGGTCATGATTCCTTCTTCTATTTGTGAGTTCTGTATTCTCTAGAATTTCTATTTACTCCCTGCCAGCCAATCCCTCATTACCCCAATCCTCTGTTAGAGGGAGTAATTCTTTAAATTATACTTTTCCTGTTCAAATTACTGTGTGGTTTACTGACATATACTCCCTTATATATTTTAAAGTAACCGCTAACATTTCTTATCAAAATTTCAATAAGTGAAAAAATAAGTGACTTTTCTGGTGTCTGTAAATAGATTACATGCTTAAAATACATTTTTGTCAAAACCTTAAAAAGCTACATATTTAGATCATCTAGGAAGTGAAAAAGTCCAGCATATAACCTCATTGGCAAAGGTAGTCCTCTCTGTTATATCAATCAATCAAATCAAACTATCAAAAAACAGAGTTTCATTTTTAAAATTTAAAGAAATATGTGGATACGTATTCTCAGGGCAACCATCTCACTTAAGGAGACAGGTAGAAAATGAATAGACAGACACCAGATAACAGATGGAGAGAAAGATAAGCAGATAGCAGTCTTACCAAAACTGTCATTTTGCTTGATGCCTTAGAGATGCTATCCCAGGACAATAAATCATAGTAAGATTTGGGATGGGTGAAAGGTATGATATCTTCTGTAAAGCTGGAGAAGGGGATTATGATAGAGGAGACAGGAAGAAAGAGGCAGCTGACCACAGACTCTCTCACGCACATGAGTTTCAGGGACGCATACATACAGAGGTTGAGGACCAGAAAATTGATTCCCTCAAAACTGTCTGTGCCCTGTGGCCCCTGGAAAGTGTTGGTGGACACCTTGCTGTCTCCAGTATGAAGACAGCAGCACTAGACCAATGAATGAATGCATTCTATAATAAAGGCTAAAGCATTCCCCCCCCCCCCCACCAAATTGACAAGATAAGAGGAAGCATACAATTTAAAAATAGGGTGAGGGAGAAATAGAATAAAAATATTAACCCATATTCCTTAGAAACTTAGAAAAATTAAAGGTTTCCCTACAAGAATGCTAAAGGAAATAGACATAATGTCACATCAAATGTGAAACTCCTTGAATCTCACCAGTACCTATGTTTAAATAAAGGTTTTCAGTATTTGTGACTCAAAATCTCACATGGGTTAAATCCTTCATTTATAGTGGTTCTGTTTCTTATTTAAAACAGTAAGCTCTCCTTAGATCCACTACTCTACTGAATCACATGATACGGAAAGAGATGGGGAATCTTAAACAAAAGGCAAAGGGGATGTGGCCAATTTTTACCATTTGGGATATTAACAAGTTTAACATGGCTCAGCAACCATCTTAAGTGTTATATCAACTATTATGACACAAGCTAAAGGTGTTGAAATATAAAGATGTGTGTTTTCTGAGAGGAAATGGGTGACAATTTGAAGGGCTGGTTTTTTTTTTAACATGAAGAATAAATACATAAGAATTCAGAACAGATTCTCAACCAACACTAATGTGCAATAAGGTTTACGCAAGTTAAGAAAGGTTTTAAACTTTTTTAAAAAATTTCAACGAAACTACTGTTTCCTGTTATTTCTGGAAAATCTGTAAATGCAAGTGCTTTAAAAGGGAAACATTTATGGAGAGATATTAAGTATGTTTTACATGCTACACGTATCAGATTCTTGTTTGTTCAATTCCCCTAAGAAATTTGTAATTTTGCTTTAAATAAATGACATTTACCCTCAATTAAGGTTTCTGTCTTTTCATTCCCCTAAATCAGCATCCCGGTGGGAAGTACAGGGCTTCTAGGATTTTCTACACCTAGATAAATAAATTTTGGTGAAGATTTTCCTTTCTTGAATAAGATCCATAATCTCCAGAATACACTGTCTGAATTAACGATTTGGGCGAAAAAGCCTATGCACTGCTTGTTTCATAGGAAACTACTGGGAATCTTTAAAATAAAGATTGTGGATCAGTGCAAAAACTGTCAAAATCACATTACATAATCTGTTTACATATGTACAACTATCTGTTGGAAGTCCCATGTTACTTTTGATACAGGTACTGCACTTCCTCGCAGAAGTATGAGTAATCAACTAGGTGGCTATCACTCAATCTGAAGAATGCACACGAAGAACTTTCACCACGGCCCAGTCAATAAATTCAGGGCCATCACTTGATAACGGAAAAATCAACAACTATATAAATGTTTCTATGCCCACCAAAATCTCTTTCATAGCCCTTGTAAGCACCATGGTTAATTGCGATGAACAAGTTAACACTGTGAATTTTAAAGGTCCAAACAGTGCAAAGTCAGCCAGCCTAGCAAGCTGGTAATTTATTATGAAAGTCAGTAATTACTCTTGTGGGGAGAAAACAGAAATAATAGAAATAAGAGAATTTAGTAGTATGAAGATTCTTTTTTTTTTTTTAGCAGTACTATAAAGATTTTAATGTGAATGAGCAATAACTAGCTTGTTACCATCTGTGAACTGTCCATATCCATAGGTTTTTAACATACTTACTTGAACAATGGAGTTCCACAAACGACACATTTATATATTCCAGGATCTTTGTGATGTGTATATTCTCCTTCGAAGGCACTGATAAACAAATACACAGGGCATTAAAACAATTAAACAAAGTTCGCATTATTTCTTATAGAATGTATTTGCTTAAAATAGATTTCTCTAATAAATTTTTCAAGGGCTTTTTGTCCTAAAATGAGAACAGACCAAACATATGGAAATCTGAACATTACTAATATACTTCAAATCTATATAATAAAATGTGCATATAACTACTCCAAACTAGTGCACGTTAAATAAAAAAAAAAAAAAAACTCAAGCCATCTAGTTATGTAATGCTTAGAAAAAATTTTTGCTATTAAAAAAAAAAACACAGCTTGTAGTTCAGATTCGCAGAACAAAACATTACTACACAAGATTTCTGCCTACTCTACAGTGTCCAAGAGTGTATACCCCAAAATGCAGAAGGGTCCAAGACTTCAAGTGGAAGGAGACTTATTTTTTGGTTTGAAAAGGAATATTGCAGCTTTAAGGGAATATTTTTCTAAGTTAACAATCTTAAAGGCTAGGAGGTCATTCCACTAATGCAAATCAGCTGTGCTAGCCCAACAAAAAGTCTATGTGCTCTGCAGCTTGTTTTTATTATCCTTTCACCCTCTTTATGAGGTCCAATTTTTTTATAAACAGAATTTTTAAGAATGACCTAATCTCTAGTTGTTTGTGTGCATTCAATCATTTTGCTCGTCATGTACACAACAGGACGGGCAGAGGTCCTCCTGGGCTGAGACTGAAGCCCACCGTCGGCTCGTTGTGTGGTGAGGGTAGACTCTGTCAGAGATTCAACATTTGGCAAACTCAGTAAACAGTATATACTGTGACAGGAAGAGAGTGTTGCCTATTAACAAGGACCCCATGTGTGGTAAAGAGCTCTTTCAGTTCATGAATGAAAACAAGAAGTTACATCATTAATAAATTTGGATCAGAGGTAAGTCACGGCCTTATGCCAGCCTCCATGGTATAAATTAAACAACAAAATGGTTGGACCTTGGCAAGTTACCTTTGAGCTGGAATCAGCTGAGAGAGACTTTATTCACTAAAAACGTCTTGGAAGTGAACAGACTCTTTTTTCAGGACTTAGGGCGAATTTCCAAGGACCAAAGCCATGTGAGGGCAGTTATTGAAAATTTTTGACATTCCAACCACAAATGAGCCAATAAATACTTTCTCCACATGTGCTTCAAAAAGAAATTGGAGTGGGGTAGAAAGGAACTAAATTATGCTACCTTCTTTTTGCAGCCAAAACGTCTATACTTACAATGGCCACCTTCAAAATTTCAGCGTCCTGGCACAGCGCCATGTCCCTCGTGGTTTTGCTTACTGTGATGTCTTCCCCAAAAATGTACCTAACTCGCTATTACTTCCACACATTTTGTAGTAAACTAAAAACAGGCCCTTAATAAAAGCCTTGTGACTTTACATAAGATAGAGTGTTCATTGAATGGGAGAAAGAATAAATAAAACTTAGTCTTCACCTAAACAGTACCATTTTCAACCTTTTCAAGGATACCAATTTGTAGATGTTAGCAAAGAGGTGTAGCATTCTTTAAATTAAATGGCAAGGAACAGGATTCAAAGCGGGGGGGGGGGGGGGGAGGCGGGGTGAAGAAAACTAGCTCTTACTTAATGACCTTTTCTCGCAGCTCATCTTACCTTTCGGTCCCTTTCTCCTGAGTGACATGGTACTGCAGGGGTGTCAGCCGCTTCCTTAGTTCCTGCTGGGAAAAGACCACCTTACAGTTCTTTTTATCCCTACATGACCCTGGAAAAAGAGAGGACATGGGAGAAGGAGGCTTTTTAGCTTGGATCCCGAATGCTTGCTTTGGCTGGCCGCCACAGCCCAGCTTTAGCAGTCACTGGTCAACCACCAGACCAGCCCCTCACGCACCAAACTTACTTCCACGCAGCTGACTATTTCTCTCCGTTTACAGAGAATCCTTCTCAAGGTTCAGGTGATTCCATGGGAGCACTGACAAGGTGCTAGAGCCAAGGATACCAGCATGTGATGGTAATGACTCACTGAACATTCACAAAGATGGTAGTACATCCTTTACGTCTCCTGAAACCATGACCTTCTTTTTTCAAATAAATTCCAAAAGCATAACTCCATTTATAAGCATTTACACTGTATATATATAAGATGATGGGCATATTAGGTTAAATAATAACTCCCCATTCAAAAACTTTGCAACTCAGTAGAATAGCTGGAAACTGTCATTTAATTTCCATTCTGGGTGATTTAAATACCATCCTATTTTTTTTTTTAACCCTGAAGATGCATTTTTTTCCCGTGACTAGGAATTGCTGTCCTCTGTGATTGTCAGATACTGCACTAGGTTCTGTGGAGCCCTTAAAAATGAATGTCTTTTAAAGATTGTATCTTACCAGGTTAAGCAGGCAGCAAGAAAATTTTAATAGACTCCAGAAGGCATTGACACTAATGTAGATTCAATAAGTTCCAAAGAAAAGGTGAGAAAAATAGGGAGGGGGGAAAGACAAAGAGAAGAAGAAAAGTGAATGTGATTTTACTTACAGACCTACATCTTCTGTTTGCAAAG